>NC_139662.1:17559042-17726542 GCF_951799395.1 Argentina silus
GTATTTTGATAGACCTGACCCCACAATGTCACGTGAGTGGAACGTTTGTGTTCCGACGCGGTTGCGTTGGGGACGCTGCACCAGGCGCACAACAGAAGCGTGCCGCCAGTCAAGCGGCAGACCAGAGAGAAGCTTTGGGCAGATTCACCTCGTGGTGTTTTTCATACGGTTGGCTCTGTACGCACAGCGGACGGAAGTAAACAAACAGCCTTGAATGCTAAACTTGCGCTGCAGCACCAGGAGCTGCACGTGAGGCCACGGTGCTCACGGAGCCGGTCTAGCACGTCTCACAGACAACTGCGGGAGCGGTTCAGCTGCGGCTGACGGATGCTTCTATAACGGAGACGCGGAATGCTCAGTATGGTTTGGGGGGTGAGCCTTCTGAAATGTGCACCCAATTAACAACCGAAAACCAGTTCAAATAAACCAGTCTTTCACTGAATAGAATAGAGATCACACAATTACCCCCCCTCTTAAACTTGGGCAGTCAGAGAATGTGAAGAAGCATTCAAGTTCTATTAATGTAATGCTCTTTTTTACTTCCCTTTGGTTAGGAATCAGTGGGCAACCTTGTTACAATGTTGGATCATGACCGTCAAAAGCAAATTTTCAGAAAACCTGCAATTATGTAAATACTGTAGACAACATAAAAACTATTATTTTCCATCGTCTCTCTATGTTTGGCACAAGACAGTGAATCTAACCCTTTTAAATACATTTCTACAATGTTTGGATGTAGACATTGCTGCACCATACCATTTTCCATCATGACCAAAATACAACGATACAACCAAAAAACTATGTTAAAAACAATGACAGTTTTTTTCCGAAAATGCCCATGGGTAGGGCTTGTCTGACTTGCTTAGCTCTCCGTATCAAGACATTCACTGATAGTATATCAGTTCATCAGCGAAGACCAGGGGGCATACTGACAATATGGTGCTGAGGCGTATATCTAAGCACTGACATGCTGACCAAGTCTTCAGATAACTAATCCTGATGATATCAGACCCAGGATAGTGAAATCTATGCCTCACAGTTAAACTGTTGACAGTCGTAGCTAAATTGATTGTACACATGTGTAGTATGCATGCACTTGAAGTTCATGGGAGAAAATACGGTTCTCTACCTTTGATAATTGACCAGCATCGGTCAATGGCACGACATGACAGGAGTGTACCCCGTATCATAATCATCGCGATGTGACGCTGACACCCAGAAGTCTGTGGTTGTGTCTGTTGTGAGTCTGAGCGGGAGCTACTCATCAGCCTCTAATACCCTCCTGGCCATCGGTAAATCGCCCTACGCCTCACTTCGCAATCCAATTTTATATGTAAGTCATCCCTTGCCTCACGGAATCAACCGCGATCTGGAACCTCCACTGCGTGAGTCAATTTTCCAATCTGCTCTCCGGTGTTGGCTGTGCAGAGGGCGAGGCGCCGCACGGCCAGGTAGGCATGCAGAGGCCTCCACCCTGCCAGTCCAACACCCCCTCAACAGTGAAGCTGTGAACTCCTCCTCCCTCCCCCCACATGCCTGTCCCAGGACTCCACCCCTAGGCCCACAGCCTGGCAGAGAGCAGGCAGGCGCTCAGTGAGGCAAACCCAGACGTTCAGCCTCGGTTCCAGCCACCGGTGTTGGAGTTAACTAACCGATTCAATGGACTGGCCTCCACCCTGTCTGTCCCTCTTTACTTGATAATATCATTGCCTACCGTAAAAACAAGAAGGTAGCCTCTCTGTCCAGACCTGCTGCAGCCAATATTAATAATCTAGTTTAGTTTTACCTTTTATGCCTTTACAGCCTTTAGTTCACTACTTCAGCTAAAGCTGTCAGTTTTGGTCTTCTGAATGTAAGGTTCCTGTCAAGCAGGTCGTTTATCTGCCACAATTTCATTACTTCTCACGATCTAGACATATTTTTATGGTCACAGAGTCATGGTTGAGCCAGAGTGACATTGCCGTTCTAGTCGAAGCCACCCTCACGAATGTCTCTCACTTTCACCAGCCCAGGCTATCTGGTTGTGGTGGTGGAGCAGCAGTCATCCACAAAAGTGATTTCAAATGCTCCCCTATTTGTATTGGTAACCTGTCCTCGTTTGAATCGCTCTGCTTTACAATCAGTAGTAGTGTCGCGTTGCTTTGGAGGGCTCAACAGGTCAAAGGACATATTGTCTTTATGTTCTAGTTAATCTATCTCTGCTCTTTATTAGTCTAGTTGTTCTAAATAGCCAATTGATTATAAAAGAGGCAATCTCGTTTTCGTCAAGCCTCGCTCGCGTTTTGCATACAGTGTGAAGAAGGACTTACCCCGGGCCCCTGTGGCGATCCTGGAGGGGAGACTCGAGTTGTACGCCTTTGATCTGAGTAAATAAAGATAAACACACTGTTAAAAAAGGAAAGTATCTATACTTAGTGATTCCCTTATCCCCCATCCTTATTCCTCTCAGGTTTCCTCCCATTCACTCCTCTAAATACAAACAATTCCTCTTCATTATTTCTACAAACCAAAGTTAATAACTCTCTGTCATTTCTTCCCTGTGGAGTGTGTATTCGGAGGCCCTGTTCATTACATAGCCTTGTTAGGCATATAATGGAACATAAGCAGGTGCCATGAGAGAGAAACTGGCTGTAATATACACCTTTTAATTGCATTGTCATCCTGTCCATTGAATTTGCAATCGATTGACGCCACTGTAATGTGATGCTAACACTGTAACAGGAAACAAATATTTTCCACCGTTCCACACATTCAACCTAAATTTACCACTGGAATACTGAAAATACTGTGCAAAGGTACGCGCGCAATCTAGCCTAGCCTCTCTCACAGAATCTGAGACAGCGTTGGATTTTGACACAGTCACAGTCACAGTGACAGTGATTCAAGAGTCTGATGCAATGCTGGTTGCATCGGTAGCCATAGTGATGGCAAAATGAACGGACCCCCCCTCCCTTTATGTCTCTCTCCCCCTCTCTCACTGTCTGTGCTGGCCATGACTGCCCTTTTGGAAATGGCTGCAGTTGCCCGGGGTGGCTTACTCCAGCATCCATCTGCTCCAACTACAGTGTGTGAGGACAGGAGGACACAGACAGTGCTGGGCAAACTAGCACCATGGCACAGATCTGCTCTGGCATCTCCTCTGGCATCCATCTTGTTTTTCTGCTTTTTATCTTCCTTTCTTTTTGCTGGCAAAATATATCCTTTACCTCATTAAGCGGACTGCCGAGTATATCCATTTATCTGTGATCAACGGGATGTCTTGACAGCGGAGGAAAACAGCAGATGTTTGGATTGCATGGCAACATGCACATACACATTAAAACATTAGGGATTTGTAAAGAATGCAAATGTGTAAAGATGTAAAGTATGTCATTAGAATTCATTAGCAGCCATCAATGCACACACAGCAATATTTTTCCATATTTTTTCCATCTTCGTTAATCATCAGCAATGACGGTCAAGCAAACGATGCAAGTTCTGTGGCTAAATCACTAAAATATGAAAATGTATGGACTTTGTGAGGTTATCCGTTATATACATACAGAATTCTTAAGATTAAGATACATCATCAATTACTCATGGATTCATCTGCAGAAGTAAGTGTCTCACTTTCCTATTTACAAATGATCGGCTGAAGGGGTAGGAATGCAATATGATTTTTCTGCGTTTGATCCTCTTGTCGGATACAAAGAATGCTGCCACAGGCGTCAAAAATATGAATTACACATTTCAGCTTGTAAATGAGCTGATGTTTGCATCTACCATCTAGAGAAACACACACACACACATGCCGCAATAAGACTCCTCCTCCGGCTGGCTCGATCGGGGTGATCAGAGTCAGGCTCGGGGATGTTAAATCATACTGGGCTGTTCTTACTGCATATAACGTTTCAGATGCCTATTTTATTTTTATTATATTATTATATTGTCACTTTATTTTGTTGTTGTTGTTTGTGATGTGAGCTGCTGTAATGCCTTAATTTCCCCTGGGGGAGCAATAAAGTACCTATCTATCAATCTATCAATCTATCAATCTATCTATCATCCGCCTATTCAAACAACAGTCAGCTCTGTTTAAGCCGGCAAATCAAAACAATGACTAAGATTCATGTTGTACTTTCTTTACAACAGCCATGGAAACATTTCAGATTACCTACTTCTGTGTCTTTTAAGGACACTTCAACATTGATTAAATTGTGATTAAACAGGCTTTCAGAAAGACTAGGCCCCCTACTGAACCCCAATCAACTCAATTCTCCTCCTGAAAGATACGTTGGCAACAAAATTAGGTGGGAAATGATTCAACATGTAGCAGGAGCCTCCAGTTATTCCCTCTGTCACCAGGATTGAGGGTCTGTGCAGTGTGTTTACCAGGCTTTTAATCAATTTTATGACAGAAGCGGAGCAAATCATCTGTCTGTGTTTCAGTAAGATACATACGGTGGCACATAATCTGTTTTAGGCTCCATTTGAAAGATATTGTACACATACACCAAATAAACGTTATTTCGCTAGGAAAGTCTGCTGCAGTTTGCAGAGAAATACCTGAAATAATACGATCAGAGGTCCAATAAAAGAGCTGTGCCTTTGTGAGATGTAACAAATACAGTAATGCACTGTAATAAAATACTCTACTGTCATATCTTCATATTTTCTATGAATGATACATAGCCAATAACACATCTGTGCTTTCATGAGGAATGGCAAATATGATGTTTTCTTGCTCGATATATACTGCAGCAAACACTGTGTGTGTGTGTGTGTGTGTGTGTGTGTGTGTGTGTGTGTGTGTGTGTGCGTGTGTGTGTGTGTGTCTGTGCATGCGTGCTCAGGTCACAACTCTTTTCGGAGCAGAAGCTAGCATGAGATACTGATGTCAGGCTTGTTCAAGATCAAGAGGGCCATATCGGGCCAGCCAAAGACTTCTCCAGATATTCGGCCTCTTTATGTGCATCCCTTTATCCCCCCGAACCCCAATCATGGAACATTCTAATCATGCAAAGAGCAGGTGGTGCCATTGAGATAACACTGCAGGTGTTGGAAGTCCCATTATGCATAGGGCCAACGGTGGTTTTGATGGATGAAAAGTCAGAACCTTGACACAGTGTGTGTGTGTGTGTGTGTGTGTGTGTGTGTGTGTGTGTGTGTGTACCTGAAGCGTATCCCCTGATCAGTTAGCAGCACTTTCGGCGATCCATGCCACGCTTTTCCAGCACGATAAACAAAAGCCACAGCAGACAAACACCGGTATACAGTATATTTGAAGAGATTTCCAAATCGAATACTGTACCAGTGAAAAGCTTGATCCTTAGGGATCCTTTTCTACATGTAACATTCTCAAAGGGAATATCAAGCACTACTTAGGAGTTCATTGCATGTCGTTTTTTTTTCACTGAAAAACCGCTGTGGAAAAGCCATTATGGGAAAGGGCACAGGGCTCGAGGCTGTGGCTGCAGATTGAGCTGTTCACATGATGATATTTACTCTGTGAGGAGGGAGAGGGGGGTTTCCTCTGTCTCGATGCCTCGTCCTGCCTGTTCCTCACAGACACCGCCGGGCTGGAGGCCTTCTTCTCCGAGCCGGACGACAGATGGATCCTGACCACATCTCTCTCATCACTTGCCTCAGAGGGAGCAAATAAAGAACTCAGTGTTAAATGGAGAAATGAGACGATGGCATAGTATAATATCTCATCTCGTCTCATCTCATCTCATCTCGTTCCCTGTGATGGTCAGACTTGCATGTTATGAGAAATAAGATCAAATAAATAAAAACACATTTCCGCATCCAAAGTATTGTGTCCTAAAGGCAGAACAACCATCTGGCTATACAAAGTGTATTGTTGAGCTATGAACAGATATGGTTGAGACTAGTGGAGGCTGGTCCATTGATGAAGAGGAGGATGGTTCTCCCTTGAATTTTAAAAAGAAATACAAAACAAAAACTGCTGCACAAAATGCACTCAAACAGCACACACACACACACAATCGGCTCTGCAGGTTGAATGAGAATAGAGGAAACCGGATTTGGAGCTTCTCCTGATAAAAAAAGAAAAAAAAATGGCTCTGTTAAGCCCCATTCATTTGTGTTTTTATTGTTTCACTGTATCTGTTTCAGTATAAAAATGAGGAGCTTCCAAGAATGGTCTTCAGACCAAATATGGCAACCTGACCATCCAATCAAAATCATAGCCTAGCTAGTTCACTGACTCACTGTTCGTGTAGTTCTTTCTGGCGCAACATTTTGTAGCAAGAGATTTATTGAGATAGAAAAATATAACTTTTTACAGATGTATTTAGTAAGAGGAGAGCAAGAGAGACAGAAGGAGATACTTTTCATTTTCGTTTCCTTAAATTTGCTAATTTCATTTCAATTTTGTATACAAATTATAATAACCAGTTGCCTAACTAGGTAGCTAACTATCTAGCTTCCTAGCTATGTCGAATATCCATGACCAGTGTCAACTCTCTCCTGAGATGACTGAACACTTTATTAGGAACACTATACTAATACTGGGCAGGGTATCCCTTTATTAGGAACACTATACTAATACTGGGCAGGGTCTCCCTTTATTAGGAACACTATACTAATACTGGGTAGGGTATCCCTTTATTAGGAACACTACGCTAATACTGGGCAGGGTCTCCCTTTATTAGGAACACTACGCTAATACTGGGCAGGGCCTCCCTTTATTAGGAACACTACGCTAATACTGGGCAGGGTCTCCCTTTATTAGGAACACTACGCTAATACTGGGCAGGGCCTCCCTTTATTAGGAACACTATACTAATACTGGGCAGGGCCTCCCTTTATTAGGAACACTATACTAATACTGGGTAGGGTATCCCTTTATTAGGAACACTATACTAATACTGGGCAGGGTCTCCCTTTATTAGGAACACTATACTAATACTGGGTAGGGTATCCCTTTATTAGGAACACTATACTAATACTGGGCAGGGTCTCCCTTTATTAGGAACACTACGCTAATACTGGGCAGGGCCTCCCTTTATTAGGAACACTATACTAATACTGGGTAGGGCCTCCCTTTATTAGGAACACTATACTAATACTGGGCAGGGCCTCCCTTTATTACAACACTATACTAATACTGGGCAGGGCCTCCCTTTATTAGGAACACTATACTAATACTGGGCAGGGCCTCCCTTTATTAGGAACACTATACTAATACTGGGCAGGGCCTCCCTTTGCTCTCAAAACAGCCTCAATTCTTCGTGGCATTGATTCCACAAGATGTTGGAAACATCCCTTTGAGATTCTGGTCCATGATGACATGATTGCATCACGCAATTCCTGCAGGTTTTTCAGATGCACTTTCAAGCTGTGAATCTCCTGTTATACCACATCCCAAAGGTGTTCTATTGGATTCAGACCTGGTGACTGGCAAGGCCACTGTGAAGAACACTGAACTTATTGTCATGTTCATGAAACCAGGTTGAGACGACTTTTGCTTTTTGACATGGTGCATTATCATGCTGGAAGTAGCCATTAGAAGATGGGTAAATTGTGGCCATGAAGGGATGCACATGGTCAGCAACAATACTCAAATTGGCTGTGGCATTCAAGTGATAATTGATTGGTATTAACAGGCTCAAAGTGTGCCAAGAAAACATTCCCCACACCATTACACCACCTCCACCATGAGAAGGTGTACAGAAGGTGTTCCTAATAAAGTGCTCCTGAGTGTATGTAGTCAATCACATACACAAACACAACCACATTTGTGGTGTTTGTCTTCACAGTAAAATCCTGTCCTGCCCTGAGTGGATGAGTTAAACTCTTCTCCGACATTCATCGACCCTGGACACTGCAATTACCAACTGGCAACTATCAACTGGCATTTTCCCATTCCCTATAATATTTTACTATAAATGTAATTAATATACTTTTTAGGTTCAAACTATTTGTTTTAGACAATGTTTTGTCTATACCTGAGTCTCCCATCCTTCTAAATTTTTTCAAGTCACCAGCCTTGACTGGTTCAGACAAAAGCCACCAATAGACAAATGGTTTTGTTTTGATTGTGTGTGTGTTTGTGTGTGTGTGTGTGTGTGTGTGTGTGTGTGTGTGTGTCTCTTACCTGGGAAGAGATCTGGGTGTTGCCATCGGTGGACGTGGTATAAACCATGACTCCATACGGGTTAGGAACAGAGCCTCCCTGCAGGGTGAACTGCACCTCTTCGCCCCTCAAGGTGCCTGACTCCTGGAAGGGGCACCACACCCCCCAGCGCAGGCACTGCATGAAGGCCGCTCGGGACGTGGAGGTTGAGGACAGCTGTGCAAAAAAAAAAAAAAAAGCTGTTGAATAGATCAATGACAAATGTTACTCATTAGAGGATAGGTGATATGCCAATGAAGCGACAAGAGAGAACATTGCACTCTTCCTGCTGGTATGATCAATGAAAGCTACAAAATGTTTCGCTGTTTTCAAATGGTCAGAAGCAGGTAAATCCACTTTGGCGTCTGGATATACTGCCCCAGAGAGAGGCAACTCTAACCAGGTCACTACGCTTAAGTGGTCAGACAGACAGCTAAAAAAGTTCAATTTGCTCAAATAGCGTTCCCCCAAAATATTGTATCACCGGCGAAAGTACAGAAATTGAAACAGCTGAGGAAAATCAATAGCTGTGCAGCAATTACATTTGGAGAGCATTGTCCACTGCCTCGGACAAGACAAGACTGGCATCCCAGGGGACTGCGGCACCTACAGTAGAGGACATTGGTATACAGGCCATCTTTTAGCAATGTCGTCCACATCATCGGGGGTTCCTAAACTGTGGGCCTACAATAGAATTTCAATTTATCTCCTGGCATTTCTGTTGTTTGGACTAAAATCATGTCAATAAAAGATTAAATTCTTCAAATGAAGATGGTACACACACACACACACACACACACACACACACACACACACACACACACACACACACACACACACACACACACACACACACACACACACACACACACACACACACACTAATCCTGGACTCTCCATCATAGAGGACTGAGAAAGCTGTAAGCAACTGACCAAATATAAATGATTTTTCAAGATTTACTGCAGTAGTAATATGCATTGATATTTGCATCACATTCATTGCAGATATTTCACAACTCTGCAAATAGCAGCCACTTTCAACACACACACACGCACTAACCTTAACAGTCTTTCCTGTAGGCCTACACAGTCGAGGCCTAAATGCTTGTGATAAATCTCCCCCATCAACTGAGAACAGTCACACGTGCAGTTTAGGAGCAGATTTGTTGTGCTTAAACATGATTTACAATGAGTCCTGTGGCGCCTCTATTTCACTCTGAAAACAGCTATCCCAGGAAAAGTACAAATGCCTGTGCTTTAAATCATCCACTGGGCTCCCGCCAAATCGATTAATAAGCCGGTCAGCCTCAGACCAAAGTAATCAATCACAGGCAGGGAAGGACAGAATACAGAAGGACCTTGCCTCTGTCGAGTCACGTCACTTGGAGAGAAATGAGAGCATTCTAATGTGTTCCACTCAATGGATGAAGCCTCCCTCAGGGCAGTAATTCGACATGAAATACAATCACCTAATTGGTTGTCATTTGTGTATACCTGCTCTCTCATGTGAAAACAGTCGTATTTGTCTTGAGAAATGTGTGATTTTCATAATTGTCCTTCATGTTATCACTTGAAAACATTACCAGCTATTGCAAGGTGTCAAAGTGTCGCACCATCCAACTTTTTTCTACATAGCAATTGTATCGGTTAGGTGCAAGCCACTAAAGAAATAGAGTACTGATACATGGCCCATGCCCTCCCACTCTACACTGGCACTTCAACTGTACAGTAGAATTAATGTTATGGTGCAGTGTTTTGTAGTGTAAATGATGCATTGTTGTTGTCAATTTGTCTGCTTTAACGGTTCTATGGTATTGTACTTTTATTGTACGTGTTGTGTTGCCCCTGCCTGCAAAACAAGTTTCCCTCTGGGATAATAAAGATTCAACTTGGCTTCGTAACTTCCCAACATGACTCCCCCGGCGGCTCCGGTGAACAGATGTAAGGCCATGGAACCTGTTAAGTCCATATAGAGAGGTCAGTTAGACACGCATCACTCCCGGTGTGGGAGCGAGAAAAAAACAGCGAGCAGTTTGAACCAGGGATCAGATAAACACATCATTATCTGTCATTATGTACATTGCAGAGGACCCCTCTAAAGCTACACACATTTCACCTTGGAGGGCCTCCGTGGCGGATTCTGCAAGTAAGCCTGAGATGCTGATCAATATCCCATTGCTCTCAAGAAGGAGTTCGCCGCAGAATATATTTTCCACCCCCCAACTAGCGCAGACATTAACTGCTGCTTCTCTGAATTCTAACTCCGCAATATATGGCGGCAGTAAAACAGATAGCCGTATATTCCCAGGAGGCATTGGCTGTTTTTTTCCATTTCATGAGGTCGAATTAATAAGATGCTTCATATGAAACATTAAATCAACCGAGTCCATTTTGAAAGTGATGATTTTGTAAAAATGATCTAACTAGGGAAGGATCATTTTATGGGTGGTGGAAGTAGCCAATGAAAAATGTGTGGCAATTTATCTAATGCGTCTCTTTTTCTCTATCTCTACCATGTCTACACTCTCAATGAGAGAGAGAGAGAGAGAGAGAGAGAGAGAGAGAGAGAGAGAGAGAGAGAGAGACAGAGAGAGAAAGAGAGAGAAAGAGAGAGAGAGAAAAAGAGAGCGAGAGAGAGAGAAAGAGAGAGAGAGAGAGAGAGAAAGAAAGAGAGAGACAGAGAGAGAAAAAGAGAGAGAGAGAGAAAGAGAGAGAGAGAGAGAGAGAGAGAGAAAGAGAGAGAGAAAGAGAGAGTGAGTGAGTAGAGAGAGAGAAAGAGAGAGAGAAAGAGAGAGTGAGTGAGTGAGTGTGTAAAACACGGTCAAGCACTTGGGTCTTGATGATAATGTTTAATGAATATTTGCAGTCGAGATGATCAGAGGAGAAAGGAGAGGAGAAATGCTAGTTTGAGTTCTGAGCAAATGCGAGGGAGACAAAGCACCAATCACGGCAGCGACGCCTACAGCAGAGACCGCTCTTATCTACCCAGCGCTTGTCTCTTATCGCAAACTTTCAAAGTCTTCCAATTGTCGAAAAACTAAGAAGCCCTCATGCGCTCCGAGTTAACCCACTTGTTACCAAATATGTTGAAGGCATGAAACTATGCAAATCATATGCCATTAGTAACCCTTTTAGGTAATCTATATCTGTTTTTTTAAGAGTTTAATTTAATAGGATGTGAAAAAGTAGGTTTTGTTGTCACAATTGTGACTGGTGGGAATTAACCCTACCATTAATACAGCAAATAGTAATTTACCCCTATTCCCAAGCCTAAACATCCATATAACCCAGCCCAATTACTCACACACCTAAACCTACTTACCCTAATACCCACATGCCAAAACCCTAATATTGATAGAATCATGTCTCGACTACTCAATTACTATGACAAACCAGGTTTATCCCTGTACATAAGGCCAAATACTCATACAAAACAGGCATATACCTACAGTATACCAAAGCTAAGGTATTCATACAAGCCCGGTGCACACCTGTGTCTGAAGCCCTAATCTTCACATAAACCAGATTTCATATTAAAGGCCATATATTATTAACACCTGTCTCAATATTCACACAAACCAGGTCTATACTACCTGTGCTCAAATGTGCATACCCGTATACTGTTAACCAAGGCTAGTCCTATACCTCAACCCAAGTATTCATTAAAAAAAAAAACTGATTTAAGCACCTTTTTGGGAGTCATGGGTAATTTTAAAATCATGTGTAGAATCATTTAGATGATGTATATCCGTAATATGTCCTATTATATTAAAATGCCATGATTGAATGTGTGTTCTGTATTATCCCATGGGTCACAATTGTGACCGCTTAGCTTTTTCATGAGCAACATGGATGCAATGGATACAAAATTAAATAACATACGTAAACTAGACCCCACTAACATTATATCTACAAAGAACATATTGTTCTATTTCAAACATGTATGACAAATGTGTTGGTAAGTACTACTATAACCAATAAAGAGCCTTTCATAACTATAAAAGCTTGAGGCAAACAACCCTTTGAAACATAACATGTTTCTGCACAACTATCTGCATGTACATGACTTTAGAACACTGCAATATGGTAGTGTTGTTGGGAGCTCCGACCTTCAAATTGACAGACAAAGACAGGGAAAGGCTTTCAACAAGAATCCCCTTATTTGTTGTTTACCACAAACAAACACAATCATTTACAGCACAAGCAGCAGGACAAAAAGGAGCCTCTTTCAGAAACAATAAAGCACATAGCAACATGAATCACAATCATGGTTTCCATGCACAAGGAGTATAAAAGAGCTTCCATACAATCTGCATCAAAGCGATGTGATCGTCACATGAACTGCACAAAACTCCAACTCCTCGGGTGGGCAAACAACAGGACGGCGAGGAATCTCAATGTGGCTCTTCAAATCACCATACAACCAAACAAATGGGCATAATAAACATAGTTTTCTGAAGCCAAGTGGAAAATGCACATCATGCGCTGGTAATCCTTGAACATGAACATACTGTTAGCAAACAGCATTCAATGGCAGAGGTACAGTAAGCTTAAGAATTGTTGTTTCCTCAATCTGAACATGACGATCATCTTGAAGCAGATCAACATTATAGAACCTAGCTGATGTGGGAGGCTTAATGGTGTAGGCCTGAGGGGACATTTATTGTAGTAGTCCAAGCCTTCAAGATCTACAGTGCAAATTAGTAGGTGATACATCAAGGATGAGGGACACTAACTCATTCTGTGTACTAACTCAGTGTGTCATGTTCAGACACAATAACCAGCCGTGACAGCAGAGCAATGTAAAATCGATTATTCAATTAGATGTATTGTTCTGCTGCTCTTTTTTGTAAATTTGTAAATTTGTTATTTTTCTTAATACTTTGCTATTTTGTGAATTTCTTGTCAATATTTGCTATTTGTTTTTTTATGTCCACGCAAAAACCTCACCAAGTCAATTTCCTGTATGTGCAAATATACTTGGCCAAATAAAATAATTCTGATTCTGATTCTGATTACATTTACATTTCAGGGACAATCACCAAACTAATCAAACAACGCAAGATGTCAAGCTGCTAACTTAACAGTAACAGTTAAAATCCTTATTTAGCACTGCTAAATGATAAATTAAAAAAGGCCATAGTCGAAACAATGGTCAGGGAGTATTTTAATAGGAAAGGATGAGTAGTTAACACAAAATGATTTAGTTTGTGCCTGTCTGGTTAGACTGCTGAGGAGTATAGGCTATATTTAAAGAAAGTGTCATTGAATTGGATTGTGACAGCAAACATGCATTCAGTTATAACAACGGTGGAGATGAGGGGGAAAACAGAAAGGTTTGCCTGTGGCAAAAACAAGCGAGAGGCAAAAACTTTTTCATAAAGTTGCACAGAGAACAATAATAACAGGCGATGTCACTGCACACATAATTGCTCAAAATGGTAAAGCATTTTCTGGGGGAAAAATCCATCAACCTTGTTTAGTTGCGTAAAATGCAATGTTGTGGCATCCACAGACAAAAAAAGTATTTCATTGTCGAAAGTGAAATTGGCTGAAAATAAAGATCTCATGTCTGTAACCTGGAGCAACAAAATTAATTTAAAAACTTTTGAGGATACTTGGAAGATTTTTTGGGAGGGAAATTGCAGGGAAAATGGTCCGTGTCAACATAGTCTCCTACAGAATAGAGAAATTGACCGATTCAAGACCTCTCTCGATAATGGTTCATTTTCTAACTTTGCCTGAGTTGAGTCGAATCCATGGAAAACTTAAGATAAAACTGTTTGCAGGAATATAGTCTTTGAGACATTCAAAAGACGTGGAAAGACTTTCAACGACTCAGGGCTTTTTAGAATGCAGTGGGAATTAATCCTAAATTAGAGGGATGTGAGCATTGATGGGAGACTGAGTCTGACAGTTATTACTATTACTGCAGTCTGTTGGGCTGTTGAAGCCATTATTTCAGCCAAGACCCTGTGACAGGAACCGGCCCAGAGCTTTCGCTACTTATTCTCCACAATGAGAAGCCCTGGAGGAAGTGAGGGAACATGCACCGAGATCATTAACTTAAGCGTACTAAACCACAAGCATTTTCATCTATCTGCAGGAGCGCTCCAATTGAAACCAACAGGATTCTGTATTCAGTGCAGCTTTACCGAGGCCAAATAAGGCTTAGGGAGTATTGAGTCGGCTTCAAATTTGGCCTTCGCTGATTGCAAATCTTCAAGGAGAGCTTCATGAGAGCCTTTTGCTCAAACCAATTTACTGTAAAACATTAACCTTTCATGGCAGGAGAACTATTTTTTGGAACGAAACAAGTAAATCGCACATTCACCCAGAGATAAGAGGCTTCATGTTGGTGGTGGCTTTCCAAGGACAGTTAGTGTTATTGTCTGGAGATTGTAGCACCGGCTTATGGAGTGATCAATCCCCAATTCATTTCAACTTTCTAAAGTGCATTTAAATGCAGAGCATCTATATGCTCTCTAGGCAATACAATAAATGAATAGAGGGCCTTGTTATGTCATAGACAAGACGAACAACCCTCCTGTACATGAGAGGGAACTTGAAGTATGGAAAGTATGCCAATTTAAAGCTGGAAGGGAGGGGGCACAATCTTTCTTTTCTCTCTCATTTTCTGGAATATGATTGAACGAGACATCTTACAGAGTGCAGAATAGTGTGAGAGAGGGTAATTATCACTCCCTCCTATCATTTTGCACTTCTCTTCCAATTGAAATAGAAAAAAACAGCTGAGAGGCTTATGTCAAGAAGTAGAAAAACAACAGTCATTCACTTTTCAACTCAATCCAAGTGTACACATTATGTGTAATTTACATCAAAATGACTGGGCCCTTGATATTTGTCAATATGTATTCTCTCATTCATCGTGTGACAATGTTCTCAGACTTAGAGCTTTGGTTTAAAGTTGTAGGCTTTGCTTTAAGGACACAAGTTATAACAAGTTGGGATGATTTGCGGAGGGAACCAGTTTTATCCAACCTTGTTTTTCAGCAAAGCAGTGGGTGCTCAGAGGCCAACAGGGAGAAGAAAAGCGTATCCCATAGAGAAGATAAAAAGAAAAGGGTAACGCTTCTTGCACACCTACGATACTTTGGTGAAATTGCAAGCAGATGATGTTTGTCTTCGCTGGGCTCATTGTCAGTTTCATCGCTATAGGTCATAGGTGGCAAATGGCTCCACGGGCAGTTACCGCTTTTGATGACTGCTGTTTGGTGTGAGGCACACGCGGGCCAGAGCCCAGCCTTCTCCCAGCCTCATGGCGTCCATTAGACACACAAACATCACCCCCCCACCCCCTCTGTCTCTCTGCCAAGGCAGTTGCGGTCCGTCTGGAGAAGGATGGCTGCTCTGGCAGGCTCTGACAGGGTAGGACTCACTCCAGGCCCATCGGGGGGGAGATTGATGCACTTCTCAGTGGGGGGAAGCTGACATTCATTTTAATTAGGCGAAGCATTGTGTCTCCCCGCCGTAGAGTCTCTGCTGTTCCCCATCTTTGCCTTGCTCCCTCAGTGTGGGAAAAGAGATAAATCCCCAGGGAGAAATGACCTCCAGCATCAGTCCCAATCAGCTAAATATATCCTTTCTGAAAATCCTGATGACATTGCTATGCACATGATGTTTGATTAACATTTAATTAACATTTGTGTGACATTTTCCACAAGAACAAAAACAAGAAATAACAAAATAAAAACCTGTTTCTTTAGTGCGGGGGCACACATGCTAACCTGAGGACTCTTTACATCTTGTTGGACGACTAGTCGGGGGAAACAACCAGGCAGCCAAACTTCCGGGGTGGGGGGAGACGAGGGGGGGTTATTGTAAGAGGCAGGTTTTTAATGAGCATGTGAATGGAGAGATATTTTCAAAAGGTTTTCATTCAGCAAACATCATTAAAACACACACATCTTCTTCAGTAGAAGCCACATTAAAAAAAAAACACACACACAACGATCCATACACTGTGTACCTGACTGCAAGCCAATTAAAATCCAAACAAGAGCCTCAGAGTCCCAGAGGAGCAGCCATACCCGAACACCTTTTAAGAACCCCACTTCTATCCCTTGGCAATCACATCAGAAATAAAGAACGGAGTAACTAGATAGATAAGCAATGGAATAACTCAATAACTAATCTCATGGAAATCTTGCATGAGTTGAGATCTGAGTTCTAATTACTTCTCCACTGTTGAGAAGCAACCATGCACATATTCAGCCAGCTATATTTTACCATTTTCAAAACAGAGGCAGAGAATTACTTTCAGTCCAATTTCCTCAGCATTTTCTTCTTCTGTTTATTTTGTTGCTTCGACACATATTTTCCTTGAGTAGGCCACTGCTGTCAGTCCAACACAGTTGGAATCTGGAGAGGAAAAGGTTGAAGTGATGTCCTGTGCCACCTACGGTAACTCTGAGTCTGTAGCCATGTTAAGAGTGTGTGTGTGTGTGGGCCGCTTAGTGGCTTAGCACATAATCGCAAGGTCCCTGGTTCAATTCCGACCCTCGACACGTCTTGCATGCCATCCCTCCTCTCTCTCCCATCCTTCCTGTCAATCTCTACTGTCTCTATCCCAATAAAGCAGAAATGCCCGAAAAACATATAAAAAAAAAAAAAAGAGTGTGTGCGTTTGCCTGTGGTCATGTCAGAAGTGAGTGTGTGAGACAGAAGGGTCGTTATGCGCGAAGTTACTGTGTGGGAGATGTCAGTGTGAGTAAGGGAAGTGATGGCAGGTGTGGCTTTTCTGTGCATGTGCATGTTTATGTTGCTTACAGTTGGACAAGTTAGCACCGAGGGGGGGGGGGGGGGGGTGGGGTGGGGGGTGGTGCCCGTCTCAAATGAGCTGCAGACATGCAGCCAAACAGCCCATCCTTCACTGCCACCGCGTGTGTGATGTGTGCGGTTGGAGGGCTCTGTAAAGGGCAAATCAGTGCTCATGTTTAAATCGCTTTCGGAGGAAATCAGAAAGGTCACGCGTTAATGGTTACACTTCCTCAGACGCACAGTAATCAAGCATTCCAGCGGCTGCACCCGGCCGGGGTCGGAGGTGACACGGGATCAGACGTGACTGGTGGCGCATTCATTATCACACACACACTCTTAGCGTCCTCGATACAAAAGCCCATCTCTCAACTGCCACGTGTCCAAACTGTCAAGCCCCCCTCTTTTACCCGACACAGAGTTTACTGCAGCGTAACAGCTTTGTCGAGTCGCTAATTACTGTTCCGAGGATATGATTTGCGTGTGAGACAGTGGGCAACACAACAGCGGGGATGACGAAGGCGAGGATGAAACGCCGCCGCCGCGCGCCCCCGCTGCCTCGCGCCCCTCCCTCCCTCCCTCCCTCCCTCCCTCTCTCTCTCTCTCTCTCTCTCCTCTCCTTCTCAGTCTCTGACCAGAGCGCAGTCACTCGTCCCATGTCAGTGGCCTGGATGACTGCAGCTGTCGCGCTTTTAAACAAATTGTTTCCTGGCAAAAGGACAAGAACACATGGGATAGCCGAGCGCTTGCCTGTCTTTGTTTCTCCCAGGCCGACCCTCCATTATCCATTAGCAATGAGCTAGTGCATGTCAGTGGGGAAGGCGACAACAATAAGCCCCATCACCTTACATTAGGGTTTATGCGACTGTATTACACGGCTCAATTGACAAACTACGGCCATGCTAACCGCTTCTGATAAAAGCGGTGATGGAAGAAGAGCGTGGCGGGGTTGTGGGGGAATTACGGTGCGGGTAAATTGGTGCTGACAGACTACAATTAGGAGCCGCCGCTGTCGTGCGTCAGGTGTCAGTCCCCTCGTTCTTAGCATAGGTAAAATATACACTTGTGGATGGAAGTCTAGTTCAAGGATGACATTTCTGATTAGCCAACTATATGTGATGGCACTGCACTGGCTATCTTCAGCCATTTAGCGGTTTGGATGGGTTAGCAAACAGCTGGTTGGAAGTTCAATGGTTCAAATTATTTAGATTGCGATAAGATGTATGATTAAAAAGGTTGGAATATTGCTCAAGAAGTGTTTTTTTTTTTTTTTACCACTTCATTACTGATTTATTACCAGTTACCGAGCTTTAAAAATATATCTCATTCTCAAGGTTTATGTCCAAGAAAAGGAGTAGAGAGAAATGTAACATCTAAATAAGGAATTCACTGTAGTCTGCACAAACAAGCCATAGATGACACTTTTACAGGGCTGTTCCAAGGACCATGACTAAGCAAAAATGTAGCTTACCAACAGCTGAAAAAGCTTTTTTCTGAAAAAGTCCCATTTTATAGCCTTATATATGTGGTAATATCATATGGTGTAAAATGAATATAGTAAATCATGCTACCACACAATGGCACTGTTTATATAAGTAATTAGACTAATAATATGGTACCGGAGCTGGGGAATTAAGACTTGGCTATCACTATAATATTTTGGACAGCTGGTAATTACCAAGGATACCAAGTGTGGGTGCAGTAATTGCAACTTTTCTGCACACTTGCACCTTGCTTTGTAACAGTGGCCTCTCTGGTCCCTCTCCGACAGTAGGTGATAAAGTGAAGTGGCAGCAGGGGAGTTTGTGTGTGTGTGTGTGTGTGTGTGTGTGTGTGTGTGTGTGTGTTTGTGTGTGGTGGAGGGGGGGGGGGGCTAGAGACCCTCCTTCTGTATCTGAAGGCCATGCAGGCCCGGTGAGCAGAGGATTGCTGAGTAATGCGTCCCCTTGATGAGGAGGCAGGGAAAGCGGGCAGTTGATCCGTTTGACCGCAGGCAAAGTTGGCTGTTTGAAGTTCGTCAACCCTCGCCGACACTGGAGGAGCAGCCTATCACCAGCTCCCCTGCCTCTCATCTCGCAAGTCTCCCTCTCAAATTCTCTCTCTCTCTCTCTCCCTCTTTCTTTCTCTCAGGGAGAAAGAATGAAAGAGAGAGAGAGAGAGAGAGAGAGAGAGAGAGAACTCAGCCTGCATAGCTAACTCTGCAATTAAACATCCAAAGAGGAGAACAACAATGACACAAAATATCTTTTCTTTTCTTTGCAGGGCGACGGGGCCAAATGAGTTATTGTAAAATAACGTTGTCAAGCATTGATTGGTGAGAGATTGAGGCGATAGGTGAACTGTGAAAGTCTAGTCTGGAAGATAGAGATTGGTCCCTGATTGCACAGTATTACTGTTTGAATGAGAGCATTTTAGAGAGAAAAAAACCCAGCTTTTCCCTTCTCTATACCACCTCACTCCACAAATATATGTATCCATCGGAATACATCAAAGAAATGCATTCACCGAGCACTTCATTAGGAACACTATACTAACACTGTGTAGGGCCTCCCTTTGCTCTCAAAACAGCCTCAATTCTTCGTGGCATTGATTCCACAAGATGTTGGAAACATTCCTTTGAGATTCTGGTCCATGATGAAATGATTGCATCACGCAATTCCTGCAGATTTTCTTCAGGTGCACTTTCAAGCTGTGAATCTCCCGTTCTAACACATCCCAAAGGTGTTCTATTGGATTCAGATCTGGACATTGTCATGTTCATGAAATCAGTTTGAGACGACTTTTGCTTTGTGACATGATGCATTATCATGTTGGAAGTAGCCATTAGAAGATGGGTAAATTGTGGCCATGAAGGGATGCACATGGTCAGCAACAATACTCAAATAGGCTGTGGCATTCAAGCGATGATTGATTGGTATTGACGGGCCCAAAATGTGCCACGAAAACATTCCCCACACCATTACACCACCTCCACCACGAGAAGGTGTACAGGTGTTCCTTACAGAGTGCTCGGTGATTGTATAATTCCAATACATTTCAGTCAGCAACAGTAGCAAAAACAAACCAGAGAAACACCAACCTCCAGAAATTGCCATGAAATGGGAAGGTTAGAAATTGCACTAAACAGCTCCATCTAGTGGCACCTGGCTTTTCAAAAAGCCAACTTATTATGATGGAAGGAGAAAAGCAGTGCCAGATATGAGAGCACACCATTTTAGGGGAGACTCAAGGAGAATGTCAACGTGTCACTATTTCACAGGAGACTCCTCCAGCACACGGCTCAGGACCGAATGTCTCACATTGTCACTCTCGTCCTGTCTATGATGCATAATGCCCATCATACTGTAAAAGGATAGTCCATTTAATGCCAAGATATGATCATATCAATTTATTCTGACAAACAGCAAAAAAGAATAACACTAGATTAGACTAGACTAGGACATTATTTCAGAACTGTAAAGGAAAATGTTTCTTCTCCTCTCTCAATGTCTCCTCTCTCCTTTTGCAAGTCAAGGTTGTAGTCGCCGAGTGAGTGAAGGATATTTGTACAGCTACATGTTTCTTTTTTTTTTTAGCAATGTTGACCGAGAACAACCAAGAGGCATAGTCAATGTATTTGATACACTTAGAAACCAAGAGCTGTGAAATAAACTACAGCAAATCCTTGGGATTGACGGAAGCAGAGCTCGAATCCAAACCTGGCAAGGGCACAACCTTCCCTGCCAAAAAGGAAATGTCTGAACAGGGATGTGGTACCAATCCATACAAGAAAGGTACGCTACAATACTACCAAATGTTAGGGACTTACATTCACAGTGCAGTGTAGAGCAGAAGGCACAACTTTCAGTATACAGACACTTCACCCAAACCGAGACAGACACTCAACACCTCCTCAGATGCTTTGCGTTTGACAACTGTGACACCGATACAGACTTGTCTTTGAGATCACACTCACACTGCTCTTCCTTTGACAGCCATGGATGCACTGATATCCACCACATCAATATTTCAGAATTCCCTGAACTGCAGGTGCAGGTCACGGCCCACTGTCCTCAGGAGGCAATGCCTCCCCTGCACACCTCATCACTCACCACCAGACACATCGTGAGACCCTTCAACATGTTCTAAATATACACCTAGCTCCGCACATTGCAATTATGCTCTTGCCTCCCTTGCTAAATACCTCTCACGTAAAAAAATTCATGCCAGGCAAGGCGTTGGTGAAGTGGCGAGTGTGTGTGTGTGTGTGTGGTGTGCGTGTGCGTGTGCGTGTGTTTGACATGACACACCAACACTTCTTGCCTACCTTCTCAAGATGATGTGTATTACTGCACTTCTGGCAAATTGGAACTTGAAGAAGTGTCAGCTTTGCTAATCTAGTTCAGCTGGCAGATGTCACAAAATTAGTAAGAATGAGTTAGATTAAATCAGCGGAGGGCCATCATTAAACATGTCTTCTGAAGGAGATGCCACATAAAAAACACACCCAACAATCCATACACTGTGTACCTGACTGCAAGTCAATTCAAATCCAAACAAGAGTCTCAGAGGCCCAGAGGAGCAGCCATACCCAAATACCTTTTAAGAACCCCATTGGCAACCATATCATTGACTTCAATTCAGATGATGTTTGGCAATCATCAGAAATAAAGAATGGAATACATAGATAGATAAGCAATTATATAACTCAATAACTAACCTAATGGAAATCTTGCCTGATGCAAAATGTACGCCTGAGTTGAGATCTGAGTTCTAATCACTTATCCACCGTGGAGAAGCAACCATGCACATATTCAGCAAGCTACAATTTATCATTTTCAAAACAGAGCCAGTGAATCATTTCACTGAGCCTTTTCTTCTTCTTCTTTTTACCTACGGAGTCTGTAGCCACACACACACACACACACACACACACACACACACACACACACACACACACACACACACACACACACACACACACACACACACACACACACACACACACACACACAAAGAGGGTCCACCCCTACCACACATTCAGGGCTAAAGCCAGCCCACCCACGCACATAATTGGTGAAATCACTTTATGTTCTCAGTCTGTCCCTTTCTGTATCTCATTCTATGGCCGTATCAGAGGTGAATGTGTAAGAGCGTACTTCAGGGGAATGGGAACTTGAGGAAGTGGCAGAATGAGTGAGAGGGGGTTGGATAAAATCTGCTGCCACTCGTTTTCATCCATCTGTCTGTCTATCTGTCTGTCTGTCTGTCTGCCTGTCTGTAAGCATGCATCTCCCTTTCGTTTCCATTTTCACGTTATGTTCTCAGTCTGTCCCTCTGTATATATCTCACTGTACCCCTGTCTCTCCATCTTCAATGTGTGTTTGGCATTGTTTTCTATGAATTCTTAATCAAACAATGTTGAACCAGACAAAACAATTCGGAACCTGCTTCCATTTTCAATAACAGCCTGACTGTCTCTTTAGTGGTGAAACTGTAAGAATGGGCATGAGTTAGTGAGGGAGTGTACAGAAAACTGGTTGTTATGTTGCTAATAATTAATTGGTGCCTCAATGACCTGCGTGTGTAGGAGATAGGACGCACACGCACGCACACACACACACACACACACACACACACACACACACACACACACACACACACACACACACACAAAGAGGGTCCATCTATACCACACATTAAGGGCTATAGCCAGCCCACCCACACACATAATTGGTGAAATCTTTCTCCATGGCTGTTGCCATAACATCAGTGTCTAAACAGACCGATTGCTTTGTAAATGTCTTCCCTTGGGGCCAGGTTGATTTCTGTCTCTATCAATCTCTCCCTCTCTTCCTGTCTTTCTCTCTCTCAATGCTGATGTCCCCAGTACTATTTCTCTACCAGATTCCTTTTCTAAAAAGCCATTTCTCAGAAGTAATCATGACCACAGTAGATAAGGGGTGCCCTCGTCCTGCTCCCTGCTTCTCAGGAGAGAAAGCGGAAGAGGATAATCCTCTGTGCTCTCAGGCCCCCTGTGTGTGTGTGTGTGTGTGTGTGTGTGTCTGAGGACACATGTATGTGTGTGCCTGTGAGTAAGTGTGTTTGCGTGTGTGTGGCTTAGAAGTAAGGATGAGAGGCTACCATGGCTCAAAACATCCTGATTGGATCTGTTTTCCTCTATTGCCTGCCTTGAATCCTATACCCCCGCCCCCCTTTGCGCCACCATGCCTCCTCTCAACACCAAGACCCCCCCCCCCCACACATCCCCAACCCCCCTCTCCACTCCAGTGTGTTTGTTTACTAAGGTTGTTGTCTGGCCAAGGATGCCTCTTTAATTTCCTCAGGGAGAAGACGGTGAGAGATGCGAGTAAGCTGTGCTTCCAAGGACAGGAAACGTCTTGCTGGGAGGAGAGAACCGGGAGCAAGCGCGCTGGTGAAAGATGTTCGCGCACCTGTTCCGGACCAATCAACCGTCCGTCCGTCTATTTAAAGCCCTCCTGTCCTCTGTTCAGGAGGAGTCGTCGTCTTGCGTGTTTTGTTTGGTGTCCATTGTTGAAAGTGGATTAGCCAAGCCACGTGCATTGGTAGCTGTTTCTTGTCATGGTTTAACACTATACACGGTATAGTGTTTTGTTTTTGTTTTTTACGTGCAGGGACAAGGGGACAAGGAGATGTTATGTGGTGGTGTTACATTACGCATTTTTTTTACTATGGTGGTGTGCATGGTTACTGCTGGTTGGTTTTGTTTGGTGAGTAGTTTCCATTAGGTTTGTTTGCCACTGTTGTAGAAATGTCTTCTTTTGATTTGGAGAGTTGTCTGGAAGATCCATCTCTGGATCGAGTTAACGCCTGTCGAAAGGCTGACTTATTCGTCATGGCGACACACTTTGATTTAGTTGTGCCAACGACTACTATTAAGAGCAAGCTTGTTGAGCTTGTAGTGGGAAGGTTGGTAGTCAGGCAGGTGCTTGGTGGAGGTGGAGGTGGAGGTGGAGGTGGAGGTGGGCGGGCTACTGCTGTTCCCCTTTCATTAGAGATACAACAGGATGTTGAGGTTGTTTCTGCGGGGGATGCTCAGCCTCCTGCTACCTTGCCTCGATATGACCCTCTTTCCCTGACTTTTTTCGGTCCAAGTGGTGATTCTCACCTTAAAATACGTCTGCCCCATTTACAGATCGAGGCGCAGGAGAGACAGAGCCAGGCTGAGTACAGTCACGGGCTAGAGATCCGCAAAATGGAGAGGCAGAGAAAGAGGTAAATCTACGTAGAGTAGAATTAGAAGCTGTCAATGTGGAGCGTTCTAAACCTGCTCACTGAGACACTCTGAGAGTTTCTGACAGTTTTGATGTGAGTAAGCACATAGCCTTAGCACCCCCGTTTTGGGAAACTGAGGTTGATTCATACTTTGGCGCATTTGAACATACCGCAGCCTCTCTGGGGTGGCCTGAAGAAGTTTGGCCTCTTTTGTTGCAGTGCAAATTGACTAAAAAAGCTCAAGGTAAAGTTCAAGACGTCTTGTCTGCTTTATCCTTGGAGGATGGTTTGCGTTGCAAGGTGGTTAAGAGTACTGTTCTTTGTGCGTTCTGTTCAATGTCTTACCTCTGTCTGATGACTCATCGTGTGGGTCTAGTGTTTTGGTACAAGGTATTGAAATGAATGCTGCCTCTTCAGCAGGTACACTTACATTGTAGCTTGGTCAGTGGAGTCAATAAGGTAGGTGTGCGCCCGACTCTAACTATAAAAAGTGTCACATTTATTCTGGGAAATGACATTGCTGGTGGCAAGGTATTACCAGTTTTGGAAGTGTTAGAACACTCAGTAATTCTGCAGTCGGATGTATTGGCTCAGAATGTCCCTGGTGTATTTCCTGTTTGTGCCGTCACACAAGCTCAGGGACGTGGGTTGGTCGAAGTAGTCGACCTGTCAGATACGGTGTTCGCTACTGTGTTGTCTGGTGAGACTGTTGTTTCTCAGCATCCTGCCAAGGAGGTTGACAAACCTACGCTTGAGTGTGATAGCCCCAGCATGGAGACAAAACAGTTACCGATGACTCGTGAGAACCTTATTGTTGCTCAGAAGGATGATGCCAACCTTACCAAGTGTTTTGCTACTGCTCTTGTTCCAGAGGTAGTGAGTGGAGTGTTGTGTTTCAGGTCGTGGTGCCTATACGGTACCATCAGTCTGTTTTATCACTGGCTCATGATCATCTTTGGTCTGTTCACTTAGGGGTTACAAAAACCTACAATCAAATTCTGAGACATTTCTTTTGGCCAGGATTAAAGAAAGATGGAGCCAGATTCTGTCGCACATGCCATATCTGTCAAGTCAGTATATTGGTGCTAGTTCATGATTTTTCTTGTCTGTTTGGAGATGTTCCTCCCCGCACTATTGTTTTGGACCACAACATTGACGTGGGCGGTGTGGTGCCAATTAAACAACACCCATACAGAGTTAAATACATGAAAAGATCAATGAATGATGAAGCAAGAAGTCTCATATCTGTTAGAACATAACTTGGAACAACCAAGTTCAAGTCCATGGAGCTCCCCATGCCTCTTGGTTCCAAAGCCCGATTCAACTATTTGTTTTTGCACTGATTACCAGAAAGTGAACCAAGTCACTATTCCTGATTCGTATCCCATGCCACGCTTGGGTGATTGTGTAGATACAATTGGTTCGGCCCGTCATGTCACCAAGCTAGATCTGTTAAATAGTTATTGGTAGGTGGCCGTTTCACCTCGTGCACCTGATTGGTTCCTACAATATTCAGTATGGCGTTTGGGATGCCAAATGCTCCGGATACCTTCCAACGCCTAGTGAATATAGTGCTTGCAGATGTGCCTAACTGTACAGCGTATGATTTGGTAGTACACTCTTCTGATTGGTCTGCTCATGTGAGTTCGTTAAGTTAACAGTGAGTTCGTTAACAGTGTTTCAGCGGTTGGCAGCCACTTTCCTGACACTGAACCCAGCCAAGTGCGAATTTGGCAAAGCCACTGTTACCTATATAGGTCAGCAGGTGGGTGAAGGACAAGTGTGTCCCATTGAAGCCAAGGTTGTTGCCATAACAACATTTCCAGTGCCCACCACACAGCGGGAATTGCGTCGATACCTAGGTATGGCTGGTTATTACAGGGGATTTTGCGGCTATTTTTCCTCAGTCCCACTAACTGGCTTACTCAGTCCCTCAGTACCGTTTGTGTGGTCTGCTGACTGCCAAACAGCAATTGACTGCATTAAAGCACTTTTATGCAGTACTCCTGACCCCGTGCCCCGGATTTTCAAAAGCCATTTACAATCAAAGTCTGTGGATTCCGACGGTCTGGACCATTCGGCTAACAACAGTCAGTCACACTACTCTACCACAGAGCAGGAGACTCTGGCTCTGTTGCTCACTCTTCAGTTCTTTGAAGTTTACGTAGGATCTAGTGTTACGCCTGTGATCATATATACTGACCATAATCCTTTGGTGTTCCTTCACAGAATGTGTAACCACTACCAACGCCTGATGCGTTGGTCGCTAATGGTCCAAGGTTTTAATTTGGAGATCCGACACAAGAAAGGTTCTGAAAATGTATTTGCTGATGCCCTTTCTCGTTCTTAATGTTGATGTGTATGTGTGGGTATGTTAAGTTAGTCAATTAGTAGGGGGGGGGGCTTATTGATATCGCCAGCCCAGGCTTGCTCTTATGGGTGGGGGTGTTTCGTCCCTCGTTCCGGAGTCGTCGTCTTTCGTGTTTTGTTTGGTGTCCATTGTTGAAAGTGGATTAGCCAAGCCACGGGCATTGGTAGCTGTTTCTTGTTATGGTTTAACACTATACACGGTATAGTGCTTTGTTTTTGTTTTTTACGCGCAGGGACAAGGGGATAGGGTAAGCTGCCCATGGGTTTACTTTGCATCACGGAGCCGCATCTTTGTTATAAACATTAGGCTAGGAACGGGTGCCCCCCCCCCCTATGTGTTTATAGTAGATCTTGTGTGGTTGTGTGATATTCTTGCATTTTAGTCCTGGTTTGTAGCATTTGTGTTGCAGCGCACCTACATTCAGCATGCTCGCTGTATCGTGTTATGCCCTTATTTCACTCTAGACAGAACGGTCGTAACAAGCAAACAGGGGGAACATACACACACACCCCCCCCCCCCACCACCACCACCACGCACGCACGCACGCACGCACGCACGCACACTCTTACCTTTCCGTCTCCACCAACTGGAACGGAGAAGACGTACTCCAGCTGGAGGACGATCCCAAAGGCCCTGTGATTGGCCAGCTTCACTTCCAGACTGCTGCGTAAGGCCAGGATCTGAGGGGGCGATGGGGACGAGCTAGAGAGAGAGAACACACACACAGAGTGAGGGAGGGATAGAGGGGACACTGAGAGAAGGAGAAAGAGAGTAGGGGAGGGGGAGTAAGGGAGGGAGGGAGATGGCACAAAGAGAAAAGGAGACAGAGAAGGTGAGGGTGAGGCAGGGACCGGGGGAGGGAGAGAAGGAGGAAGGGAGGAAAGGACAGAGATATGTATGCGATGCCACAGAGAGATGGGGAAGAGAGTGAAAAGGAGAGGGAGAGAGAAATAATGCATATAACAATACCGGCCGCTAGACAAATGTGTTGTGCAGTAATTATGTAGTCAATTTACATGTTTGTGGATAACTGAATATGACATGAAGATGTCCTTTGTCCCCGGCAATCAGGATTTCACTGCGAATGTTGGAATGGATAATGAATTTTTGACAAAATATAGAAAATGACCATACAATCAATTGTAGGCAACGGATGTAACAGATGGTGTTTGTTTCCTCTCTGTAAGCATGATCAGGACTGTATGGCTATGATAACAGTAGCCTATTGTAGGCTACTTAGGTTCGCTGGCAATAGTGGATAATATTCAAAGTAAAAAGAAATACATCGCGGGATAATTATGTAGCGCAATGTTTGAACCTGTTAGAGGCGATCATGTAGTGTGGGGGTGGACTTAATTGGACCTATTTTATGCTAGTTTATATTATTTTCCTAACCCTAACCCTCCCAATATTAACATGGATTGAATAAGTGGTATTTGACAACTTTCAAGATGATTCTAAGAACAATGCATGTAGATATTCTCCAATTCGATTGTATTCCCTATCAGACATGCACGGTTCCATTATTTAATTGGCACAGGGAATATAGCTTACAGAATTGAGTAATGCGAGGCCTACTTCCACATATTTATAGAGGATGTACTGGTGGTATGATGGATTATCCCCGACAGGTGACAACTGCTGCCTGTTATGATCTGTGTCTATTTTTGCCTATTGGTAATTATTCAACATGAAACATCATAGTGTTTGAATTTACCAACTCCCCTTGACAAGTCCACCGACAATCCCATTTACTTCCCCTTAATTTATTTGTGCTAAGTTTGTTAAGGCTTTATTTTTTCCAAAATTCAGTTTTCACTTTTTTCACTGTTTTACACAACAAAAAAATACACTCTGAAACAATTTTAAGTTAATTTAAGTGCTTTCAGAGCAGCCACAAATGGACAGTACACAAAAATGCAGCTTGTTAACTTAACATATGTCACATAAAACTCAACTGAAGTCTATGCTCTTTAACTGTGGAGAAGTAGGCATATATTTCATGGCTCTTTCCACCTGTCATCCCGGTTGTGTTACATGATTGTGAGACATTTTGTGTTAAGTTCGGCAAGTGACTCTCTGTTGCTGCTCAGCCGAGTTTTATACTTGCTGAAGCTTCTCTCTGTGTCAACTGAGCTCACAAGGAAGATTACATATAAAAGGTATAGCAACTCCTGCCACTTTTGGAAACCGAGTCATTGCAGCATCCATCCAATAGTCAGAGAGCTCCAGGGCTGGTGGGAGAGCTTCCTTGCCGACACAGTGCTCACCCCTCAGCTCAGCAGATGGGTGTGCCAGGGCTTTCAGCACCTGGTAATCTTCTATCTGCTTCTGCACAGCAGGTGCCTGCCTGGGGTCAAAGACTCTTCCATGCTTATACACCTCCTTGGCAGGGTGGACGTCCCAGTGCTTGGAGAATTTGGTGTCAGGTAGGAGCCCAGATCCTCCATGATGTTTAGGCTGACACTGCTGTGGGTTGGTGGGTGCCCTCTAGGATGGTCAGTTTGGAGCAAGCGTCAGAGATGAAGGTCAAGCGTCAGAGATGAAGGTCAAGCGTCAGAGATGAAGGTCATCTTCAGCTTGAGTTTTTATAGTACATATTTTATAGTTTGTGTTGGTCAGGGCAGACGCACTTCACGGTGATACAGAATTACCAAAACGGTCTTTTCTGCACATGGTTTTAGTGTTGGGCCGTGCTCTTTAGGGGGAGCAAACTGGAGCCCTTTGTCTTGCTTGTATAAAGAACTCCACCACACAGAATTATTATTATTTAAAAAAAAAAAAAAAATGTTTTAGGGCATTTCTGCTTTATTGGGATAGAGACAGTAGAGATTGACAGGAAGGATGGGAGAGAGAGGATGGATGACATGCAAGATAGGTCGAGGGTCGCAATCGAACCAGGAACCTTGTGATTACGAGGTAGGCGCATTAGTGTGCTACGCCAATACTAAAATCATTCTTGCTCCAGTTTCAGAGCAACAACAAGTACAGTAGCATAATACAGTATTGTGGCTCTGTCTAGCAAAGGGAAAATGGCTGCAATGTGTTAGAGCATTGGCTAACTTCCTTGCTTCCCCGGTGTGCTATTGGCCCCATACGAGCGCACGCACGCACCCACACACACGCATAGACACACACACACACACGCACACAAACACACACACACACACACACTTGATATTCATCATTGACAGTTTGCATACAACCCTGACGAGGGCATACTGAGAAGTACGGGGGATGTGAACAAGGTCGGGCGAGCACTCTCTCGTTCACTCCTTCGCTTCACGGACCCCCTCAGGAGGCTGGAACGGGTGAGCGTTTCTACAGAAGACAGAAACAGGCCCCACTAGCAGCAAGCAGCCAACTTGTCGGCTTTCCAGCACAAAAAAGATCCACAAAAACAACACGCAAAAAAACTGGCATAATTATGGCCTACACTGTGCTATTCATAACGGCACTTTTAAAATGCTGTGGAATCAGCAAGGGGGAAAATACAATAGTTTTTAGTTTTTTTTTTACCTGTTCCTGCTTGAAAAAACTGTGAGCGGTGGCGGCAGGTAATGTACTGTACAACTAGGTGTTATTAGGATGATTATGGTTTATTATGTAACAAAGAACAGGGAGGAGGTACACATTCTGGATGGGGGGGGGCGGTGTGCTTACTTAAGGGTGCCCACGTAATTGCTATATGCAGCGTCCGACATCAACAGTGATAACCAGTGATATGTAAACTTCCATTTCGTACTGTGATGTCACACTGTGAAAGCATCCAAACCAGTGGTCAACGACATGGTCCTGGAGAGCAACAGGGTTCGAGCCTAGCATTATTGTTGATCTAAAAATCATGAGGTGACTGTAGCTCTCCAGAACCAGGGTTGCTGAATGACCACTACTGATCTGAACAGTGTGCTCAGGTCTGGTGGATGTAGAAATCAGAGGACGGCTCATTGTAATTCATGGAATGGAATGTCCTCTGATTTCTTCCTGACTTCTACTTCACCTTACTTCAGTCAGCCCCAATATCAATCAGAACCATACTGGGGTTTCTGAGCCATACAGTGGCCCCTGCATCAAAAGTAGGCAGCCGAAGCCCCACACACACACGCACACGCACGCACATACACTGAAGGAAACCCATCATGTCTTCTTAAGTATGGTTTGATGTGTTAAAGCCATCTGTCTATAGAGAAGCTGATTTCATGTTTTTCCTGCTGATCTGCGGGGGAAAAAATCCCTTAAAAACCTACTGCTGACCTTGCATAAACAAATGCAGTAAATGTAGGGCGTCATGACATCTCGGTGAAATGATAAAAGGTCCAGGGAGCTCGATTGGCTAATAGTAAAAATCTATCCTATCAAACCTTGGTTTTGTGAGGGCTGCTGTTTGTGAAGTGTGTGTGTGTGTGTGTGTGTGATCTAGGTGTATTACTGTAGGAGCGAGGGTATATGTGGAACGGAGAAGGTATGTAGTACTGTAGCTATATGGGGTCATGGGTCAGCAGAGTGGTTTTGGTGTGGCGAGGGGATATTGTATGGTCGGTCCAAGTCACCAGTCTCTTCCGTAGGTCTAGTTAAGAATTAGATGGTATCAGATAAGAAAGGCGGCCCGGGTATGATAAGAGATACGAGATAGGCCCAATGTATTAAGTCCCACTCCCACACATTTGTTGGATGTGTTTGCCATGTGCAGGACTAACAAGTTAGAGCAGTGGTCACCCACTCTATGCGTTAGAGGGTGTGTGCAATAGATAGCATCAAATGATCGCAAGGGAAAAAATGCTCCACTCACCCGTCTCTGCCCAGGGTGTTCTGTCTAGAGGTGCTTCCACTGTGTCCTCTGCTGCTTTGGGTGGTCTGGGGCTCCAGCACCACCACCTGGGGACGCTCCAGGAAGCCCCAGCCGTTGTGCACCCCCACGTGGAGCCTCCTCTCCTGGATGACCACCGCCATGCCCTCCGGGCCCCACTGCTTCTGAGAGAGGAAATACAGTCTGACTGAATGGAATGGTATAGCAGCTTGCATATGCAATACATAAAGTCGTGCATAAGGGGATATAATTATATTTTCTGGCATTTTATAAAAAGTCATTATTGCTAATAAAAACAGGCCCACTACAATATATCACACCAATGTAGTGTGCTACATATTACAAATTATTTCTAGAAAGACATACTTTGAAAACAGATGCTCACACCGTAGAAATATATTGAAGCTGGGAACTTGTATCTTTTTTTTTCTTCTTATCTCAGAAACATCCTCTCAAATAGAACCCTATCCACAGCACTCCTCCCGACACTACCCCAGGATGTCGCTACGCACCCCCCCGCCACCCCCCCCCCCATGTGAGACACTCCCTGCCTGACGTCTCATTCCATCTCACGCAGTTTCACATCCTGATAATGTCTCATTCTCACGCTCACTGATGATGCCCGAGTACTCTGCCAGTACATGCACTGCTGATCCTTTGAGTACAGAGGAGGATGAGGAGCTGAGGAGTTAAGCTGTAATTCAAACAGAATCCTTTGCCTATATCTGGGGGAAGGCTTTTGGCAATGGATGCCTGGCTCAGTGACATGGCAAACAAAGAAAAGAATGACGCAGAGTGCAAAGGCATACAATCGAAAAACGTGTTTCTAATTGTTACCTTGTGGGTGGCGCTGTGTGTATTACCATCATAGCCAAAATTATTCATGGCACTAATGTTGTGATTATGCTAATCATAATTAATTAATAAGCCAATAATGATTTCAAACAAACATCTCGACTCATTGTTTGTTTATTTGCATTTTCTATTTGATTTGCTCCAATAGTAAAGCATAAAGGAATCAGATAAAAAAACATCATTACAAGTAAGCGTCTGAAATTATTATGTAAATGTAAATGGAGGACTGTTGAACAAACAAACCAATCAACGGGCACATTTCTGGAGTCCGTTTGTCAGAGTTGTCGTTCCGCACTTACAGCTGCCACCGCTAATGTAGCGCTGAGTGACAAGAGCACAGATGATTGACTGCAAACTCTAACCCTGGGTTGTGGGCCTCGCTGCTGTTTCCTGTGTGCATCCCCAGCCTCTGTCTCTCTCACTCTCTTGCTTTCTCTCTCTCTCTCTCTCTCTCTCTCAATCTCTCTCTCTTTCTCTCTGCCTACACCCGTCTCCATATCCACCCACACCTACCCAATCCAATTAGCATATCAATTGAGTATCGGTTTTATATGCAGCTGCAGAGCCTGCCCGTGTGCAGCCCACGTACCCAGGCTTTCTCTCTCACTCTCTGTTTTTCACTTTCTATCTCTATCTAGCGTTCTTTCTCTCAACCACATTCCGTCTTATTTCTCACTTCCTTCACCCTGTCCTCTCTCTCTCTCTCTCTCTCTCTCTCTCTCTCTCTCTCTCTCACACACTCCCTTTCCTCTCTTTGTCCTCCTCCGGTCTCTCTTTCTCTCTGTTTTTTCTCAGTAACAGTAAACATCTCTCAAGTCTCCACTCTCAAGCGGCCAGGGAAACAGTTTGCGGCTTATTTATTCTCAAAGGGAAAGGCCATGTTTAACATCTGAAGCCTCGCCATTTAGATCTGTGAAATGCCTATTGTGAATTGGCTATGATACGGGCCAGAGGCACAGAACGAGAAAAGTTTTAGAGAACAGAGAGGCTGATATAAGTTAGACACTGCACAAAGTATATCGCCTCACTAGGCAATGTCTATGGGAGCCTATGGGGCGCCCACTGTAAAAGTTAGGCTAATAGTTAGCAGCACCCTGATGATAAAATAATTTCAAATATGCTGCTGTGCTTGACTGAGTTTGCCTGGAGCAATGGAACCAATGGAATAGTCCCAAAAGTGCAAACCCTGTCCATCTGGCACCCCAGTCAGGCTCAAGCAATCACTCAACGCATTTGAAAGCATTCAAATACTATTTCGACCCAGGTCTGGTTCGTTTAGAGTATTTTGTTAGACTTGTGGGGGTTGGGGAGGGGGGGGGGGGGGGGGGGGATACCAAATGTTTATCCAGTGCCCGTTTCCCCTTTCTGGCATGCCTCTTCCATTCCCACTGTCTAAACAGACGTCACAATGTGAAGTGAGAATGGAATTCCGCTCTCATTCACCAAAACATTCATCATCGGTTTGAGTTAAAGTCTGAACAGTATACATGTACATACATGACAACCACGACAATTAGTTACTGAAAGAAAACGAATGCCAAGATACACACAGCACATGAGATACATCAACTCCTTACGTGTCACTACAATTACAATGCCTCTATGCTGTAGGCAACGCTGCACTGTGCAATCACAGACGATCTATCTCCAAATGACAGCGAGGCTGCTAAGTTCAGCCTTGGCTCTTTAAGACCTGACTGCGGAGTGACTGTGGAGTGGCAGTAAGCAGCACAAAGTGTGACACGAAAACTCACAAATTACTTTCAACTCCATCTAGATCATAATTATGATTGTGCCTCCCCCGGAATCTGCTCTCTAAATGAGGAGGACATGCATTACAGAGGGGAGTGAGGTTGTCTACATGTGTTATCTTCGGTTTTCGGGATTTGAACCTTGCTATTTAATTGGTGTTTTTTTTATTTTTTATTGATTGACGACAATACTTTTTGCATACTTTCACCCCTGCCCTGTCCTGTCCTGTCTTCTCTCTCTCTCTCTCTCTCTCTCTCTCTCTCTCTCCTTTTCTCTCTCACACTCCAATTCCTCTCTCCATCCCTTCTCTCTCTATCCCTCCTCAGTGTGTGGATTGGCTGTGATACGGACCAGAGGCACAGAACTGGACAGTTTTAGAGTGGCTGATGAGAGTGAGGTACTATATATCGCCTCACTAGGCCATGTCTATGAGAGCCTATGGGGCCATGTCTATGAGAGCCTATGGGGCAGTGTCTATGAGAGCCTATGGGGCAGTGTCTATGAGAGCCTATGGGGCCATGTCTATGAGAGCCTATGGGGCAGTGTCTATGAGAGCCTATGGGGCAGTGTCTATGAGAGCATATGGGGCGATGTCTATGAGAGCCTATGGGGCGATGTCTATGAGAGCCTATGGGGCAGTGTCTATGAGAGCCTATGGGGCAGTGTCTATGAGAGCCTATGGGGCGATGTCTATGAGAGCCTATGGGGCAGTGTCTATGAGAGCCTATGGGGCAGTGTCTATGAGAGCCTATGGGGCGATGTCTATGAGAGCCTATGGGGCAGTGTCTATGAGAGCCTATGGGGCGATGTCTATGAGAGCCTATGGGGCAGTGTCTATGAGAGCCTATGGGGCGCCCACTGTAAAAGTTAGGCTAGTCGTTAACAGCGCCCTGGGTTCAAATAGTATTTGAAATCATCTGAGTTTGCCTGGAGCAATGGAACCAATGAAATAAGTACAACAAGTGCAAACCCCGCCACCTGGCACCCCAGTCATGCTCAAGCAATCTCTCAAAGTATTTGAAAAACGTTCAAATACTATTTCGGGGAGGGGGGGGGGGATTCGGATTCTTGTCTAGTGCCCGTTTCCATGTCAAATAATGTGGGATGAACTCTCTCACTGAAACCAGTCATCATCGGTTTGAGTTAGAGTCTGAACAGTATGTACATACATGACAACCATGACAATTAATTCCTGAAAAAAAAGAATGCCAAGAAGCACACAGTACAACAGTACATGACATACATCAAACTTACACGTCACTCCAATTACAATGCCTCTATACTCTAGGCAATGCTACAGTGTACGATCACAGACAATCTATCTCCAAAATGCCAACTAGGCTGTTAAGTTAAGTTAAGTTAAGTCTTGGCCCTTTAAGATCTCGAGTGACTGCGTAGTGGCAGCAAGCAGCGCAAAGTGTGACAAGAAAACCCACAAATAATTGCTTTCAACTCCATCTAGATCATAATTATGATTGTGCCTCCCCCCAGAATCTATCTGTTCTCTCCCTCTTTCAACAACAGCAGTGTGGGGAAGATGACAGGAGATGGCATTGTTTTATGTAGGACAGGACTGTAATGAAGTGATTGAGGGAGAGAGGGAGAGGGAGAGAGGGAGAGAAGGAGGGAAGAGGAGGAGAAAGAGAGAGGGAGCTGTCTGAAGCTCCTAACAGGGAACATCTGTTAAAACCCATCCTTTCTATTCTCTCTCTCTTTGACAAATTTTTTTTCTCACATCTCTCTATCCCTCTCTCACTCCTGACTCGCTCTCTCCTCACACCCCCCCCCCCCCACACACACACACTCTCTCTCCCTCCCCTCCCTCTCTCTCCCTGGCTGCTGCCATCACAGATTTGTTTCCCGCTCCTGAAATATGAATATTTTAGAGCTAAGAAGCTTAAAGGGAACAATGAAATGGCCCCCAAGTTAAATTATACTCCATTTCCATCGTCACAGGAGAGGGACTCGTCTGAGTGATGAACGCACAGGGCGAGGGCGTGCCAGAGCCAAAGTCCGCAGCCCCCCCCCCACCCCCCCCCCCCCCCCCCCCCCTCTCTCTCTCTCTCTCTCTCTCTCTCTCTCTCTCTCTCTCTCTCTCTCTCTCCCTCTCTCCCTCTCTCTCTCTCTCTCTCTCTCTCTCTCTCTCTCTCTCTCCCCCTCTCTCTCTCTCTCTCTCTCTCTCTCTCTCTCTCTCTCTCTCTCTCTCTTTTATGTCTCATCTGTGAAATTCCCCAGCTCTTGGGTCACGAATCATTTAACCGGGCAGCCATGGGAGATGGTGTTCAAGGGCCCCTCCGAGGGCGGTGGTGTTATGACAGAAACTGCAACGCCGTCTCATCACACTACTGCGCGTAGAGTAAGTTACGGCCTAACATACCTGAGAGAACTGGGGAAGTCCACTACTGAATGTCTCATAATGTCATAATTAAAAAAAAAACTAAAAAAAACCAGACAGAATCACATTTAATTTGTAAAATAAAACAAGATTGAGTCTCATTACTGTGTATTTGGAGGCAATTTATTTCAATGCTTTGCTAACAGTGTAAACAAATGAGTTGCTGGAGAGTAGGGTTGTTGGTGATGTTGGTTTTGTCCTTCCAATTAGAGACGCAGCGTAGTGTGGGTGTTCAAAGAGAAACCAAGCATTCTGTTCTGTCAAGCTTTTTTGAGACAACAAGAAAACATGCTTTAGCGTCAACATTTCTACTGTATATCTGTGATAACCCTAATCCTTTCCAATGGCCATGTCTGGGCACATTAAGAGCGAGAACAAGCAAAGGAAACAACCCCATATACAGATATGACCTTGGGTGTCTAAAAGGATGCTTCTCACACTGCAAAACACTTTTTTTTTTTTTAATGTGCATGAAATTTTACAGGAAAAACCCTTTCCTATGAAATCAGAGGGAGAACGAAACGGCTGCCACCAGTGGAACTTAACGTTGTTGGAATAAGATATCTTATCTGTTCACAAAGAAGAAACAAAGTGTGGGCTATTAATTCATGTCGAGTGCGAAAGTAGAACACATGCAGTAATGGTGCTGAATAGCGGGTTGTGTTTGATTCCGTTTTGTGTGCATAGTAATACCTCACATACACCTAATACCTGGCATACACCTTGGGAGAAGCTTAGAGAGAGGCTTAGCACATGCTTCATTTTTCTTTCTCTCAGGGTTTTCAGTGTTTACATTTCTATTATAATCAAATAAATTCCAGAGGCTCGAAAGATTACTATTTCAACCCGGCGTTTCTAAGGGTTCCTATGTTTTATTGTTGCCACATATCGTCGGGGAAACATCTCTTCAATTTAAAGCAAACAAAATTAAATGAATGAAATAAAAATGAAAAATGTAAGCAAAATAGATTTTTACCTAAAGAACTGTCAGCTGAATAACATGGAACTTACGAGGGTGTAAGAAGGTCATTTAGAGCGAAGACATAATAGCAGTTATGAGAATAAGAGAAAACTGGCAGCAGGCAGAATCATTGTGCTACTCGGTTTGAAGAAAATGAGGAGAGCTTTTTATGGAAGATAAATTGGTTTTTGAAGGTTATTTCTTTGTGCTCAGAGGCTGCTGTGGAGTTAGTGTGCGGGTTCTTTAATAAGTTGAGTCTGGGTTGTAGTTACAAAACTGACAGACCCAGAGAGACCCACATATTATAATCAGCCCTGGCACCTGGAGTGCTGGGCATTTATGAACATGACACAATAACGCCACCATTCATCCACGTGTCAGCTCTATGTTGTGTCTTCGTGCTAAAACACAGACTGAAATTGACTTTAAAGTCACAAGTGACAAACTGATAACACAATGGATGTGGTGCCATAACACTGTAATGTTATGTGATATACAGTTAGGGCTCAGGACAAAGAGTCTACATTCAATAAAGCTAATATCACTTCAATCGCAATCTAGGGTCACATCTTACAGTAGCATTCATTTGAAGGCTGAGGGACCTTTACTGAAAACAGATGAGTTCATCTGAAATGTGTAATCAGCTAAATAATGTAATTGCTCCCGGGACTCAGAGGCTAATTATTTCAGAAAGATTATCTTTTCATACTAATCTTGAAGATATAATGACAATCTCTCTGTCATTGCCCATAAGCCAATCCCATATTTGGGGTATTGTGTGTGTGCGTGCGTGCGTGCGTGCGTGCGTGCGTGTGTGTGTACGATTGAAAGCATGCTACTATGTGTGTATGGGCATTCTTACATATATGTGTGTGTGTGTATGTGTGTATGGGAATTCTTGCATATGTGTGTGTGTGTGTTTGTGTGTGGTACCGAGGTGCCCACGCTGTGGACGTTATCTCCCTCACACCGAGGTGACTCATCCTCACAGGATACACACAGTGGCACCATCATTAGCATGCCGTTCTCATCCTCCCACTCCTCTGCTCCTTAACAGATTTTAACTGGCACATCGCATCAGCTGATGAATCGCATTGCCCTCCTGTTGATAAGCTCCCACGATTCACAACCAAAAATATTGAGTCGTGTGTAGACTGATAAAGCCATCTTAAAACATTCCCCCCACGATTTTCTCTTAAATCGTCCCTCTCCTTGTTTCTCTAAACAGTGTTCAGAACACGGAAGCCCCTACTGCTTGTTAGGGTGGCTAGGCTTCAAAGGAGGGCGGGTCATTCGAGATCGACAGTGTTTTCCAGATGTCGCAAAAAACTCAAACTTGACCAGACTCTAATCAGTTGTGGCACACATAAATTAACATAAGTACATCTTTCAAGGAGGAGGATATGTATTGCTTTCCTAGTGGGAAGGGTTATGTTATGTTAAATCACACTGGACTGTTCTTACTGTATATAATGTTTCAGATGTGTATTTTATGTCTATATTATTTTATTATTCTATTGTCACTTTATTTTGTTGTTATTTGTGCTGCTGTAACGCCTTAATATCCCCTCGGGGATCAATAAAGTACCTATCTATCTATCTATCTATCTATCTATCTATCTATCTATCTATCTATCTATCTATCTATCTATATATCTATCTGCCTGCCTGCCTGCCTGCCTGCCTGCCTGCCTGCCTGCCTGTCTGTCTGTCTGTCTGTCTATCTATCTATGTCGATTACGTCCATCCAAGCCACTTTTGACACCCACACAAAGTAAGACAACAGACACGAATGTTAAAGGGCACAAGGCTAGTCCCATATGGGTTAAAAATGGCTCTATTGGTTCGAGCAATCTTGCTGTGCAAGACTTTCGACATTGTATGCCTCTACATAGACACCTTTTTGCTTGACACCTTCGGGCTTGTTAGACTTGGGGGGGGGGGGGGGGGGGGTTCAGATGTTTCCCATGAGATGAAACGATGAAACATTGGAAAGCACTTTCGGACCGTGGGTGGGGGGAGGGTCACTCTATGCTGTGTCATTTGTTTTTACTGTGTACTTCTTTGTTTTGTTTTATATGGAAAACACGAAGAAAAATCCTTATTGTAAATGTTGCATGCTATGACCGTATGTGCTTCTCGATAAAACATATTTTGGAAGGAAAGCAGACTTTCACACCATAGAAGAACAGCTACAATAGAGCGGTGAATCAGTTGGTAGAGCATGGCGCTAGAAACATTAAGGTTCGATTTCCCACTGGGAGCATACAGTACATACAAAAGATGTATGAACTCACTGTACTGCAAGTGGCTTTGGATAAGAGTGTCTGCTAAATGCATGTATATATGTACTGCAAGGTGTCAGGAAAGCCTAGTAGCATGGCATGGCATTAGCTTATATTCTGTATACGTATCAAATCATGCAGATAGACGCTGTGAGGAGATCACACTGCTTGGTTATCTGCCTCAGCAGTCGTAGGACTAATTAAAATGGGAAACAGACGTTTGGTTGGTTCGGTATGCATAAACGTAGCCTTTCTAATCATAAAATCTTACACTATATGGATAGTGTCGGTGTCGTAACACACTGGTAACTATGCACCGATAACTGTACACTGTTTCCTGAAGGTCCTGGGTTCACTGCCCGGGTCCGCCAGCCTGTCCATTCCCTCCTCTCGTCTGTTCCTCCTCTGTAGTTTTCACACTGTCTGCAAAAAATGCTAATGAAAATATGAAAGGGGAGTAGAGGGGGGGGAGGCTGTTGTGTATCTGCATCTGTAGACATAGGCCTAATTATTACTGGAAACAGTAGTTTGGTTGGCATATGTTGAGGCGTAGCCTAACCCTTCCCGACCATCCTTAGAGGGTGGAAAAAGACAATTTTTTCACAATCATGTTTTCCCTTTTTTTGGGCTTTTTTTTCCCTCTGCACTTCCACAGGGGCAGTCCTACTTCAAGTGCTTCTTCATTTTCGGAAAAATTAAAACCTTATTGAGCTTAGTTTGCTCTGAATTTCATCACGTTGATTCCGTCAAGTTAGCCTTGGGGCATGTTGTTTTGCCTGAGGCATGGTGCACTTCCCCTTGTTCCTGACTCTCCCTGCTCCCTGCTGATTGCCAGCCAAGATGTTACAGCACCTGACACCGACATCATGGGTTCCTTACTGAGAGAACAAGGTTACAAGGTATGACAGACTGTGGTTTCTCACGCTGGAGGCGGATCGACAAGCAGTGACGGAACAGCCTTGCCACAGTGGCAGTCAGAGGTCTACAGATCAGAGGCTAGGGTTGGCTAGCTTTGTCAAAGCCAATGTTCCAAATTGACCCTTTTCTCGATATATCGAAGCTATGACGGCTAAAGTTACTATACACATTTAAAGCAGGTCAACTAGAAGCAAGGGCTGTGACAGTTACACAGTGACTGTCGGTTACACCCTTATACATGGATGACCGTGAAAGTAAATAATTTAATAATTCATGCAAACCTTTCATATAAATATACTTTTCCCAATAGCAGGAGTGTAAAGTAATGATTATGAACAAGTGGGTAATGCGCTACTTTCACGATCACGTCACGCAGTTTGATGTGTGCACTTTCTTGTATGCCAATGTTCTTGTTTCTGTTGAATAAACACATAGATCTATTAAAATATATATATATATATATATATATATATATATATATATATATATGTGTGTGTGTCAGCCTATATTAGTTATTTAGTAACATTGGTAAAGTAGAATGTCTCTGAAGACACCCAAACAAACTTGCAGCGCTGCAACACTGACATGAAGATGGTAATATTTGGTTGTTAAATGTGTTCCCACCATAATTGAATATTCTTAATTATTTAGCTTTCCCCATCATCCCAAAAACAGAGACTGTGTGAAAGACTGCGTAGATTACAATGTGTATTTAAAAAAAAATAAAAAAAAATCCAGCTATATTATTGACTTCAAACGGTTATTGCGATTATTTGCATGATGATTGAGCGACACCCACAATTCCATGGCCATCACAGCCCCACTATAAGCTACAGTATTACAAGTGAAACAAGGCGATATATTTGGGAAAGAGAAACATTGAACTGTGAAACACCAACAGACACAGACATAGACACCCACATTCTCTCTCTCTCTCTCTCTCTCTCTCTCTCTCTCTCTCTCACATACACACACACACGCGTGTGCGTGTGCACACACGCACACACACACACACACACCCCTCTCTCCCCTCTGAGGCTGATGCAGCAGGTGAGGTGTCAGCATCACCTCAGAGATAACTTGATGATGACAATCTAGCAGGAGTCACACTTTCACACTCACACAAGGTCACGCGAACACGCACGCACACACACACACACACACACGCACACGCACACAATCACACACACACACACACACACACACACACACACACACGCACACAATCACACACACACACACACACGCTCTAATTAAAAGCTGCCGTCACCCTCGATGCTGCATGTATTAGCACCTCCAGCAGACGAGAAACAGAGAGTGTCGTCAGCCCCTACAAAGTTTTCACAATACGAACACAGTCAATCTGTCTGTTTTCACCAATCAACCATATCTAGTTATGAGGACCTGCCAAGCCCATCTTATATAGACAAAGACGTTAACACTGGAATTCTAAAAAAAGGAAAAGTGATTGATTTTATTCTGTCAACCTCACCTGACTCAACCGTACTTTACCTGATAAGAGCTTCACATAATTCATTTCCGAAAGAGCGAGGCAGTGCACTGCATGTACCTCATTACCTACCGGTGGATCTATAATGAAGACAGGGTACTGTGGGTAATAAAATTAAAATTGCCACCCGGAGCCACTGGAATGCCAATTGATTGTCCAATCAATCTGTATATTATGCACGCTCACCTCTCCAATGGCGTCCTTGTTAACATCCTTTGAGCGACAACAATGGTTAGCATGCTTCCTTGGGGAGGTCAGTGACAAATCCATGGAGACTTTAATTTTGATTCTTCACACTGATCGCCTCGGTACCGAAAGGCACTCTCAATGGTATCGATTGACTGCCATGGTAATGCCATTTGAAAAGCCAGAGTTAGTGTATGCTCGAAATGGTCAATGAAGTACATGCACAGCACAGGGATTGTTTGTGCCCTTAGTGTATTGTCTTCCTCGTATTCGGGTTCACAAGTTCAAGCTGCTCTGACAGACACACACTAACACTTCGGAAGTGTTTATTAAAAAGTGGAACGGTTTGACAGCTAACTGTCGAGACACTTCATCAAAACACAAGCTTTCGGGGTTATGGTGTATAGGTGTGTCCACGAATGATTCAAACCTCTATGTCCTAGCTTTTCCAGTCAATATATCAAAACCATCACAGTGGAAACTCAATTCAAAACTGTTGTTTCAGCGAGGGCACCAATGAAAAAAATGCATTTGCGAGTTGAGAGAGTGATCCCCAACGTGTAAAACATATCAAATATATATCCCTGTACGAGAATGACACCTACCTGGCACACTAAACAACACCCACATTAGGCATCACACAAGATCTGAACACACTCAAACTTGGGTACAACATTTTTCCTGTTAAAATCTCTGCCCTCTACGCACACTCTGTACTGTGCTGAGGGCATACACACTCCAAAGGCTAGTGTGTAACACAAAATAGCCGACATAGTGGGGCCAGGCTCCAACAAGAGCCAAGATATTACTGTACAGTGAAGCTTTTCATGAAACGTCAAGCTTTATCCAAGCAGTCCATGCTTAATAGGCTCCTTTGGGGGTTCAGCGGTGGGGATCGACACGGTATAGTGCTGAACACCGGCGGCACAGAGATAAAGTGACTGACAGCATCATGATATCAATTCTCATCCGCCCCTCCACTGGCACGTGTCGCTTAAGCCAGAGCAGACAGAGCGGACCTGAACAACGGCACTATGTAATAATTGCCGTCGCATGGCTGCACCTGTCAAACGTGGTTACGACTCCAGACTCCTTAGACGAGAGGAGAAGAAACATATAGACAAGCTCTACTTCGATTGGGGTCTTAAACTGCAGTGGTAGCTAGAAAAGAAGCGTGCTTGTTGTACACCTCTGTACACCTGTCGAGTGAGGTCCTCTGAGGGCAGAAAGGAAAGGCGATCTCAACCAGAGGAGTAATTAGCCGTAATATCTATATTGTATGTGATTTTGGTCATACACCTCTTATAGTATGTTGGACAGGCTGATGCCCAGGTGTTTTCTAGAGCCCAAAAACACAAGACTTCAGAAGATAACGGCATTCAGAATTGATACATAGACTTTCTTTGCAGGGATTTCTGATAAAACAACAACATATAATATAAATATATACATTTACAAAATAAATATAATCATTATCTATTAGGAAAAAAAAGCTCAGTACAGTTAAGTAGCGGAGAGTTTAAATTCTAGAGAGAATTTTTCCTAGTCTGATATCAGACATGTCAGAAAAAACCTGCCCTACGCCTATGGTATGATATAATGATTCTGGCGTAATGAGACATGTAAAACTCTGATCATGTTACATGTTTAGAGGTTGCGTGACTGCAGGATCTTACCGTGTTGTGGCAGTCTGCGTTGAGCAGCTGCAGAAGCTGGCTCTCAAACACTTCCAAGGAGGGCTGAAGAGAGATGGACAGCCTGTCCAGGGAGTAGGTGAGGGTCTTCAGCAGGTGGGGTTTCAACAGTGAATCTCCTAGAGTCAATGAATAATAATTGTCAGTCTCCATTTTTGCCACTGTATTCTGTCTCCATTTTAGCCGCTGTATTCTGTGAGGCCGCCTGGTATCTGTCATAGAATTATAATTAAATTAATTATATTTCTATGGTATCTGTAATGTTGAATGCACTCAAGGTTTATTCACTTCTCTAGACAAATTGTATAACAATTAAAAACCAAGGCATTTACCATGGTTAGTATCTAAAAGGGCATACATACAGTAGTCCCTTCCACACAGTTTTTGAGGAAATCAGAAATTCATTCATTCTTTCAATCCGTATTGCTATGAGGTAGGTACAAGAGAGCCACCACGTATAAACCAATGGACATTAAAGGGGCAATCTGGGATTGGTACAGCAATTGGACTTTTATGACACTGCATATATCCATGATTATTGAAGAATATAAATTGATAAATGAGCTTATTTCAACTGTCTTACCCCATCAGAACCAAAAATATAAGCTTGTTTTAATTGTAAACAAACACTGTATAGCTTCAAAACATGGTTAAAACTATAATTTGGATCTCATCGATGGTCTGTCCTTGCATCCATAGCTCCATCGACTAGTTTGAGAGTGGTTACATTTCTCCAGCCCCATCCCTCCCATTGATTCCCAGATTGCCCCTTTAAACTCCAATCATACCTATCCACCTAATGTACTGCTTTTGCACATTTTCGTATATGAAACCCACAGTGGACCCACAGCTCCATACCCTTGTAGTGTGTCTCTAGAGGCTTCACTTTGCTACGGGTAGCTGTGAGTGCAAATCACAATCACTGCCACATCAAACGAGCCAAAACACACTGTCTGTCCAAAACTATTCATGAGAATAATAGAGTAGTTTTGAACACCCCAAAACCATGGTTACATCTGGATCCATTGTGTGTAAAACACTTGATCTATCCCAAAAGGACGAGGAGAACTAATGGACGTAGCTTGGTTGTGGGTAATCACCCAGCAATCACCTCAGTCAAGCACGACAGAAACCAAATGGCCAGCGATTATTATACTCATCCTGAGTACAATGTCGCCATCAAACGGTCTCATTATGGTTCTTGTTTCTAGCGGGGGGGACTTCTCTCAATGCAGGCTGAATATCCAGCCAGTGATGCTGGCCTTAAAAGGCAGCTTAGGTTGGAGATGCTTGTAGAACCAGAACAGGAGTGGAGGATTACCCCGATGCCATCCACTGACTCAGCTAAAAATAAAATAAAAACCTGGCACCGTCAAATTGCATTACGTCCTATCATATACTTTTGATAAACACACTGCAAAAATTTCAACTTTTGAGGAGAAGCAAAAGAAAAACTAAAATAAGTGTTAAGATTAATGTCTCAATTCTGTATCGTTACGGAAGCTGTTTTTCGAATGGTCAGATCAAATTACAGATATGATTTGGGTACTGTGAGGTAGACTCCACAAGGTAGATGTTTTTCAGAATGAGGTGTGTGTGTGTGTGTGTGTGTGTGTGTGTGTGTGTGTGTGTGTGTCTGTGTTAACATTGCTCAGGCAGGTTTGATTGAATTTCAGCCCAGGAAAGCCTCTTTGAGAATGGCTGTGAAGAATAATACCTAAATCAATAAAACATGAAATTGACTGTTGTAAATAATCCTAGAAAAAATAAATCAAAGGCTGACAAAACAAATGTATTTGTAGGTCAACTAGGAACATATGTCAAATAATTTAATTTTGTATGAATTAACGCACAAATGAAAGCCGCTAATTCTCTGTTATGTTTACATTCACAAGCCCCTTGATTTGTGTTGAATCTGAAGATGAGCGACAGAGGAGGGCTAAGTGGGTGAAGGATTACCTCCAGATTGCACTATAGGTTTCTTCAAATGACTCAGTGAGGTGCTAGTTACCCTTCAGTTAAATACTGAGAAAGGTCACAAGACAAGTCATTTGGTACAGCGAGGCCCTAAGGCAGTGTTTCCATAGACGTTTTGTAAAGGCAAGCTGCAGAATCCCAGAGGTTCTCTGGGATCTAAGACTTCCAACCCCACCATTTTCTATGAAACATTTATAGGCAGGAGTCAACAGCTAGATGGCCTGGGGGGCATCATGCCTAAGTAATGTTAAGGGAAAACACTGCCCTGAAGTCTGTTGTGTAGTCTCTGTAAATGCTAACTGGGATCCTTGGGACGATAGGGGACGTTGAGGTTAGGGAATGATTAAGGTTAAGGGTGGGGTCGTCCCAAGGACCCCACTTAGCATCAACCGTGTAGTCTCACCTGTAGAGGGCGCCACCCCTGGTATGTCCTCATCCTTAGACACCAGCATATTCTGAGGGAACAGGTGCATGATGGGACCCAGAGCAGGATGGGGCTTAAGGCTGCACTGCAAGTGCGCTCCATCGATAGGCGTCAGGAGCTTGTTCTCTGCAATGGACAAAAAACAAAACAAAACATGGTACACTGTGCTGCAATGACCGTTCCTGTTACCACAAACACTTGCAATGTCATGATCGACCTAATGTTCCACCACTCTGGGGAGAAATATACTAATATGATTCCTATCTTGTTAATAGAGGACATGGAGTATCGCCTGTCACAAGCAACTGTCACCCGTCCACGGATGCGGTTAAATAGAATGCTGTAGCACGGAGGAGTGTGTCGTTTGAGAGCGACATGCAGACACTTCCATTATTCAATATTCCATTTGGCTGCCTAGACACAGGTACACGCTCCATTACTTTGGGGGGGGGGGAGGCATTTTTCTAGGGAACCTGGGATGCGTTTGGAATGACAGCGCTTCGCATGGAAAAGCACTCCATCCTCGCAGCTCGGCGCCGCAGACAAGGAAACAGGCTTCTGATATGAGTGAAGGGTTGACAACGCGTATCCTTCACAACAGCCTACCAATGAGAGGCATCGGCCCACAATTTCTTCCATCAACACGCTGCGGAAATGTTCGGCAAGCAGTCAGAGTGGTATTTCATATGTCCTGTGCTGCATGCTCAGTACATAGGGCCCAGCGCCATAGAGTAATCATTCACCCTGACAGCTTTGATAATTACATCTTCAACGGGGACAGTGATGATCATTAACCGATGTTCCGTTCCCTCCTACATACTCTTTATCAAGTTGACAGTGATGTACTGTATCTGGAGGGCTCCACCAGGCTCCCATGGAGTGCACTTTGCGGTGTGTACAAAGCTTGAAAGGGTTAAATGATGAGGGATTTGCAATTGTACGGTTCAAAAATCAAGGTTAACAGAGGGAAGGTTGAAGCTGTGTGCATCTCATACTTGTTTATTTTCACCATGTGAAATGTCACTCCCCTGAAGAGAACAAGAACTGTATTCAATCAAACCGGTGTTCAGCGTTTTCCAAAGAAATGGCATGCTGTCTTGGACCAGATCTCTATTGAAAACGAGATTTTATCTCAATGAGACAATCCTGGATAAAATAACAGTTGAATAAATTCTTCTTCCACTGTGCAAATACTCCTCAGGGTTCATTCAATGCTCACAACATAATCTTTGTTGTGTGAAAAAAAACAAAAAAACAACTATTGGACGTTCAATGAAACACGTCTTACTTTGCAGTAAAACTATTGTTTTTTTCTTTCTCAAACATTAATGAGCTTTGACTGAGCAGGGCCCAGAGGTTCACAAAGAGCAGCTTCAGTCGTAGATAGTAGAAGGATACTGTATACATCTATACCTGCAGTTGGAGCTTTAAGCTGTTCATGGGTCTCAGAACCTTCAAAGCCTCAGAACCTTCAAATAGGGTTTCAGTGGGTAAGGCAGTAAAAGACAAGTGTATTCCCCAAACCATGACTCATCTAACACCAATGTATAACTTCCTCTGACAGCTGCTCGGAAATTCTCTTCATCAGGAAAAAAAAAAAACCTTATCTCCAAATGTGCACTCAAATGTGATACAAAGTGAAAAGAACACTCATACATGTTTGGAATGAATCTTTGAGGCTGCAGCTACAGTCGTTGGCTGCATCACATTATAACAACAGTTATAACAGTTTCAGAGCCACATTGAAAAACGTCTCTTAGCGTAATGGAGAAAAGTGATAAAGGGGGATACAACGAAACATTGAAACATTCATGCAACTAGTTTAACACAGACGGTGCTCAGGTGACGAATCTGGGTAACTTCTTTATAATCTATTTATTTTCATTCATTATGCATCAAGCTTGCGTTTCTGATGGAGCGCATACACGTGCGGATTAGGAAACCCAGAATTTCTTCAAGAAGACATCTTGGGTACGTTGGTATCAGGCGTTGAAAACTTGGCAGGAGATGAAGAGGTAAAAATGGAAAAGTAGCTCAGCATCAGAAGCTGTGGATTTGGAGAGGCTAATGGGGAAAAGAGACTACGTAATAATCGCAATGAATACTAATATTGGACTATTTTAAAAGCGGGGGGCTTATGAAGAGAAGAACGGTTTGGTCTATGAAAAGTAAAGAAGGTAAGAGAAAAATACCAGATTTGGGTAGAAATCAATGGTGCAACCGACCCATTTCACTGAAGCAGAATGAAGAATCCAGGCCGTACTGTACGCAATAGCCTGGAGACGAGGTTAAACCAAAGGCAACAACTACAATGAAGTCTTGTTTAAGGGCTCGGTAGAGTAGGTCACTGTTTAAAGTCTATGCATGCTGTCATCGCAGCGGTAGACTACCTCAATGCCGCTACCGCCAGATAGTTGAGTCGTGTGAAGTGCTAGTTGGAGTCGTGTGAAGTGCTGCCGAAAGCAACCACCAGGGGGAGGCAAGAGCTGTGAAGGATGTTTGAAAGAGATCCATCCTTCTGTGGTAGAAATGACCGACAGTGCTGAGATTTGTGTTCTTTCCTTGTAACAAAAATAATCACGGAATTAAACATAAATAGTTTATGATTACAGAGCCTTGCTTAATCAGCTTGCTAGACAGATTAACTCTATTAACCATGCAATGGAATCAACACGTACAGTAGCTCTGTTAATATAATAGGTCTAAATCTTTCCTTATTTAAAGGTAAGGTTATAACCACATGTCAACCTAAAATGCTGAAATGTCCACAACTGTCCCCTTCGAATTGATTGTTTGATTGGTGTTATGCCAAGTTCATCTGAAGGCTGTGCAGCTGTACACAACTAAGCTTATATAAATTAAAGCTATTATTAGTCATACAGTAGGCCTACCCCTATCAACTCCAGTGGATTTATCATCCATGTATTCATATTTTCAACCGTATTAACTCACAGAAAAATACTGTAATATATGGGCCGTAATATATGGGCCATGGGCTGGGGTTTGTTATTGACATGTGCGGAGGGAAGCTGTGCTCGTGCTGTAGAGCTTTGTTTCAGCTTGAATACGATGGGACTCCACCAGGGGTTGGGTCCCGCTCGAATTTCTAAGAATGAATACGGACCGAAGCTATCAGTGCAGCCGTCTGGCTGAAATGGGCAGGTGCGTCATTTGGGTATTGCACCATGGCCCAAGATCAACCCCCAAAGACAGAAAGGTTCCAATCCCGAAAACCAAACATAATTGCAGACAATCTCGCTCCGATTTTAAATACATGTATTTATTTTATTTTTTTCTGAAAAAAAAAAAAAGTCCCCTTTCTCTCCTAAATGTGGACCCCCAGACATGATTTCGGCATTGTTGTTAAATGATCACAGCCTTGTTGTTCGCTAGCAAGTAATTGTTGATCGACTGCGTCACACACGCTTCCGTTGTAGAAAGGAAGTAGTTGTTCTACCCAGCAGCCTAGGACGGCGTTTGTTTACAAACATTCTGATCTCTCCTTTTCAAGCCTGGGGGCGAGGTTACCGAATTTTAAACCAAAGGCACTTGCCAATCCGTCACAGCGCAGGATTTAAGCATGGCAATGTGAACACAATGTGTAGTCATGGCAATGTGAACACAATGTGTAGTCTAACAGCACTTTGGAGCATTGAGCCATGTGCTTGTCCTTCTATCACCCAGAGTGGGGTCCATAGAAGCCGTCTCTCCCCACTTCACTCCCCATTGTGTCTAGGAGAGGAGCTTAGGTGGGCTCAGAGAGCAATCCGACCTCCCTATCTCTTATCTCCTTCCCTCTCCTCCTTCTCTCTCCACTTCCCCTAGGTCAGTCAAAGAGAGGAGCTTCATTGTTGCTCAAAGCAACCCTCTCTCGCTTCCCTCTCTCCGTCCTCTTCCCAATCCGTTTCTCCCTGGGTCGATCCAGGAGAGGGGTTTAGGTGAGGTACCTAGGGGGTGGCGCCAGGCCGGCTGGGCAGGAGAACAGAGACGGAGGGGGCTGGCAGAGCGGAGGCTCCCCTGGCTGCCACTGTCCCTGCCTGTTCCCTCCTACTGGCAGTGAGTGTGCCCCTTCTCCTATCCCCACCTCCAGGCAGTGCACCCCTACCCCCAGCCCCCGACAATCTCACTGGCATGCTGGGCACACACACACACACACACACACACACACACACACACACACACAACACATACACAGGAGGGGCCCCAGGTGCAGTGCAAGCACTCCAGACCCCTGTCTATCCGTCTGTGTGAGGGTGTGATTGGATAATTAGGAGGGAATAGAGGCTGTAGAGAGAGGTGAGGAGGTTCAGGAAACAAGAGAGGAGGTGAGAGTGGGGGAGATACTGAGCGCACTGCACTCAATATCCTGCTTCATGAAAAATAATATCATATACAAGGAGTAAATATCGAAGCAAGGCCATTGTGAACCGGCCTCTTTGTTTTCCATGTCTTCCTAGAGGAGGTAAACAACAGTTTCTTCCAAGTGTTGAGGTTAGCACTGCAGTTGTATTGGATGACTTGCGTATATGTACCAACCCAATCTCCCACAAGATTACTGTCCTTCAAGGTCCAGAGTGAAAGTGTCCATTGTGTGGAAATGAACAGGGCCTTGTATGTTCAGTCTTGTCCCGCAGGCCAGGTAAACAAGCTAACCTATCCTCCTCTATCGAGGGAGGTGTGTGTGGGGAGGGAGGGGAGGGGGGGGGGGGGGGGGGGGTTGCAATGTGTGTGAGACCAACGCTGATGGTGAGAAATAAACACAGTCTGAACATGAAAGTGAGCAGGCGATGTGGGGCTGAAAACAAAAAGACAGCTCTTACCCCAACAGACACAGTTTTAATAATTCAATGTACATAAGAGTCTGTTTGAGACAGCCCTTCCAATATTCATGTGACGTGACAAAATGATAGCTAACACAGCCTTCTCTGGCTAATATGTTATTCATACTGTGCACACTCTGCATTATACATATACAGGTATAGGTGTTATTGATGGGTAACTGGACAGAAATATAAAGCACACTATACTGCATCTGTGTGTGCTCTAAATAAAGGTTTTATGTGATTTGATTTGGATTCGAGTACCGCCTTCGTTTGTATTCAAATACCCTCCTATAGCCCCAACCAGCAGTACGTAAGATAACCCTAACCCTTCAATTTGATAGAGGGTGGTATAAAATAAACATAAGCTGAAGAACAAAATAAATTTAAGACGCAAATGTAAAATCACAATAGCATACCTCAAAGCTGACTTCGGTCAAGAAGGTTTATAACAGTACAGATTCCCTCCCTTAAAATGGACTGAGACTGTTGTCTCCACAGACTATAATATGATACATGTAGTCCTCATCCTCCATATGATACATGTAGTCCTCATTCTCCATATGATAGTGCCCTCTCGCCACAATTAAGCGCCTCGGCTGGAGGAAGTCTTGTCGTGTGCTGGGCCAAAGACAACCCAGACAAAACAATACGGCGTAATTACAGTCAACACAATAGAGGCCCACTCCATTTGGATTAGTGTGTCTACAAGTGTCCTCAGATATTAAATAACGCCTATACAGTATAATCCAGTAGAATGCATTGAAATGAACTGAGCTGAAATTGAATTGAACTGAGCCGAATTGAACTGAGCCGAATTGAATTGAACTGAACTAAGCTGAATTGAATTGAATTGAATTGAATTGAATTGAATTGAATTGAATTGAATTGAATTGAATTGAATTGAATTGAATTGAATTGAAGGATGGCATCGAGTGCACTTTTACTGTAAGCATTTCAATGATATTCCGGATCTGGATCACCAGTCTCTAAGGTAGTACTGTACCCATGTAAACTGACAGGGTATAAGAGGATACAAGCTACTTACGCTCGATTGGTTCCCTGAGCAGAGGATGGAGCAGGGCCCTGGGTGTTCCATGGTACAAACTCAGCCTAAGACAAAGATGACGTTGGGAAAACAACAAGGTTGATAGGGAGTAATTAACTGACTAATTACAAGATTGTAACACATCACATAAATTTACATTTAGAATATTTAAATTACATACACATGAATTGAAAGCTGTTGTCTATAACTATATTCTTTGTGAAGTCCAATGGCTCTAAGGCAAATGGGAGTCTTTTAAAATACCATTTGAGTCTGACCCTATAGACCTACTCCCTACAGGGTATACCAATATTTCTACTCAAAGTCTTTGGACATGCAATGCCCGCCAAGGCAGAGGTCCGCCAATTTGACAGAAGCATGCGTTGCGCCTCTTCCCTCATGAGGAGGTGTTGGTGGATTAACTGACTAGGGGTCTAGGAATTACAGTCTTAGTGACTCTTTGGGAAAGAAACTCATTAAGGCGTTTTGTGTTGTGTATTGATGAGATCGCTAATCACCTTCTGTCCCCCTCAGCAGCCTGAGGTTCTGCCCTGCTGGAGAAGAGGTGGAGGATCCCGAAGCCACACCCCAGTGCATGCTGGGAGCCGTCTGCCCTGGGCAGCGATAACGCCACCAGTTCCGCTACAGCCACCACACAGGGCAGTCGGAGAGCGGTGTGGAAGTACAAGACCTGCAAAGGAAACACAACCTGTAACAAGCTTATAAGAGTACTACCCACAGATGATGGATTGTGACGGTCAAGATGAGTATCTCCCTAAGAGATAGGGAGGTCGGATTGCTCTCTGAGCCCACCTAAGCAGTGTTGGCAACTGTTATAACCTGTATATAACTTGTTATACACACACTTTTTAACCTGAGAGTGATATAGAGGGGCTGGTATGGCTAGTTGATAGGGAAACCAGTTAAGCACATCAAGAGAGATGTGACTGTGCAAACAAACACAACAAAAACACAGGAGGGAATTCCTCATAATTGATCTTAATAAATAAGTATTTTCTTTTCCATAATGCGGTGAGGAAAAGGTTATTATTTGTTACAAAAAAAACAAAGCACTCAAGGGTTGTTTTTTTCTTTCTTTTCCTGTTTGGCCTTTCTGGTGAAATTCTCTCTGGGAATGTCAAGCCCAGTGCAGCCAGTCTCCAGATATTTTAGCAGGCTTCAAAAATGCGAGCCAAACACCCAGGGTTGAGGAGATCCCAGACTCTGTGGGGATGTGGGCATTAGTATTGCATCATGAAGAGCAGGATTTTCACAGGTACACCCCCTGGTAAGACAGGGCTTGTGGAGGGCTTTTTGATATTCTCATTGAACTTCTGAGCTAGGGGAGGTTCTTTATTGCCCAGAAATGTTAGTGTTAGTGGAAAACAGCATCAGTGGATTACTCAGTCAGACTGAATTGGAAGTTACAGTGAAAAGTCACATATCTTTCATATCGTTTTACATGCACACTCAGTTCAGTGTGATAAACTAGCCTACATCCTTTGTGATGGATTGGTCCCCTAACGTTTGTAACATCCACAGTAGAACAAAAAAAAACAACACAATAACAACAGAAAAATAGGAAAAGGAGCGAGAGTAGACATGCAGTAGCTTGAAATACAGAAGCAATTTCTGATATCCCCCTGTGCACCGACCTGTTCATTTTTACTGCTGTCTACTGCTAGAGCAGACTATTCAAATTCAAAACCAGAGGCATTTTAGCAACATCAATCTTTTATCTCTGGCATTTTCGTGCACAACATGTTTAACCCAAAATTACCTCAGAAAGTTTCCAAAATATACAGCTGAATACAAATGGGAGAGGTTGGAGCGGAGGTAGAGATTTTGCTATGCCTCTTTTGTATGTGTGGGATGTTGCCTTGCTGTGCAGGACTTTCACAATTCACAAAATCTTCATTGAGCCAAGCAGTTTGAAAAATCTTGGCTTTGGACATGATTCCTTACTAACACTTTATGGAAAATGGAAAATGTTACGCACTCGACCCTGTCAAGAACAAGTCGATGTGACTGTAAGTGATGAGTTGACAAGGTCTTAGGATTCTGCATGGGTGGCTCTGAATTAGTATGGGGGAATCCAATACTGAGTACACCATGGAAGAGGCTGATGAGAAACTATAATTGACAGAAAATTAGTTTTGGCAGTGTATGAATTGAAATTCATCCTTTTTTTCAAAAAGTAATCTAGTCTCATTCTCATTATTCAACGACCACCATGCAAAGATTCTTAAGTACTCTGTGTTTGTGTTTGTGTTTGTGTGTGTGTGTGTGTGTGTGTGTGTGTGTGTGTGTGTGTGCACGCGTGATTGTGCATGTGTTTTAAAAACCTAGACCGGAAAGGCTTTGCAAACAAAAATACTGGCAGGGTTTTAGAAAATGTAATATATCCTCAAAAAATGCATTTCATTCAATATTCATGAATTGAAAACTTTATTTCTGCTTGGTTTATTATTTTTTTACCTTAACTCCAAAATCAAAGACTTTTTTTTTAAAGTGAACTTAACTTGAACTGCTCTCTGTTGAATACACAAGAGTTATAGGAATCCATATTTTCTATCCAGTTTACTCCCCCTGCAATGATATTGATTTGCATTGTGGTCAAAGATGCAGATCCCATGTCTCTTTAGTCTAGCCAAGGTGGACATTGTTCAAAACACATTTCCAATTCAAAGACAAGACTCCTCCTTTGTCTAGCTCTTCTCTTTGATACTCTTTCAAGTCGATTCTGTTCCAATTTGAACTGTAACCGCTTTTGTATCAACTGAATATTTTTTCTCAATTTGCAATCATTCCAATTCTTGGAGGATGAAGTGTTTTAACAAGTTTGGACTTTACAGTGAACACTTCAAACACAAATGTTGAAGCAAATATATCGGAGAGAAAAAAGTATGAACACTACGTGACTTTGACCCCTTCGAACAATAAGCACTTCTCAATATCATCTTTCATTCGTCTGAACCTCTCTCTATACAACTTATATAAGCATATTATCAGGGATTTCTAACAGCACTTTGCCCCGGAACCTTGCGAAATACTTTTTTGACACCTTGCTCCTTTCCTTCGCCACAGGAGCGCAGGGATGTCAATGGGGAAACAGCTTGCATGCTCAGTAATGCCAAGGATAACATATGCTTTACCTAACGAGAGGTGATTCTCAAGCACCTTTGTCAACAAACCATTAATCAAGTGTCACAAAGGGTAAATATTCCTGTGGAAAATGACAAAGGCAAGGACAGCATTAAAACATCATTTGTACTGTAGCTGTGGCTGTGGTACTATAGCAACAGCACCAGCAGCAGCAGTTTGTCAGCAGACAGGGGATTATAGTCAGGGGCACTTCTGTGGGTGACAGATAAATTAACTATGTGCGAGAGAGAGAGAGGGAGAGGAGCTTTGTTATACAAAATTGAGTACATATCAAAACATGTTAAAACAAGCAAACATGTTGTCCACCACAAATGACGTACCGCCCCTCCTTGTGTGAATTGACAATTATTCAAACATATGTTTTGTGGATTAATGAGAGAGAGAGGATATGTCCAAAAGTACATGACTATCGCTGAAATGGGGCAGGAGACATGCTTGTTCAGAGTTTGGTGGGGGACAAAAAGTCTGATTAGCAGAAAAATCGAATAGGCGCAGCTTATAGGAAATGTTTAGGAGAAATGTTTGTTTATGAGGGGCTGCAAATATGTACCATTTGCTGACTATAGCTCAAACGAGACAGGAGATATGCTTGTTCAAGGTTTGGAATTTCAGTTGTTTACTATAGAACCTGCCTTGGGCCAATCGGTGTAATTTTTTCTATGGCAAGACGCATCATTCATCAAAGTTTCGTCAACATTATCCCAGTGGTGTCTGACATACGAACGTGTGACATTGAACATACAAACAAAGAGAGAGCAGTCCCCTGCCGGAAGACATCACGGGGGACAACAACTACTGTTGCATGGGACAATCCTATACAGTATCTGTCATCATTGTTAATGTGTATAATGGGTTCAGATAAATCCTGGGAAAGAATTTAAGACCTGAAACATAATAGGGTGGTGGGCCCGGGGTACTGGCTCTTCTGTGTATGTTAGTGACATTTCAAATGAATCAAAAGTGGGTACTGGATGACTTACTGGTGTGTCTCTGAAAGTCATTGGTAGGCTATATCGTAACATCGATTCATATAGATTAATGGCTGTCCAACTCATGCTAAACAGCCAATCATTAACACCTTACCCCTGGAGAGAGGGTTTTGTACACGAAACTCGGCATGGGCTCAATAGAAGATTCTGGTGGTTAAACACTTGACTCTCCAGGCTGAGCATTTGACGGACTAGAGTGGCATCAAAAACAAAGCCTCAGTAAAAGAACGATCTTAACATGGAGGGCTCTATAATAAGTCGCCTCTAATCTGACAGAGGCTTGTTGCGCAACCCAGGCGACCCTCCCCATTAGAGGGGAAGGCAGAAAGGCTGGCATTGGGAGTGGAAAGAGTGCCAGTGTCAGCCACCTGGGCGTCATACAATAGCAGAGCTAGAAGTGGGGTGGGGGTGGGGGTTAGGGGCAGGGGAGGCTGGTGGAGGTAGAAATTGGAGAACGAGCTAATTGTAATGTATGAAATGGAATGAGGAATGGTATCAAACACGTGATGAGGAATGGTATCAAACACACGTGTTTGACACAATTCCTCATATCATGCATTACAATGAGCCTGTCTTCCGATTTCTACCTCCACCAGCCTCCGCTGGTCAAGGAGGTGGGGAAGGAAAACATTGGTATGTGACCTGGATGTGCAAGTGAGAAGCCAGCACTCAGAGAGGGGTTGAATGTGAAAGTGCAGGCTTCAGTTGAAGTCCATATGTGATTATTTGTGGTTGGTATCATAATGATACAGTTCTTTTCTGTTCTGTATCATCCAATTGCTGCTACTCCTAACTCAGGGCTACTGCGACCTCCTGCTGCTGTGCCCCTGTTCCTACAGTATGAAGGCTTGTTAAAGGGAGTAAGTTAAAAAGGCGAACTCAATGCTCCGTGCATGAAATCCTGTGAAGCTAAGCACATGCAGTCAGCAGATGCTCAGCTGTACCATTTTGATACTGGCTTTTGGCAGCGTAGCTGATGCCTTTGGAGGAGAAGGGGGGGGGGGGGGGGGGGTAGAGAGAGAGTGAAAGATAAGTAATTTGACAGGCGTAGAACCAGTGGGTATCAGTGCGACAAATCCTCGCCTGTGAAATTATCCAACTGTCAGTATCACACAAGAGATTCTAGCCCGGATATAAGTAGCATTTCAAATTTTCACTTTTAAAGCTGTGTTTTTGTCATTATCGTCAATGATGTTGACATCAGGTAAGGTGGTTAGATCCCTTAATTGTGTGCGTGTGTGCATTTGTCTGTCTGTCTGTCTGCTAATACTTTGCACCCATTCATGTGAGACAGACTGGGCCCTGTTGGTCTCGACCTGAGCCTGATATGAGAGGAGAGTACATTAGGTGTCACATTAGGACATGAACCAAAGTAAGTGGTTGTGCAAAATGTTAAACCCAGTCAAATAAAATAATTGTCTATCAACGTAAACGAGAAGGGGAAATGATTGCCTAAGTCAGACATATCTCATAACCTTTATTTAAGTTACATCCCCTCATTTAGTGTCTTGCTTACCCTAGAAGAGCCTGTAAATTGCTTGCTATTATGCATTCTAAGCCCGGTATCAGGATCAAGGCCGGGTTTAATGTGCTGTAAAAATGACTTACTTTAGTTCGGGAGAGTTTGAGGGTTTCTGGCACGCATGAGTCACACATACCTGCTCCCTCATCCTTGATATGACACAATAGGAGGAGGCTTTCATCTTAGAGCCGGGTTTGCGGTGCGCTATGCCCAGGGAGACGGCCTTGCTGTCTATATTCTGACAAATTAAATGACATCATTTCCGATAGAATTAATTACCAATAGTGCATCTCCCACACTGCCCTTGTCCACCATAAAAGGAATTCATATTTATCAATGTTGGGCATATCAGATAAAGTTCACCAGTCCCAATTCAAATGGCCTGTTTTTACTTTTGCTCTGGATATGGTCCCAACCCATTGCATAAATCAGGAGAAAACTCTCAAACTGTGCTCAGGCAACTCCATTGAGCAAAAACATGCATATCTGATTACTGTGACTGAAGTATCATCTATTTCCAACCAGGACAGCTCCCTTCTCCAGTTCCCTTGAATCTCTGATACTGCTGTCATCCTCTGAATAGAAGAGGAACCGTTCCTCTCGACGTCTGCAGCTCCATCACACTGACATCCATATCTCCTGCTCGTGAATGAGGTCTGAATGTGTCACCAGGTCGGCCCTGGCATGTCTAAACCCTCAGCAGAGGACGGCCTTCTTATCCCTGTCAAAGACAACAGGGGACGGGGCATGAATTTTAGAGAGGGATCAAAACTAGAGGAGGGATAGGTAATGGTAATGCCACCCCCTTGCATTCAAGAGTGGTAGAGAATTGACATGTCAAAGGAAAGCCACTGTGGGCTGGGAGTGGAGCTGCTCCCCCCCCACCCCTCCCCTCTCTTTCTCTATCTCGCTGGAAACTCTTGTTCCTTCTCTATTTCACAGTCTCTCTTCATCCCCACACACAGTGAGAGCAGACCCCTGGGAGAGTTGATAGCAGAATTATGGGCCAAGCAGCAGTGGGTTGGAGAGAAGGAGGGGATGAGAGAGCGAGAGAGGGGGGAAAAAGACAATGAGAGGGAAGGAGGGAGATAGAGAATGAAGAGAGATCAAGAGTTAGAGCGAGTGATGGAAAGAATGAAAGAAAGAACCCCCCTTCGCTCTGGTCTGGTGGCGGTGGCGGTGGTGGTGGTGGTGGCAGGCGGAGCTGGAATTCTCTCGGTCACACAGCAGAGCGGTAGATTACGGAGTGCGCCACTCAAGTGTGTAAAGCCCTTCAAGGAGCAGCTGCTCCACGGGATGTTTACTCCCGGAGGAACTGAAATATTGATCACTCCCAGTCACAGGCAAAGCACAGCCCCCCCCCCCCCACACACACACACACACACCCACCACTCCACACACACACACACACACACACCCGCCCCATGTATAATTGAAGTGTACTGTATATCACAGAGTGGGGCATCAAAGGGGAGAAGAGTTAACAGACTAAGAGAGTCCCCCCTCCCCTACGATATCCCATGTACATAAATCATATGGTAAATTATTAAATTATGCCTCTATTCACTCTTGTGGCCATCATAGAGCCCTGTATGGAATGTAGGAGATGAGGAGTGAAAGCACAGCAAGACATGAAGTTGAAGAGAAGTTGGGAAGTTTATTTATTATACCACATTTTGCATGTGATTTGGTTTTCCTATCAGGTTCAAGACAATGTTTAGCCGAACTGTGTGGAAAACTAGAGTCTTAAATGGATACATTTTATGTCTACCACACGTTTGCTATTCTGAGCTCGAGTCTGAATCAGAGGGGAATGAAACCACTCATGAAACCACTTTGGTTTTTAGAGAGCTTATGTTCAAAAACACAACTGGAAAAATGCTCTACAGATGTTCAAAGGTTTCCCCAGTAGTGGCTCAGGGTCTTACAATATTCTCAATCACCTTCGTACACACAAAGCCTGATTGACGTCATCCTCGACTGCGAGGGACTACCAAAGAGGAGTGTATCTTTGTGTCCTAACCCAGCCTAAATGTGATTTGTCAGTATTACACACACGTAAACATATCTACAGACCCGTCTGCTTCTACAGTAAGATCTAATACTGTGAATATTGTTAGAAAGAGATGGTGCCTTGCCATAGATCCCTATTAAGATGACTGAACTAAAATGGAGTGATGATGATCAGAATGAGACCATGATCTACAGAGCCACATTCTGCTTCCTCCTCCACTCGCCTGGCTGTCTCCTTGGGCTGGCCATGGCACAAGAGTGCCCTCTGCTGCTCAAAACTGTCTCTGCCTCATATTCACAGGGGTGTTGAGATTGCTGTTATCAACATGAAGACCCTGGAGCTGACAAGACCGAATAAAGCTCAACCAGAACTGACAGAGAATGAGTGAAGGAGATAGTTGATAATATAACTGGGACACTTGAAAAACCATGCACACTTTCCCTTATAGACGGTTAAGCACTGCTAACCTGTAACTTACAGCCTATAAATCCAAACCTACAGACCTTAACCATTATTGCCTCAGACTATGATTCTTAGCACAGTGTTGCCTGTGCATTATGCCTCTTTCATTATACCATTATACCATGAATAATAAACAGATTATAACTGCTTTATTAACTAATTCTAAACCATTTATAAACCCTTCACAAATGCAACCTTAATGTAAAGTGCTACCGTATTTTCTAGTAAAACAAGAGACAGCTGCCCCCCCTCCTGAAAACCTTCCAGTGACATTTGATTGCGTCTCCATTTGTGTTGTGTGATGCACTGTCCACTAATCTCCATGTTATAGCCCTGTGGCCAGTGTGAATAAACCAACATGCTAAACATGATCTACTACTGCACATAGCACAAGGGGCTCCCACGTATGTACTGGAAGGTCCAGCATCAATGATACATGCTAAAGGGGTGACACACAAGTATGATGAAACCATACATTGGAAGAAATCAATAGGCATCAGACTTTGCTGATTGCAGGGCTGCCTATGCTACAATCCATTATAAACGAGCACTGACACTATTCTGTTTTTCTCACTGGACTCTGTTCATGATTGTGGTATTCTAGCACTGCATCAATGATACAAGGGGTTTGTCCAAAGATACGTGAGAGATTGAATAAACTAGATATTGACATTTACAAACACATCTCAAATCCACTGAGGTAAACCGAGTTCCAAAGGTTCTGTGATTAAAAGTTTCACCTGATGACAAGTAAATTCTATGTCAATAAACATCTCCAACACAAACATCCTCATTGTTGTGACAATGTCCCACTTCTGTCTGGAAAGAGGAAGAGGGAGAGAGAGAGAAACACAATTTCATAGGAGCTTTCTTTCTGCCTTTAATCACTTTGGTTGTTTGAGAGTCTTTTGTTTTTTTGCCTGATATTAAAACCAATCCATCATGGCTGACAGGACCTATGCAATTTCACTGAGCTCCCCTGCCGCTTGAGAGAATCCCAGACACTTGATTTGGATATCAAACAGCAATTTGCCACTCATAAACACCAACATGAATGCAGTGCATCAGCCCAAATCAAATAAAAATGAGCATGTGCCTATTGCAGTGTAAGACGGCCAGGCAGTGCCAACTTTATCATCCAGATAAAAGTATAAGGCATAGCCGCAGGCCTACTATGAGTTATACTGTCATCTCTTGGCTTAATGCATTTGGATTGTTATCGGGACACTATACTAAGCTAGGTGAGTTTTATATGACCATTCAAGGACCTAAGCTGTATACTGCAGAAAGGCTTATAATCCCTATGCTTTTGGTCAGTAGAGCAACGTTAAGGTCAAAGGAAAATACACAGAGGCCTGTGAATTTGGCGTGTAGTCATAGCCAAAGGGGCTTTACACACTACAGGGCCGACCCTAACCGTACTGTGCTGGCTCAGATGTTTTCTTTTGTCCTTGCCAGCACTGTTTCAGAATATACGGTGGCATAACCAGGCCCGCACAGCACAGCACAGCTCAGCTTGGCTCAGCTCAGCTCGGCTCTGTAGTGCGATTGAGGTCAAATAGATTGCCTTTCAATAGCACTTTTCACAACTATAATTTTAATCTCTTATAGATTAAGTTTGCCATGTAAAACCATCATACAGCCGGGTGAGTTCCTGCTTACAGGCATCAACAACAACAAAATAGAAATCCGTCAGTGCTGCTCAATTTTCACCCTCCCTTGAGGCACGGCCACATTAAGTAGAGAAAATGGCGGTCTTGGCAGTTTTATTATTTTTTTTAATTATGTTGTTGATGTCTGTAAGCAGGATGTCACTCTGTTGATGTTGATGTCATATTGATGAATCCAGAGCTTAAGTCATTTACTCCGTCCACCAATAATGCATAGCACCAACCTGGTATCAAAGTGTAAAGAATAATCATGATAGATTTCAACAGTCTTAAATTGGCTTCTGGGTATTGTGTCTCACACAATGCATAGTTATGATTTTCCTTTTTATGTTTTTCAATAAGTCATTTGAAATTTCATCATCAAAGAACAACTTTCAAAGAGTACATTCGACATTTCTTTGGCATCAAAGCAGCACTTCTTTTTTTTTTGTTCCATCTAATCAAGAATTGAAATGAAGAGACATTCAAAAGCGATGTGTGTAGAAAGGAGAGAAATGTGAAATCACAGAAGGTACATTGTTGTTAGGCAAGTACTGAGGGCAAACCTAAGACACAACATAAGACTGGTAGTTGAATCTGTAGTGTACATTCAGGGCTCCAATTGGCTTCCACTAAAGAGGTGCTTCGCAACACAACATTTTAGTTGATTTGGGCGCTACATTCGTAATTCCATTCAGCAACATTTATACATGCTGTTTAGCTGACGCTTTTATCCAAAGCGACTTACATTGCAATGAGCGCATACATGTTAGTATATATGGTCCCAGCAGCAATCAAACCCACAAGCTAAGCGTTGTTAGCGCCATGCTCTACCAACTGAGCCACAGAGCACCACATTTCAGTTAGCGTAGGCGGAGGGCGACGTCTTTGGACATAATTGGGTGGGGATAATTGAATATGATATGAAGATGTCCATTGTCCTCGCCAATCAGGGTTTCACTGCGAATGTTGGAATGTAAAAAAAATGGTCTGCGACCCATTGACCCCACCAGACGCTGGGTATTTTCTCTAGTGATGCTCTACCAGGCCTGTAGTGCAGCGAACTTTTTTTTTTTTTTTTTTTAGATCTGTTTGCCTAACATCTTATCATCAGGAAATTAAATGCATGTTCAATTGGATTTAAATCGGAAGATTGACTTGGCCAGTCAAGAACCTTCCACTTTTAGTGTGTTCTAATTACTGTTACTGATGCTTAGGTTTGCTAAAGCCTTTCCCAGACGACTTACCCTAACCTTAACCACTCAAAGTTAATGCCTCAACGTCGCTGGTTCGAATCCTGATGGACAAATCTTTTCTTTCTTTTTTTTTGTGCTAATTCTTGCCTAAAACTGCCTAACTGCCACACAAGTCGTAATTCACATACCTAACCCTAACCACACAAAATGAATGCCTGATACTGCCTAACTGCCACGCAAGTCACATTCATACCTTTTCATAAACCCTGGGTTGTAATACTTCATAAGAATTGTGTTCTAAGTGTGTTCTGCAGTTTGTATGAATTCACACAAATTCAGTGTGAGATCCTGTTGTCTGTACACTTCAGAATACATTCCACTGCTGCTGTCAGCAGTTACATCATCAATTAAAACAAGTTAGCTAGTTCTAGTGGCAGCTATACATACCCAAACCATAACACCCCCTCCACCATGTTTCACAGACAAGGTGGTATGCTTTAAATCTTGGGCAGATCCTTTTTGTTTCTTCAAAACTTTCCTCCAGAATACATTTTGCCAGACCTCTGCAGGATTTGTCGGTACTTTTTAGCAAACTGAAACCTGACCATGCTTTTTGAGGATAACAAAGTGGTTTGCACCTTGCAGTGAAGCCTCTGTAGTTCGGCTGAATACGTAGTACGTATTCTGTAGATGGTAGTCTCTGACACATTCACGCCTACCTCCTGGAGAGTGTTCCTGATCTGTGGGACAGTTGTTTGTTTTTTTATTATGGTGAGCATTCTTCTGTCATCCACTGTAGAAGTCTTCCTTGTCCTGCCTTTTTTAATTTTCTTTTCATGATGTTCCAGACAAGCCAAAGGTTTTGGCTATGTTTGATAGTTATTTTCAGATTTTTCTGCCTAATAATGGATTCCTAGACTTGCATTGACACCTCTTTGGTCCTCATGTTGACAGACATCAAAGGCAGACTGCAAAGGCAAACGCAAAACCTAGAATCAATACTAGACATTGACAGCTCTCTTACGCTTGCACAAATGACGTGACGGAACACACCTGACAAGCTGTCAGGCATTTCTAAATGGTGAAACTAATATGTACACTAATGCCCTCATATAAAAGTTTTTAGTAAAAAGTTCTTAGTAAAAAAAAAAATCTTAGTAAAATCCAAACTTTTGGATTATAGAGCCAAAAGAAGAAGAAATGCTTCACTGTCCCACTATTTACGCAGGGCACTGCACATCACAAGATCATTGTGCTCATTGTTTGAGCCTGTTAATCATGCAGTATGGGGGATGGACTTAAATAGACCGATTGTATACTAGTTTATATAAATTTCCCCTCCCAATGTTACCATGGATTGAATAAGTGGAATTCTACTTTATTTAACCTTAAGGATGATTCTAACAACCATCTTTTTAAGTTGTACGTAAAGGCTCTCCAAACGCATCTTCTATGAAGCAGGTGTGTATATTTTCCTATAATCTATACATATAGATATTCTACTATTTAGGTTGTATACCCTGTATCAAAGACATGCACGGCCATGATTAATTAGTAATTGACACAGAGAGCGTAGGCTATCGTTGTATGCAACATTGGCCATTCGATGTTTTAGGGAATATAGGTTACAGAATGTAGTAATGCAAGAATATACACAAGGCCTACTTCCACATATTTATAGAGGATGTACTGGTGGTATGAGGGATTATCTCTGACAGGCGACAACTGCTGTGCCTGGGAAAGAAATTGATTCCACAAGATGTTGGAAACATTCCTTCAAGATTCTGGTCCATGATGACATGATTGCATCACACAATTCCTGCAGATTTCTCAGGTGCACTTTCAAGCTGTGAATCTCCCGTTCTACCACATCCCAAAGGTGTTCTATTGGATTCAGATCCGGTGATTGGGAAGGCCACTGAAGAACACTGAACTCATTGTCATGTTCATGAAACCAGTTGCAAACTTTTGCTTTGTGACATGGAAGTAGCCATTAGAAGATGGGTAAATTGTGGCCATGAAGGGATGCACATGGTCAGCAACAATACTCAAATAGGCTGTGGCATTCAAGCGATGATTGATTGGTATTAACGGGCCCAAAGTGTGCCAAGAAAACATTCCCCACCTCCAGGTGCACAGGTGTTCCTAATAAAGTTCTCAGTGAGTGTGTGTGTGTGTGTGTGTGTGTGTGTGTGTGTGTGTGTGTGTGTGTGTGTGTGTGTGTGCACCACTCTTTACTGGAAGCAAATTGGAGCCCTCAGTGTTCATTAATTTGGACAAGGGACTGGGGGTCAATCCCATAATTGATAAATTATCCGGTAAATTGAAATTCCCAAAAACATTATTTAAGTCATTAATTTAATTTCAACACAGCTGCAGAAAATTACTTGTAAACTGATTTTGACCTAAACATTGGTGAGTCTAAACTCAATTGTTTTTTTACCATCAGTAGTGTCCAAGAGGCATGTGCAATTTCAGTTTGTGTACAGGCCTTGGGGGTTGACATCATTTGGAGGCCTGCTATTAAATTCTAATGAAGGTTACTCATAAAAGCTGATGGCACCAGGAACACTACTAGTTTCTTTTCCACAAGGGCCACAGGCCTGGTCGTAAAATAACCCTTCAGCAAAGCAAATAGATAAGGAAACAGTGCTCAAACATTGGCACATCCTTAATAGCTTGCCCTCTTTAAAGGGTCTAATGTGAAATTCATGAGGCACACAGAGTCACAAATATTGGCCACTTAGCTATATTAGCTAAGCTCTCATGGGGCATCGAAATTAGAGGGCAACCCCAAGGTTAAGTTACTCAGATCTGGCAGGTGTAGTGGGGGGATTTCTAGAAGGTGTCGTGAGGTAGACACCAGTTTGCATGCCTTTGTATGTGCAAATGTATCTAAGCAGTCTGAGAAGATGTTTAGGACCCTAGTACTCAATGCACAGTAGATGCGTTTGCAAAAACGCTAAGGTTTCATCAGGTTTTTAGTACCAAATCATACTAGCCATTCCATTTAGTTGGGCATTCCCTATGGGTGTTGTGCCATTTCAAGACAGAAGAACTTAAAAGCTTGCCAATTGCTGAACCAAAACCAAATACTGTTTAAAGAGCATACAGATTTTATCTCATCTGAGTCTGTGTGCACTTGTAACAACAGCATCCTTACCACCCTCATAATGTAGGCAGGGGGGAAAAAATCATCATTTGTGAACAAGTTTATTGGAGGGTGATGGAGTTGGGGAGGGGGGAATCATATGCTAGAGAATAACTGTACCTCATCGAAACATATCTTGTGGGCAGCACTCATCTGCTGGGGCAAGCTCTTCCAGGTTCTCCCAAAGAAGTGCTGGTGGCTGGTGTCAAAAAGTGACACTCGTAGCTGGTAGGTGACTGCATGTTCCCCTTTTGATGACTCCTATATGAGCAGAGGAAAAAACAAAACATAAAGTAGTTTGGTCAGTCAACAAATCAAGAAATTAGAAAGATGAAGGAATCCGAATACATATCATACAAACAAACAAAAAATTGCATTGCTCCTTTCTGCAAAGATGCTCAGCAACGTTCATTAGCAATACTACTTCAGCCAGCTCTTAATAAAAAAAATAAAAAAAAACATGTGCATACCTGTTGTTGTATATGTGATACATCCAGACGTGTCAGGGTGATTTGAAAGCCTTGGGAGTGATTGTGAGATGAGTCGTGTGCCAGGCGGACGGTCTGGTTGTGGGGAGGAATCGTCCGGCGACTCTCAAACAGTCCTTTCCAGTCGTCCGTCATTGAGAAGATGTTGTTATTCTGTGGTCAGACCCAGAATAAACGTAGCTAATTTGTTTGGCAATATAGCTAGCTAGCTAAAGTTACTAACGAACAACCACTAACCAATGTAGCATATTTGAGCTCGGAATTGTGCATTTACTAAACCTCGAGTGCACTCTTGTCAAACATACTCAACATTTAAACATAGTTCATGTAATAATCTAAATTCAATATCAGAAACCACTGACTGTAGCTAGCCTCGTCGTTTATTTGAAAAGCTGTACAGCCATATTGGCAAAATATACTTTATTTCATTATAGGGGGTTAAAAGAAAATATAGAAATGTGTTCAAGATATATAATCAAGACATCAATAAGATATCAAATCAATTTATGTAAATACTACATACAATCTATTTCAAGAGGTCTGATATAAATGCTAAATTACTAAATGAGCTGCATACTATATCACCATTATCCTATGTCTACTCTCAGTTGGTTTCTTCCGTGGCTTGGCATCGGTTACTATGACGATATTAACGTTGCTATGTATTTTCTTCTTCCTCGGAAGGTACCTGGGAAAAATACACAAGAAATGTTGTTCCAATATCGCCATCTTCTGGTTCATGAAGGATAGTGTTGGACAACTCATTTTACCGTGAAAGATCCCTATGATGTTTACAAAAACTATATTCTGTAATCTGTACTGTAGCAGTCATTCAACTTTTATATAAATAGTTATAATTATCAAAAATACATAATATACAGATAATATAACAATACGATGTGCACTGAAAACCATCTTAAAAGTTAATATACTGACAAAAGGTTGGAAATGTGAGTAATCATTTGTACAGAGGTAAAACCGGTTGACCATGCCCAGAGGATAACACGTGCCCTGAGTGCATGATACAAAAATCATAATAAATGAACGATTGCGACCACCTACGAGAAATATACAGATGGAATGGTACGGTATTGCAAATACCCACACCCTCTACCACTGTGCATGAATGCATCGTTTTGGAGGACTTCGTCATGTCTCAGTGTATCTAATGAAATAAAATAAAATAAATAAATACATTAATCAGTATACTCTCAAGGATTCATAAACTGGATAATGTCCAATGCTCTCGAATTGTCCAGGCGCTGCTAGCTGTGTCTATGCGCCAACTATGGACAGTAGATGGCGGCATTAGATTCAAGTTAAACACGGATTTCAGTTTTCTATATGCCCAATAGTCGGCGTTAAGCGTCCCTTCTTTTCGTGTTCGGAAAACGCAGAGAGAGATATGCAAAAGCGAAAGAGAGATCCACCATTGCGGAAAAGGCGCAATGTTTGGACTATTCAAGAAAAACAAACTTGTCAAACTCAGAAGCCTAAATGAAACACAAAAATATGGGGTAGCGGCTACAAGTTTGAAAGAACTTATCAAAAAGGGATGTAAGCTTTTACAGGTACGACTATTTCAAAGCGTAATACTGTACACTGTATACAGCTGATACCGACTTGACGACCAAGTGGAACGTTGTTTCTGTAAATTGAAGCAGAAATTAATATAAAATATATTTTCAAGGTGCCTCTTGACGGGTCGCATATTTGCTTGTATGAAGATGGAACATCTTTGACAGATGACTATTTCTTAACTCTGCCAGACAACGCTGAACTTGTCCTTCTTGTCAAGGATGAGCGATGGAACGGATGTGAGTGAAATTTAGTAACGTTACAGTTTTTTTAAATTATTGTTTTACTTTGAAACAAGTGCTCAGGGTCGCCATATATCAAATTGTGCCCTGTCTCAGACGGAGCAAAATGTACTGAAGGTGTACATATTGCCATATTCATATGAATGATTTGTTGTGTCACTATACCAAACAGATAGGCTTACTGCCATAATTGTAGCATTTGATGGGGACGAGGTGATGGCACTCCAGTCACCTATATGTCGTAGTCTTAGCTCTATAATTCAATATTAATACGGACCATACGGAGTCTGGTTATGGTCCAGACCTCTTGTAAGACACGGTAGTACACTGAAGTACAGGGAAGTCACACTATCTCCCTCGACCCTATTAAGAAGTATTTCAGGCTGAAACAAAGACTGAAAGATTGTAGTAACTGACCTGCTCCTGCCACCAATGTACGAAACTTAAACCAGCGACCCCGTGGTAACAGGCAAGTGCACGACGCTACCACCGATGCCATACGTGACAAAATGTGATTTATATTTCAGTTGTCAGTGACATAAGCCGGTTGCTGGGCACAAACAGGTATTCAGACCGCCTGATTGAGGCAGCCAATGGGCTTCTCACCGACGAGCAGTCTCCAAAAAGACGTAAACTCTTGGGGGACCTGCTGCTGCACTTGAAGGACAGCTCTGAGACTGAAAACAGAGAGGAAGATGAAGAGTGGTTCCAAGGTAACACGGCAGGGAAATAAAGGATGAATGCTGCAAGTGGTCAACCAAGCGAAGCGTTTACAACTCAGACTAGAGGCAATGTTGTAGCCTACACATTTCACTGGCTGTTGGTCCAGGGTCTCTTAACCTTCAAACACTGTCTAAAAGCAGAATGTTTCAGAAAGTGTTCCTGACAGGTCACAAACACAGTCCTCCTTGTAAAACAATCACCAACCGTGGTTCTGGAGAACAACAGCTTCTAGCCCAGCACTAACATACCTTTCATTTCAGGAATTGAAGTCAGGTTTAAGACCAAATCTGCCTACATGAAGTACAACTGTGAGAACAGGGTTCGTGGATACATGAAGGAGGTAAAACCTCCAGAGTTCCATATACTTTTTCCAAAGTGTAAATATATTTCATGCAGCTAGATGTTTTCCTCTGCCTCTGTACAGTAGAGATAATCTAGTATTTATACATGTATTTTACTAAGCTACTATTCCATCATTTTAAAGGAAACAAGCCTAATGTGTGTGACTTTCCATCTGTTTATTCTCAGGTGGATGGTTATGCTCAAACCATCCAGAAACCTAAACTCAGGATTGAGTATAAGAAAACTGCAGAGTGCCTGATGACCAAGCTGAAATCTGCGAAATACAATGGTTGCTATTTTGACAGAAGAGAGAAGGAACAAAGTTGCCTCTGCACCCGGGAGGGATGGTTTACTTGCCAGGTAAAGTTGGAGAGCACAATGTCTGCTATCATTGCTCCGGCTCATGACCCTAACCCCTAACCCCTAACCCTAACCCATAAGGCCTGATTATATATATTATGTTCTGGACATTACTAGATCTCACAACACCCAAATGAAAGATAACTGTGGGCTATTTTGAATGGTGTATTCACAGAATAATTTAATCACTGGGCTCCAAAATATTTAGGCACAAATTAAGAAGACAGTCATAGATGACAGAGTCATGTAGTAGTACTAATGTTGTAAATGGGATCAGAGGACCATATAATGTGTTCTATGTCAGAATTCTATGTCCTTTCTCCTCTATTCTCTGCTCAGGGTGCATTTGACCAAGATGAGTGTAAGTCCCTCCACTCCATCAACCCTTATAGCAACCGAGAGAGCAGGATTCTCTTCAGCACCTGGAACCTGGACCACAGGTGAGTGGAGGGACTTACAGAATGCCTCTGTCACCCAAGGTCTCATCATGTAGACGCTATATTGTAGATATCACCCACCAATGTCAAGGCTCTAACTTGAGGCTTTAATGTACTGTAGTACTCCTGCAGAACTGGTTTATGATTTCCTACATGGCATATTTAACCAAAACCAAATTCCTACTGGTTATCCTGAAATCTTCAAATCTTTCAAAACTGCCCCAGGATCGAAAAGAAGAGGACAGTCATTCCTGCCCTAGTGGAAGCACTTCGAAACCACAAGAGCAGCAACATCAACCTGGATTATTTCTACAAATTACTGTTCACTACTGAGAATCTGAAACTAGTGCACATTGTGTGCCATAAGAAGGGTGCCCATGACCTGTTGTGTGACAACAAGAGAATTTACAATAGGGGAAAACGTAAATTACCCAGTGGAGAATTCACATCATGAACTTCAGGAATAGATGTTTGTTATTGTGTGTTAATTTGTTATAACTTGAATTTTATACCAAGCATTTTTTAGTTTTGACTATCAACTGGGGCATTGAATACATTGTGTTTTGAGGAATAAACATGCTGATGAAATGCAAAATAACAACGACTACCTCTAAACACTGAAACTCATGGAATTGACCACGGTCACTACTGTCTTGTATCTAAAATGAACCTCTTGTACCCCTAGTGACACTTGCATTAAAGCACTATCATGAGCGATCATGTGTTTGTATGCATTCTACATTTGACAACATGGAGGTTTTGTTTCTCCAGTTTGATAAAATATTTGTGACATGACAATTGGCAAAAATGAAATTTGTGATGTAACTGAACATACAAGCTAATGTAGAAATAATTCAGTTAAATGCAATATAATCCATGTATGCCTTGTTTTTACAAAACAAACATTTTGGTGAGAACACGTTTTTGAGATCGATTCAAACAAGCTCAAAGATGAGTGAAAACGTATGAAACATTTATTTTCTTTGTGTATTGGCAATGCTGATTTTTTTACTACAATGATTACATGATTGTTACAGTATTGCATGTCGTTTTCATTCAAAAATTTAAATGATATGAAATTTGCAATTGTGCATAAATATTGATAAGGCATTTGTTAACACGTAACAGTATAACATGTACATAACCTCAATCGAAAAATATAAAATATCTGAGTGCTTGTACCATTTAAACAGCAATATATACATTCTACATTTTCAATTATGACAATTGAGAAGCAAGTTGTATCGTTAGTGCAAATTATCTTTTTAAATGTCAATACAAAAATTACTAATCTTTAAACAAGGGTACATGCTGGCAAAAAAAAACAGCTTGGTATATGCTTCACACAGACAAATCCACTTGACCAGGCTTGCCTTTGCCAGTAGGCCTCTGACAAAGTAGTATACAGACAAAGGCCATCCCATTAGTGGGAATGAGTGTTCCACACAACCATCTGTATAAACTAACTGCCGCCTTCGTCATCTTGCTGCATCTCGGTGCAGCCCTCCTCTTCGTTGCTGTCCTCTTTGGCGTAGTAATGTCGCCTCCTGTGTTCCCTCCTGCTCCAGGTCGAGGTGGTTGATGATCTATGTGGACAATCCTACAGGGAAAATAGATAACATACCACAGAGGTCAGAATTTGTTGGGTGGTTTGATGTTAGCCATGTTAAAGCCCCAATCCTGAGTTGTTGAAACTCAGGCTGTCCCCACCACTCAGGGCACAACATGGAAAACATGATGTTGAGCTTCATTAAAAGTAACCAGAGAGACAAGAGGGACACTTTTACTAAAGCAACACCATGTTTTCCATGTTGTTAAACGTGAGTGGGTCAGCTAATTAGCCATTTCACCAACTCTGGATTGCTGTTTGGGCCTAATAAAAGACTTACCAGCTAAACTAATTGAGTGCATAAAATGTGTCATGGTTCAGCTATAGAAAATCGGTGAGACTTTAGATTTCCATGTGGTTAATGTAAGATCCTCACCTGCACAACTTCAAGGTTTCCGAAAAACTGCTCCACCGGAAGGATTTGGTTACTGTCATCGTCGGGGAAAATGCTGATGTCGATTTCAACACTCTCTTCCACATCCTCTCCCTCCATCTTCTCCGGGAAACCATTTGTTCTGCAAGGATCCAAATCCAACCTCGCCCTCACCTTGTTCTCTTTGCCCTCTTGTTCCTCCAGCGTGGGTGGAGACCCACAGCTTGTTTTTTCAGCCCTCTCATGACGCTCACAGCTGATGAGTCTTTCAGAAGTGGTCGTGAGCTCACTACAGAAACCGATGTTCGAGTCACTCTGAGGCGTCTCAGTTTTTGTGTCTGCCATTTCCGTTTTTGCTCTTTTAACATCTCTTCTTTTCACTAAAACCTGTAGGAGAAAGGGGGGCAACTTGACATTTAGGAAGGTCTGATGCCGGCCATTGCTAAGGAAGACAGAACTTAGGGAGGAGTTTAAGAAAATCATTATTATGTAATATGCTTTCATTTTCAACATTCACCTTATGTGAACCCCTCGCCTCTGGGTTGCTTAAAGCAACAGTGCACTTCCCCTTTCGTCTTTTCAGGCTGCCAGTTCGACCAGGCATCTGAAATGGGGAGAAAGACATAACACATTTTACTCTGCAACAGCTAATCATCCATGACACATAGGGGGCCTGTTTAGGCGGTGCAACGTTACAGAACATCCTTTGATATACATGAACTATAGACAGCAACAAACATGATTATCTGCCATTGTATTTATATTTGCGCCTACGCTTGTTGACAAACATATGACTGTCACACATTGACAAGGGACGAATGGATCTCACAGCTGAGCATGGCATCATGCGGTGGTGTTGACAGCAAGGTTTTTATGGTAAAATAAATAAATAAATAAATAATACTAACTAGCAAACTTATCACGAGTCCCATAGAACAGACAATAACAATGTAAAAAACACAACAGTAATTAATTATAGTAAGTGTAGTTAACTACTTACGAAATGGTAGTATTCAGTAGCCAGTCATTTATTTGAGAAATAAACTGGTATTTTAGCTAGTTCGCTATAGCGCTAGCTAGCTTGCTACTAGAGTTGTCTCACCTGTTTCTGCCTCATTTTTAGGAGAGGTCGCAAGCAAGCTTTTAACGACAACGTGTCGTGGACAGTATTGCTTTAGTATTTATTTTGTATGGAAGTTATCTGCGAATAAATGACTGTGCGTCTTTCTGGTAGATCCTATATCCACAGGAGCGTGTTTCTGATGAAAACGACCCCGTCGTGTGGGCTTCGAGAGGCGACGTCCAGGAGGAGATTATCCTGCTGCGGTTTGAAGGTTCCTGGTAATAGTAGTCCGTCACGTGACAAGGGCGGCGCGACAAGCGCAGTTCAACCGGAGGTCGATGTGATGTCACTTGAGTTGAAGCCGAAGCTTAGAGAGAGAGAGAGAGAGACTTTATTGATCCCCGAGGGGAAATTACGGCGTTACATCACAAACAACAACAACAAAATAAAGTGACAATAGACTAACAGAATACAATATACATTTGAAACATTATATAAAGTGAGAACAGTCCGGTATGATTTAACATCCCCCATCCTGACTCTGACAGTACAGTACAGTCTTATTGCGGCAGGCAGAAAATACCTCCTATGGCGCTCCTTAGTGCAACGTGGTTGTAATAATCTGTTGCTAAAGGAGTTTCTCTGCTCTGCCACAGTGTCATGGAGGGGATGGGAGAGATTGTCCATGATGGCCACGAGTTTGGTCCTTATCCTCCTACTGGCCACCTCCTCCACAGTGTCCAGGGTGACACAGAGGACAGAACCAGCTTTCCTAATAAGCTTGTTCAGCCTCTTGGTGTCACCTTCCTTGATGCTGCCCCCCAGCATACCACCGCGTACAGCACTGCGCTGGCCACCACTAACTGGTAGAACATGTTCAGCACAGTCCTGCACACAGCAAAGGACCTGAGCCTCCTCTGGCCCCTCTTGTACAGGACATCTGTGTTACCAGTCCACTCCAGTTTATTGTCCAGGTGCACCTCCAGGTACTTGTAGCTCTGGACCACCTCCACGTCCTCTCCCTGGATGGAAACAGGAGACAGGGGGACCCTAGTCCTGCTAAAGTCCACCACCATCTCCTTTGTCTTGCTGATGTTACTGCCACTATTATCGTAAATAAACAGAGTGCAATTCATAAATGTTTACCATGATCCGTAAACAAATAACACAAAGCACAAATATAATTCACTATCCACAAACAAACACCTCTTGATTTGTATTAGTAAACATGATTTGAATTAATGGAAAATCATTTGTGAGTAAATGCTCTAAAATGTGTAAACAAACATCATGATCATTACAATTATTACAAACATAGCATTACGAATTCCCTTCTAACAAACAAATGCATTATACAATTTGACAAATACTTGTTTATTATTGTATACATCTGAGAGACAAAGTCAAAATTCTCAAACTCGACACAAGGGGGAGCTAAAAATAAAACATGTTTAACGTGTATGCCGTGTGCGTTCGTCTCATCTCAGTAAAAGTAGGGAAAGCAAAAAGGACAGAGAGAGAGAGAGAGAGAGAGAGAGAGAGAGAGAGAGAGAGAGAGAGAGAGAGAGAGAGAGAGAGAGAGAGAGAGAGAGAGAGAGAGAGAGATTAATCCATAGATTTATACCTTATCTTCTGTTGACTTTAAATCTTAATTACAGCTTCTTCATTGGCTCTAATGATTACTGGCACGGCGTGTCAAAGTGTGTTGACATAATAGGCTAATGACATTATCAACACAATAAAGAAATGTATAGCGCAATTAAATGCATTCTCTGACCAACGTTCTCAGATCCCACTTATTTTGTCGAGGATGCCATATATATTATTAAAGCCTTGTTCACGCCGGACGCGTAAATTATAGTTAGCCAACACATGCACTGCCACCTGTGATGTGAAACAATAAACCTGCTTGTCACAGATAGGTGCAGCCTATTGGGCTAGTGGGGTGGGGAGGGGAGGGGAGGGGAGGGGAGAGGAGAGAAAAGTGAGCAGAATACACAGCTACTTCAGACTAGTGCGCAAAAACGACACAAAAAGGAAGTGTATGAGAGGAACTGAGATTAACTACTGGGAATAACCGGTTGTACTGTTTTTTTTTAGTATTATTATTTGATCTGTGGCCGTATGTGTTTTCACTGAAAGAAGGTCATGTTGTAAACGTTGGTGCGCTAAAGGGGCAGCGGTACAATATAGCTGGGCAGTGAGCTGAATTGTGACTCAGTTGACTCACAAAATGTAGCCAGACTTGACGCGAGGCTCTCCGTTTTCAACGGACCATGTCGGACTTCATATGGACACTAAGAAATGATAAGACGCTATGATAATAAAGGTGAATGTTCAATTTAAGTAATGTTCTTTAATTGCAATTTGTGCGCTTTAGGTATGGATCACTTTTTCAGGAGAAAGAGAGTATTGAAAACTCTCCTGAGCTTGTCTTTAGTTTGTGCGTCTTTGTTGATGATCCAAAAATTCAAGCTTGTGGATAACAACATTAAGGATAATATGGATCTCAAAAGTCTAGGAAATCCCGGTTGGTGTGGACCAGAGTGTGATTTATACAAAGGGAAAGGTATCATGAAAAGTAGTTTGGGGAACTACTCGCCGCCAGTTCTTGGAGATGATTTGGACGCGCCAAGGGTCACAGTCTCCAACGCAACTCCTGCGTCCTGGGATGTACATGTTATGAACTGCAGTGAAAATTCAACAGTCAAGAAAAATGACTGGTTTCGACGTTTGGACCCGAGGTTCCATCAGTTTGTGCTCCACAGACACTGTCGGTATTTCCCAATGTTGATAAACCACCCGGAGAAGTGCGCGGACGGAGACGTCCATTTGCTCATGGTGGTGAAATCCGTTATTGAGCAGCATGATAGGCGAGAGGCAGTGCGCAAGACGTGGGGTAGGGAACAGACAATTGATGGCAAGAGAATCAAAACCCTGTTTCTTTTGGGAAGCCCAACCAATGGTAAAGACACAAAAAACCTTCAAAAGTTAATCCAGTATGAGGACATGATATATGGAGACATTCTCCAATGGGACTTTATGGACACATTTTTCAATCTAACCTTAAAAGAGGTGAATTTTCTGAAATGGTTCGACATTCACTGCTCCAGTGCCAAGTTTATATTCAAGGGGGATGACGACGTTTTCGTTAATACAAACAATCTATTGGAACTTATTGGTTTCAAGACAGAGGAACGCAAAGTGCTCAACTTGTTTGTCGGCGACACAATCTCCAAAGCCATCCCCATTAGAAACCGGCAGAGTAAATACTACATCCCCAAAGAATTGTTCGATAAACCATACCCTCCTTACGTTGGTGGTGGGGGGTTTCTAATGTCGTCTCAGTTAGCTCGGAGACTATTCGTGGTGTCCGAGGACTTGGAGCTCTATCCCATCGATGACGTATTTTTGGGAATGTGCCTTCAGAAGCTTCATCTGGCTCCAGATATGCACCCAGGTTTCAGGACCTTTGGCATCATGAAACGCAGAGTGAGCCCTATGAACAGCGAACCATGCTTTTACAAACACCTCATCGTGGTTCATAAACTGAGCTCGCAGGAGTTACTCAAGATGTGGAGTGTAGTGCAAAATAAGGACCTCGTTTGCGCCAAAAGGACTACAACCTGATTTTCAAGAGCTTTGGGACTCAACATTGTGCAGAAAAACAATGTTAAATTGTACTAATACAGTTGATGTATAGTTGTATGTCACAAAAAAAATCAAATTGAAGATTATTGTACATATTAATTTAGGTTATTTTTATTTGTTTAGAGCTCATTATGAAATGTCAAAATCATGTGGTGATTTGTTTTGTAAATGAATAATATATAATTTCATTCTCACTGACATGTTTGCTTGATGTTTCATTTTTGTAACACATGCAATTATGCACAGTACATTTGGGTGTAACCTAAATTGGAGCAGCAGGCCCAAACCGCCAACAACCGACACATCGAGCATGGGCCATCTTTAGCGTTTCAAACCACAGACCAACATCCGCATGTAGAAACATAGATAACTCTGTGAACAAAATGGTTGTAAACCTAGAGATGTATGTACAGTAAATACTGATTGATTTATGCACTCAAAAAATATATGCAAATATTTACACCTACAGAAACATATTACAACTCGTATTGTTTGATGAAGATACAATTTGTCTTATCAAGTGACAGTAGAAAACACACTCTACAACAGTATGTAATTAAGTACAATAATGATTGTATTCTCTGCCATGCTCACACAAAGTGATTATATAATTAATTAATTATTGTACAGGGGTTTCTCTGAGATTCATATTGTAGTTTAGATTAAAATACATATCTCTAAGTTCCATTGTTGGCAAGGATGTTACAAAAATATGGAATGTGCTCTAATGTGATACTGTGGACAAGGATTCACACATTATTTGGTACAGAATCACACCAACTCACCTTACACAATACAACATTTGTAGTAACAATAGGAATGATATTCAACCCTAAGAATTATTCCTTTTACACTATTTAGAAAGGATGACAGTGAATTTTAGGTCAGTACACACACTCTAGAGGTTTGGAAAATCATTACTTGAAGATGTTACAATCTGGTTGCAAAGAGCGGACGTACAAAGTGGAATAAGAGCTATTCAAACAATACTATGCTTAAAGAACCAAGCTATTTCTGACTTATTATCTCTCACATATTTTCTAATATCCAGGTTTTTCTTTCTACTTCACTTGGCACCATTTGAGTTCCCTCTTTTACCTGAACTTGCATTAGACCACCTATACCATTAGACCATGCAGGCTATACCAGTGTTCTATGTTTGATTGTCTCCAGACAGTTAGCCGAAAATCTAAAATATCTTGGTGCTATAAATGGTCTTGATAATCCAGTTGAAAAGCATGACAACCTACTTTGGCAAAGTGCTATAATATGACTATATTCAGCATTTATATGGTAAAATGATAACAATCAGTTAACAATCAACACACAATCAAAGTGAAATAATAAATAAATAACATTAGATCACAAGAGCCAGTGCCTCACACAGACAGACAGACAGACAGACAAAGAGAAATGTAAACAGTTGCAATGCATAAAGTTTGCTGTAAAGCTACACTCAGGCTGTCAATGGCTTTGAAGTAATGTTCAGTGTCCCTTTACTATTGTTCCCTGCTATGCTGTACCCAAGGGAACAGGTACCCACCTCTCCCCAGTCAGGGTGTAAACCACCTCTCCCCAGTCAGGGTGTAAACTACCCCTCCCCAGTCAGGGTGTAAACTACCCCTCCCCAGTCAGGGTGTAAACCACCTCTCCCCAGTCAGGGTGTAAACCACCAGCGTCATAGTACTCCGGAAAACCTGCCTAACCCTCATTTCCTATCACACCGATCAGTGAAAGGACTGGATAGGTTTCAGCAGTGTTGGGGAGTCGTTCCACTACATGTAGTTCAACTATCAGTTTAACTGCATTCTGAAGGAGCCCTGTGGCAGTTAAAATAAATTCAAATGTTCGTAGTGTTTCCAGGAGTACTTTCTTTTTTTGCCCTGTAGCGGTGGAGTAAACTACTGTCACTCACTACATTAAAAAAAAGAAAAGAAAAAGGAATTTAACTTTTATTCGAGCCCTTGAAGTTCAAATGTCTTCCTTTACTGCCTCCGGCCTCCCCACTTTGCTCCACCTCACCCATTGTTTCTCTCTCAGTGATTTTTTAGTGTTTCAGTCATACACTTTCTGTCACATGGATTGGTCATGTTTCACTGACTGACTGTCGTGTGTTGGATAAAGCAGTTTTGATGTAGTGACTGCAGTAACTACTTTTTCCATTGTATCTTTAGTTTGACAAACTATATTTCTCTACAGGGTAGCTTTAGTGCTGTTCAACTTCCATTGTGAAGTAATTGTTAATTTAGTTAAATACATTCTCAGAGTAGCTTCCCCAACACTGGGTTTCAGTCATATCTCTTAAGTAAAGGAAGGTAGTTTATACAATTGGGACGCTGCCTTGTGTTCCTCCTCATTCCAGGCTTTTGGAGACTGCAGGTTCCCCATGGAGAAGAGGCCAGGTGAGAAGGGGTGGTCTCACTTTTTGGCCGGGGTGTGGCGGCTTGTGTGGGTTTGGCTGGCTCTGGGTGCCAGGGCGGGGATCCGGCTCCCTCTGCCCATGGCCCTGCCTCTTGCCCCCACTGACCACGCCTGCTTCAGCTTTGCCCCTCCAGCAGGCTTCCCTAAACAAAACAGTTTGCAAAATTAATTTTACTTTTTCAAAGTTTATCCTGCTGCAATTGAAATTAGTCATCATCTCTATGCACCTCATGGTAAGAAGCAGGAACCCTGAGTAGTAGGAAGCAAGAAAACACGGCTCTATATTTCAATAACAAGCATGGGCACTTTCCTTGGGTCTAATACTACTAGCCTGGGCTACATGGGAGGAGGGGGGTGTGAATGAATGAGTCACCTTGTGCCTGCTGGGTTATCTGGGCCACCGCAGTCCTCCGCGAGTTCTGTTTACAGCCCTCCCGGCCCATCAGGTGAGCCTTCCAGGCCTAAAGGACAAAGCACAAGTCAGTCCAACGGCTGCCCTGGGAGCCCCCTGACTCTCCCTCTCTCTCTCCCCCCCCCCTACTGCAGCAGCACTGTGGGCCACTGTGGGCCGTGTCAGAGCCATAATGGCCGCCCTAACACTGGAGCTTTTCATTTGGCACACGGAGGAGGGCTCTGCTGGGCCTCAGAGGTTCAACTGCTGGGTGAGTTTTCCCCTCACTGAACTGAATGAATGGGGAGCGTTGCATTAGAGCTTCCTGAAATGTGTCCAGTGCTTCTTAAAGAGGACACTGTGGAAAATTGTGCACATGTGTGAAGAGATGGATAGTTGTTAAGAGACTCAGACCCTTGTTTTTATGTCCATCACAATACCAGGATTTCAAAGACCAAAAAGCACCTCAAATTAAAAAATGCACTTTGGTAAGATAACAGGCCCTGACTTTGTCCTCACCATGTGACTGGACCAGAAAACTTCAAAATCACTGAAGTGCATAGCTTTTTGTCATTTGTAAACCAGACAGCATCTGCACTAGCACTAATGTCAGGTAGAATACACATCCTGTCAAACGTATCCTGAAACTGATCATGTCAGGGCTTGTGTTGGCAAAACAAACATGCTCTGTAGAACTGCTCCATGGTACATGGTCAGGACCAGATGTCAGATCCCTAAACATAAAGGGACAGTTGCTGCTCAGACACAACACAAGTCTCCTCCTACACCAGAAAGCCCTTTCAATTGAGACACCCCATTGAACATGGTCTTGGTGATACGTTCGAGTGCTCTTTAGAAACTCAGAACTTCCCGCCAACAATTTTGCACGATTTTGACATTCTTCATTCTAACACGGGAAACTCGGGTATCATCCTAACACGAGTTTCCAAGTCAGAAATGTCCCAGTTTCCTATTTCCGAACCCAGCATGGTCTAGGACTAAGCTTAATCTGGCTCTGGGACACTAGCCCAAGGTAAACCATTGTGGGTTTTGTTGGGGCTAAGTGTGTTATTAATTAAATTATAAATTAGTACCTTATTATAGTCTATCTCAACATGGCAGTCAAAATCAAGCCCTGTCCAGATGCTGGTGGTATTTCGTGGACACAAGGCCAATTCATTATTGAAATGGCCACGCAAGGAGGACTGCCCGAGTGTCAGGCAGATCGAGTACACGGAGGAGACGCTGGCTGTAAGACGACCTGCATGATAGATTAGGTCAAACAAAGCCCAAAACAACAGAGAAGGAAACTGAAAGGTAACACCGACGTTACGTCTCTCTCAGGACAAGAGCCATGTGCACGGAAGACCCATTTTGACCTCATTTTGAATCGTAGACAAGTGAATGTGGAGTGAAGGATTAGCTCTTGGATGTGCTACTCCAGTGTCCATACTTCTAAAGGCTGTTGATATTTAATACTTCGTCTTCACTTTACCACGTTTGCAGGAGAATTGAAAAAAAAAAAAAGTGCATTGTGTCATTGACATTCTGGACATTGGGTACCTAGACCATTGTCTTTACATTCAACATGGCCATTTCAACAACAACGGAAGTGTTTGTGTTGGCTTAAATGTCCCGCATTTAATAAACATGCATAAACACTAACCCTAGCACATTTTATTTTCCTTTGGATGAATTACCTATTTGAAATGAAGGCTTTTCCTCCTGAGAGTCACCTTTTTGAAATGCCTTTAAAGAAAGGCAATAATGGTGTTTACACACACACACACACCTGTCTGGTTCTCAAGCCTAATATTAGCTGCACTCAAAGCAGCCAAGAATTGACAGTCAGTCCAAGAACAGAGGAACGGAAAGAGAAAGGCACAGTAAAACAAGTTTGGTGTTAGTTGTGAACGTCTTCACATGTCCCAAACAACTGCATCGTCTTTAGACTTTGTATTCTACTTTGTCATTTACTTTACTCTCTCACCCCAAAAAGTGACTCAAGCAGGTCCTATTAAATATAACAGAAATTCCTAAACCAAAAACAAAATCTCTTTCTCTGAGGAGAAACAACATTCAAATAATTTCCATAATTATTTGCAATGACTTTAAAAGCAGCGAGTGAGTGACATGCATAACACAGCCTTGGTTTCACCAGCGACGGTGGTTAAATGAGATCAACACCGGTATCGGTGGTCCTTTATCATGTAATCTGTGGGAGTGCAATAGCATCTCACCTCCTCTCCAGGCTTGAAGTTGTCATGACACAATGGACAGTGGTTGGAGACGTTGCCAGAGATAGGGGCTGAAAAGAGACAGAAACATGAGTACTCGGCGAGCAACAATAGCATGGGCATCGAACCCAAACCGCCAAACCGCCAACATTGGTTTCGGCCCAAACCGCCAACATTGGTTTCGGCCCAAACCGCCAACATTGGTTTAGGCCCAAACCGCCAACATTGGTTTAGGCCCAAACCGCCAACATTGGTTTAGATTGTGCCAAATGCATTGAGCATGGGCCATCTTTAGCGTTTCAAACCACAGACCAACATCTGCATGTAGAAACATAGATAATTCTGTGAACAAAATGGTTGTAAACCTAGAGATGTATGTACAGTAAATACTGATTGATTTATGCACTCAAAAAATATATGCAAATATTTACACCTACAGAAACATATTACAACTCGTATTGTTTGATGAAGATACAATTTGTCTCATCAAGTGACAGTAGAAAACACACTCTACAACAGTATGTAATTAAGTACATTAATGATTGTATTCTCTGCCATGCTCACACAAAGTGATTATATAATTAATTAATTATTGTACAGGGGTTCCTCTGAGATTCATATTGTAGTTCAGATTAAAATACATATCTCTAAGTTCCATTGTTGGCAAGGATGTTACAAAAATATGGAATGTGCTCTAATGTGATACTGTGGACAAGGATTCACACATTATTTGGTACAGAATCACACCAACTCACCTCATACAATACAACAAATATGCCCACAGAAAATGACTGATGACAACACTGGAAAAGCTTCATTCGAAAAACGGCAACACGACATGGTGTGTTCTGGGTATTTAAGGATATGCTCTGAAAATGATTGCCTGATTCCCAGCGAGCATTGAGACTCACGGTGACATGTAGGGCCCTGGGTGTGGCGGGTAAGTTGGTCCGTGTGGACAGCCTCTGAGCAGCGTGGGCACTGCCTGAACCCGGCCCTGCTCTCACACTCCCCCAGAAGGTGCTCTGTGAGGCTGGCTATCTCAACCACCTGAAGAGACACACAAAGGCAGTCACATGAGGACAAGGATGCACAAAACCACAAGTACATCGCATTCATATCATATATCATATTATCACCCCATCCGGTAATGTTAACATTACATTAAGATGCCCTCTATAAAGGGTTTAGAAATTATTTATTTTTCCATAAAATTGCTATTTGAATTGGCTTTTTATCCTGCGAAAATGACTGGATAGTCAGTGATCACCTTTGGAAAGCATCAAATTACCTAAATAGTACGCTCAGAATGATAGCATGGTCAGCCCTAGTGATGGGCCCTAGTGAGAACGGGCGTGAACATAGAGTACCTGTCGGCATTGGTCACAGCGGCGCAGCATAGGACAGTGCTTCCAGTAGTGCAGGTCCAGCCCATCCTCAGTGAACAACTCATCCTTATCACCACAGAATATGCACAGGCTGGAACGTAGTCAGAATATAAACAAGGCTGAAACATTCCAAATATATACACAGGATAAAACACTTTCAGAATATAGTCTGAAACAGAGTACAAATGCTGTAACATATTCAGAAGAAAGAAAGGCTTGAACATGTCTAACATGCAGTATAGCCAGCCAGAAACATAATCTGAATATTCACAAGCTAAAACACATTCACTTCCACAGGATTACATTTTTCATCCAGGGTTCTGCATCTTGAGGGCATTCCAGTCAGATTTGGGGTTCCTAATCTGGTTGTGAATCAACACTTACTTGTCTAAATAATTGACACCTGATGACTGGTCGTCTTCTGCTGGGTTCAGGTTGTTCTGGGGTGCCTTTCTCACAGCTGCAAAGCAGCAAAGACACATTCACTTGACTTGACTATAAATTGGAGGGACAGTGTAGTCACTGAAGTGACACCTCACAACATGGTGAAACCAGCATTCTACTGTCAGGACAAAAACATGACCTTGAATAGGTTTGACTTTGACTTTTAGAAGAGGGTTGATAAAAGTGGATCTATCAAATGTGGTCAGAGAGGGTTCCCTCATACATACCTGTTTTAACAACCTTAGCCTCTTTTCCTTTGGTATGTTCCTTCCCCTTCTCCTTATGAAAATAAATAGAAAATGCAACAGCTGTGCAGAAACGTAGCCTACATGATCGATCGGGTGACATCTTCAGCTACTAAACAGTGCACACATATTAAAACACCACTTGGTAAATCCAAGCTTTACACAACATTGCAACAGGACCTCTATGGCTGTATATTACAAGCATACATATTAGCAATGGAGCACAGTCTATGATTAATGGTCTTATGGATATATTCAACATGAAACTAAAACAGGGTCCGTGCTGGAGACGGATAGTGGAATAAGGGCAAATAGGAATTATGTAACGTTGCACTGATGACAGCTCCACCTACACTGATCTCCTTCAAGGCCGCCAGCTGCTCCTGAAGTGACCGGATTTCCTCCATCTCCTTGTGCCCCTCTTGCTGGCCGCCTCCCTTCTTTGATGTCTAAGGGAAGTTGAGCACAGTGACACACTTTCAGTCCCACAGTTTCTCTCTCTTTCTCCTTCTTAACCTCATTCTTTATCTGTGTCCTCTACCGTTGTACTGTATTATTTTGAGAAAATAAAAAGTTTTGGACTTGAAGAAGTCTCCGTAGAAAATGTAATAGTCGTCCCCATAGTAATGGCACAGTACCATACTAATTGCACCCTGTGATTCTGGTTTGGGGGCCTCTGCACCCTGCGAATCTGATCCACACACTATGTGTCTTTCTCTCTCTCTCTCATTTTTTCAGTCTCTCTCTCTCCCTCTGTCAATCAATCAAATGCATTCGTATAGCAATTTTTACAGCTGACAACTGTCTCAAAGTGCTTTACAACAAGAACCAAACAAAGAATATAAACAAGTGTACAGTAAACGTGTTCCCCCCCCACAAATTATGAAAATATATCTGCTTATCACTTTCTGAGAAATGTGCCTGCCTGCATCTGCTTGTGTGTCACTGCTCTATCCGCTAGTCGAGGAAATATGTTTAAATCTACCATAGCAACAGGGCAATGAATTTCTGAGGAAGAATGTGGTCAAACATCTGGGCTTGTTTGTTCCTCCCTATGAATGCTGGTAAATTTGAAATGTTTGGCAGAGCAGGTGGCGACATTTAAGTCCTTTGCTCTCCGTATTTGTGTACACAAATAAAAACAGTTTTCCTGAATACTTCTTGATTTGACTGGTTCTGATTCCACAACATTTCCACGACAACCCCAATAAGCAAGCCATTCTCTCTCCTCCTTCTCTCCTCCTTCTCTCTCTCCCCCTTCTCTCTCTCTCTCTCTCTCTCCCACCCCCCCACCTCCTCTCTCTCTTCTCTCCTCTCCTCTCCTCTCATCTCTCTGTCTGTCACAGTTCGCTAACAGCCCAGTCATGTCTGGGAGCTTGGCAGGCTACTACAGACCACTGCATTGATGTGTCCTCAACTCACCCGAGTGAGACATGTCCAGACTTCAGGAGTGGAGCATTACTTAACAGCACAGTCATTACTTAATGGGATCGCCAGTCCTCTAATGAGAAGTGGACAGCAGTGCCAGTTAAAGAAGAAGCCCGTCACTTAAACAAGTTTAAAAACACAGTTTGAGTCAGGACACGTGACAAAGACCAGACCACACCCTTGCCTGGGACTCCACTGGCCGCCCATCGATCCTGGCAAATCCGTCAAAGATGTTTTTGTAGAGGATGTTCTTGCGAGTGGCTGCGTCATTGGGCGGGAGGTAGTGGAGGACAGCATTCTGGTGCTGGCGGTACATGTCCAGGATGACCCGCACAGCCAGCTCTCTCACCTCTGACGCGCTATGCTCCAGCGCCCCTGTACAGAACTGAGGCAGAGTATTAGCATGCTAAAACAGAGCTGAAACAGACACAGAGAGGTTAGCATGCTAAAACAGAGCTGAAACAGACACAGAGAGGTTAGCATGCTAAAACAGAGCTGAAACAGACACAGAGTATTAGCATGCTAAAACAGAGCTGAAACAGACACAGAGAGGTTAGCATGCTAAAACAGAGCTGAAACAGACACAGAGAGGTTAGCATGCTAAAGCAGAGCTGAAACAGACACAGAGTATTAGCATGCTAAAACAGAGCTGAAACAGACACAGAGAGGTTAGCATGCTAAAACAGAGCTGAAACAGACACAGAGTATTAGCATGCTAAAACAGAGCTGAAACAGACACAGAGTATTAGCATGCTAAAACAGAGCTGAAACAGACACAGAGAGGTTAGCATGCTGAGGAAAACACGAACAGGCCAGAGATTAGCTGGTGAGTGTGAGCCACCTATGCCTAGACAGAGAGGTTTGCATTCTCACTTGTGCATGACTTAGCCAACTGTGAGCTACAACTGTTTTCCATCATGACACCACATATTTTAACCTGATAAAATACTGGATATGATTAAACTAGGAGCCATTTCTATGATGACCCCTGCCAATATGCCCATGAGATATTGAAACATCATCATAAAAGGGGGTTGATTTGTTGAACAGAGAGAATGCTGGATATTCCTGAGCTGTGAGACCTACACCATAACATGCTACTATCCAGACACCATTGTAACCCCAGTCTGTCCAGAACTGAAAGCCCATTGGCAATCCGAGCGTATCAGCTCCAGAGAGCATTTAGACGCAGTAGCTTGTGAGGTAAACGGTGTACAAAGGGCATCTATCCCTGACTCAACGGGCTCTGGACAGGCATGCATTATTCTCGGTTGTCTCTCCTCCGCTTCTCATTTTAATTACAGGAAATTCAATCACCTCTTTGCCCGGGCTCCCTCCCGGCGGATCTCCCAGGTAACGACAGGGAGAAGGCAGAAATGTGGATCTGTCTTCCTCGGGACAAGGGGTTTGGCTAGGCTGCCCATTTACTGAGCTATGAGCTCCACACTGGCTGAATAGAGAAGTGATGACTATAGTAGGGAGAATATGGAAATGTTACCTATTCCCACATGTGAAGGATTTCATATATGCCAAAAATGACCCACGGAAACAATGCTGTTCCGTTTGAGACAAATTCAGCAGAAAACAGGATTGGGTCCCATCTCCTCAATCGAATGAAATGACATGGGACTGATCCCAACCCTGGTATCCACAACGGGTAAATAATCTGTAAACCTTTGGGTCACTTCTATGGTACTTTCCCAAGCTGCCTCCAACTAACTATCCCTCACTGAAAGAGGAGAGACTGAGCCTGAGGTGAGGGGTGTGGAACTCAATCCCGACAGTTTCGGTGGCATCAGCTCATTGTTCAGTGAGATGGCACAGGGCTGCGGACGCATGTGAAGCCATTACTTCACAATAACAATCATATGTATTGACAAAACTGGGTGTGGGATACTATTTCTGAACCTATAGTATAACCTATAGTATATCCCACAGATGTGTTTACACAGGGTGCAAATGCCCCTGTTAAGCTGTCAACAACAGCATTTTCAACTGGCACCAATTTCAGAGTCAGCCAATGAAGTACCAGTAAAGGGAAAATATAGACCCACTGTTACATCTCAATGGAGCCGAGAAACGTTTTCCCAGCAAACATGGAAGAAGCTAGCACAAAGGACCCAGTGCTGGTGCTGGCGAGCATGCACAAACATGCAAACACAGGCCACCAAATACCATCTGTGGTTTCTGCTTCAGAGAGAAGGACTGTGCAGAACCTAACAATTTGCTCACACCAGGCTGTCGTAAACTAGAATGGGGGATAGCCAATCTGCCCCTGCCCACTCTGTCAACACTTGGATAGTTAGAGAGTGAGAGAGTGAGAGAGAGAGAAACAGAGAAGAGAGAGAGATAGAGAGAGTTGGTGTCCACTGTGGCAGCCAGGGATGACAGCATTTCCCCAGCTTACCAGATGGAACTACGGCCTGGTTGAGTCATCCATAAATCACGATGTTTTTTTGCCACTCAATTCAAACCTCTATATTACAGGACCAGTTGGCTAATGCTGGTCTTGGGAAATAGGGAGGATAAGTACAATTGGGGAGTTTTAGAATGGGGGGGGGGGGGCACCGGGGGTTTGTTGGGGGTGCTTAAGAACATGAGGACCCCTTCTTGCAGTCGATTAAAAACAATTGAAAGGAATAGGGCCATTGTTTTTTGTCTTTACCTTCATGATGTTATCCAGAGTGAAACCAGAGTTGTCTGTGCCTAGTTCTCCCAGCACCTTCTCCAGTATCTCTGCCCTGCTCAGGGCCAGCCGGGTGGGCATGTTGGACTTGATGGGTTTCACCAGTTCCCCGGGGACCACGTGCAAGGCCCTAACCTCCTTGAACAGGGCCATGTCCTGCAAGGGGGGAGGAGGAGGGACATAAGGCGGACATTTAGAAATGAGGAGATAACCGAACCAGGCTAGTCGCTGTTCATTCATTCGAATGTCAGCTGACAATGTTTGCGATACACATACACAGAAGGCGTAGTCTCACTTTCAAGAGTATGACTTTGAGTGTGTGTGTCAGGAGGCTTATTTCCCCCCCAAAAGGACTAACTGCTCTTCTACTAAGAGAGATTGGTATGCTAATCGTTCAACATTATGTAAATTAATCCCCTACTAAGCACACATCCTAAAAGGCCATGTTTATGTAGCAAAACAGCCATTCAGAGAAAACAGTATATTCCAGTTCAGCTTGTTTGCCTTTCACAGCTAGACTATTAATCAGTGTGATTAATAAGGTGTGTGGAATACTGTTAAGCCCCGGCCACACTAGTCCGTCAGAAAACGGACAAAAACATAAGTATGAAGTCACTAATTTGACCCGTGGCATTTGTGTGTGATCTTTGAAACAGCCTTGCAACCCAACAACCCTTCTTTGTTTTTGATTGGCTAAACGACAAACAGTTAAACTCCTCCAGACATTTCTGTCCATAAAAAAAACGACAACTGGACACATCCAGACCCTTGTCATCTCCATTGTCCGTCAACGGATGACTCCCACTGAGAAACCATTGGCTCAATCCGTAACTAACGGATACCACAGACGAGTGTGGCCAGGGCTTTAGGAATAACATGTATTGTTAGCAGGCTGCAAATTAACCTTGATGAAGTCAATGCAGTGACCGTCTGACGTTTATTTCTCCCCACTTGTTAAGTCATTGTCAGTGAGAGAGCGAGCATGTGTAATAAATGAAATGGAAGCGATCATTTGGACTTGTAACAAAGGGGCCATTCATGCCGTGGGTTTAGCCCGTTCACGCCGAAACGTTTTTTTGCTTGAGTTCATTTGAGTTGTTAACGGCTCTGGAGGGCATGGGTAGTGATCTAAGAGGGTAGAGTCAAAAACATGACCACAGCTGAGACAGCTTATCGTTCTTGCCGTTTGTCCAGTGTGAACATACAACCCTACACCCACACAGTATTGGCTTACACACATAAACTAAGAAGTCAAAAACATGACCACACAACTGAGATAGTTGCGTGCGCGCGCATGCACACACACACACACACACACACACACACACACACACACACACACACACACACACACACACACACACACACACACACACACTTTGCTTACACTGTACATACACTCCCTCAAACACTCTTTAAAACACACATACACTCTGTTCCTGTAGAGACTCTGAGGGGGCAGTCCAAGCAACTCAGGATTCCTACAACACGGGGCTTGTTGGGGGGAGAGCATGAAACCACCCCATCACCTCTAGCTCTTCATCCATACCCAGCAACGTGTCTCAAAGTGTAGCTAGCACAAGTTAGCATTGGGTTGGACTGAATATGACCAACTCGGTTTCAACCTTCCCTAGGTCGAGTAGGCAGCATGCAGTCAATAAGGGATTTGTAATAGAAAGATGATGGATGGCATTAGCATAGCCCTTTTCACAAAGTCTCAAAAGCACTTTACATTCTAAGAATGGGACCTCACCTCATCCACAATCAACGTGTAGCACCCATTCTGAGTGACGCACCTAGGTGATACACGGCAGCCATTTTGTGTCAGAAGGATACTCCCCACATATCATTCTGAAACTGTGTATCCATTCAAGCTAGCAGGTAGCTAGCATCCCTACCTGGATGAAAACTGTGGCCACAGCTCGTAGCCTGGTGGCCGAGTCTCCAGTCCTGGAGAGCAGGTTGGGCCAGGTCTGCTCCACACAGTGGGCCACCTCCGCCCTGCCCAGGCCCTGGCTGGGGATCAGCTGGGTTAGCAGCATTCTCAGCAGCTTCAGAGACGCCTGGAACACCTGGAGGAGGAGATACAGACTCATTGAAAGACTATGGATGTAGCTAGCTACCGAAGTGTAGCATGCTGCATGGGGATGAAAGGAGTTAGCCTGGCACAGTAGCTAGTTGGCTTTTAATGCCTGATAGAACAGAGGTCTTTACAGTTAACAAAGCAGAAACTAAAAATACCAGCCTCCAAAACAGCTTTTCATATTGAACAGGCTTTGGGACAGATTAACATTGAGTCTTGAGAACCAGGTTGCAGCCTGGTAATAATCTTGGAATGAACCCGACTGTGAGGTAGCTTGCTATACTTTCAATCAGCAAAGAAGTTAATAGACCAACCCCATAAAATATGCCTTAATATCAGTTTTACAAGCAACATATCCTAGGATTATTGCGGCCCACTTTTCCAGTGCCTTATAAGCTATGTGAGCCTCTGAGAAAGTGGCCGTCCACAAGGCCACCCTTGTCACAAATGTTCCATAATGTTTGTTTAAGGGAGAGACCTCTAGGAGAGAACGGTGGGAATGTGAGCTGGACAGGGGGAGCATTGTTAGGGGGGGGGCGAGAGTGTGTGCTGCCTGTGTGAATGGTGACTAGTTGCAGTGTAAGGTATTCAGAGAACATGATTAATCAAAGACTGACAGTAATATACGAACAACATATCTGTGTGTGTGTGTGTGTGGGGGGGGGGGGGGGGGGGTTCTAGAGATGTGTAAATCAACAATGAGTCAACAATCAGTTTATAGATATTTGTATATAATATTTGGTACTATGTTTTTTTTGTTAGACCCTTGGTTGGAATGGGGTGCTTGTGTTCACAAACTGTTTATTATTATTTTAAATTCAAGCTTTTAAACATGGACCATAACAGAATAAGCCTCATGTCTACCATCCATCCACCATTCCATATAAACCTGCCTTTCGGTTCCCAATCCACCTTGACTTGTTGTCCTTCATGTAGCTGTTGTGTCATTTTCACTTGACAGCAACGTGAGATAGGCTTTATAAGCAAGGACAAGGTCTCGTGCTTTCACTTAATCATTCTATAAATCACTCTCATCACAGGGAAAAACCCTAACCCTTGTGAAACAACCTATTTGGATTCAGGGGGGAGTGGGGCATTGCAGTCAGTCATCATTAACTCAGCAAACACACAATCCAAGGCCAGATTCAATCAAACATGCACTGTGGAAAAAAACAGGTAAATTCATTGCTCCTACCCGTGAAAATGCACCCATTCATTCGATTAATATGAGTTTAGAAATAATAATAGAGAGTGGAATAATAATATTCAATTGAATTGAATAATAATAATATGAGTCACGAAATAAAAATGATTGAAACAACCACAACCTAAACATGCTTTTATGTGGGACAGCAACAATATAACCTGTACTGTGGGTGTCATAATAACCCCTATACAATCCATTTTTCAAGTACTACATCTTCAAGTTCTACATGTGTTCGATTCAATCGGAGTAAAGTCTTGTTTGAGGCACTCAAACAGGTGAGTGATACTGAGTGATACTACACTAACCCAACTCCTAAACCAACAACATTCAACTTCTAGTAAAAAAAGAAGACATGATCATGGTATTCAAATGTAGCCTAGTACCAGAAAGATAATCTGGATAAATGTCACCTAAACTCACAGATGATACTTTATCCAGGAGGGCCTTCTTGACCAGGAACACTGCAGCTCTCATCATGTTCCTCATTTCCTCCTTAGGGGTTCCAGGTGTTACCGCAGACAGCTTCTTGTAAACTGCAAGTAGGGCGTCTTCTCGGTAAGACCAGGTTTTTGAATAGGCTCCAGCCACCTGAGGGGAGAGAGATGTTGGTGAGTCACCCTCTAAATAGGCTAAATAGAGAGAGCTGAAATCATCCTTGTTTTGGTCTTTTTATTTTTTTAAATTTTTTTATTGCATAGGGCATATAATCCTATAATGATATATCTTATAACATGAGAAATATGTATGTATGTATGTATGTATGTATGTATGTATGCATGTCCAATACAGTAGGAGCATTTTGTGTTGGTGAGAAAGTGTGTCTCTCTCTTACCAGGCCATCTCCGTAGACCTCGATGGGGAAACTGGCTTCTCGCTGGGCCCTCTCTGTGAGGGGCTCAGGCTCCCCGGTCATCCAGGGGCTACGAGGGGTACCCAGGGGAGAGGGTGGCGAGGGAAACTCATCAGGCTGGATCTGGGGGGTCTCCGCCGGCCTCTCCTTCCTCTGCAGGGCAGGCAAGGGCCTCTCGTCGTAAGGCAGGGCGATGACCTGTGTAAGTCGTGATTCAATGCAACATAATGTAAGACTGGTTCTTTCCGGTTTTCAAGCCACATTTCTTTTCCCGCCCTACACGACACGATTATTTGGCTGGTACCAAATTGTTTTGGGGGGGGCTTGAAATGATCTATTACCAATGAATGGGATAAGGAATTTGACTTGATAACACTTTTCCAACAAGGCATTCAGTCCTGTTCTGAGAAAATGGTACACAGTGTACGTATGTATACAGGCAAGACAAGAGCAACAGACTCTATGAGCTGAATAATAGCGGGTCATAGACTTGATTGATTGATTACATTTTCAACCATAGAACGATTTGCTTTCACTGACCTTTGGTCGTTGAATATACCATGAGTTACACTACTCCCTCTATAAGACAGCCAAATGTATATTTGTCCAAGTCCAACTCTCCCAGCCAACTGGCATAGTACTCATAGTCCTGTAAAAGGCTCAAAGCTTGAAGTCTTCCAGCCAGGTTGGCACCCATCTAAAGTCACCCAAGTGTTTCACACTTTTTAATTAAATTGTGAAACTCAACCTGTAAGGCCTGGTCACACTGGTGAGTAAACCATAAAAGCTTGGTCATAATCCTACATGTACCAGTGTTCCAGACACAAAAGCAGCAGCTTATGAGGGGGGGAGGGGGGCAACTTGTTTGTTTTTTTGCAGTGACATTATGTGCTGTATTGTTCAGTAAGTCAGGGGGAGCCAGCAGAGAACAGACAGTGCTTACTGTTTAACATACTGTTAGCACAGTATCAATATTGCGCACAATATTAAACACCAGTTTTTTACTTGCAAACTCAAGAGTGATTCCACACCCTTGTGCCATATTGTTTTTGTTTCGGACAAAAGGTAAAATAAATATCTGACCACTTATGAAATGAGGGAACTTGGTGGTGTGTGTGCTCATAGTAACTTACTATTAAACATTTACTAGTAAATACCATTGGTGTAAACATTAGCTAGAGAGCTATTTGAACTCTGCTGGGACTCACGTCTATTCTGGGCACTGCTGGGTGGGTGCGGGGTGTGGGGGTCTGCGACCGCGGCAGGGGACTGACAGGTTTTGGGGTGACCTGCTCAGGCACCAAGGGCGTGGGCTCCGGTTTCCTCCCCCTCCTTGTCGTCGTCTCCGTGGCAACCTTGCCTTTGGGCCCTGCTGGCTGGCGACTGGGGGAGGGCAACTCAGGAGGGTCCTCGGGTGGCAACGCCTCCACCATCCTCGTAACCTACAGTCGACATTGAGAAAGAGGAGGGAGGGGCTTTCGTCAAACACCCTATACCTTCTAGAAGGTTTCAGGGTTTAAATACTTTATATGCAGGAGGATATTTCAAAATGCTGAACTTACGAATAACACTTTACAGACAGCACCTTCAAAGACAATGACATTTCACAAGCTGATGGTATATATAAACTACAGGTGGGTAGGTTTAGGCGATATCACCATTTTCTTATTCACAATATTACTTTGGAAAATATCCTGATGTTTTTGTGACCCAAATATTGGCATTATGTATACAAGATAATAATAATTAAAAAACAAGAACTTGACTGCAACACTTGCTCTTAGTTGGAGGTTGAGGCTTTTTATTTTGAAACTCAAGGATGTTACCCAACTTTATCATTGGATTTCGCCCTTCATCTCTCTCCCCCAACACCCAAAACTGACCAATCTAGTATCAAGTAGTACTCCATCACTTCGGACTGCGACTTGAACGTGGAAGTACCTACAACATCATGCCACGTGGGGTTCATACGGGAGCTGGGGGGGGTGGGGATATCGTCTTAACGAGAATGTTTTCAGAGGAAATGTTTATATCACACACAAACAAGTTGATCGTCCTATTGCCCAACCCTAGGTGGGATGGGATACAAAGGCCACAGGTATGAGGAGGGAAAACAACTGCTTCTCTCAAAGTTCAGAGAAGCAAAGCAACGGTTCGTTTCACAAGTCAGACCGAGCCACTGACCGTGCCCATGTCCAGAAGGTGGTGAACCTCTAGCTGCTGGTACACTGTCATCCTGTACTCCTCCATCTGGTCTTTCTTCTTCTTGGCTGTGTCATAGTCCTCCTTCTCTATGGCACACCTCTTCTCCACATCATAGCGGCCCAGGCGCTCCCCTACCTATCCCATGGTCAAACAGAGAGAGAGAGAGAGAGAGAGAGAGAGATGGGGGAAGTGTGGATTTTAACACTGCAAATGGGTTTTATTTTGTTTTAAACCTCTCTTACTTTCTATGATTTCCGGATTAGAGAATGCTGAAGGACGAGATCCAGATGACTGTAATTTGGAAATCACTGACATCATTTGCTTGAACTATATCATCAATAATGATATGACTTGGTACAACATGGAATCAGAAATGGTGAACAAGGTTTTATGTAAAAGTTGATTAATACTGTATGCAACAGGGCATTGCCATGCTCACAGAGAACCATGGTATTCCACAGACAAAACCGTTAACATTTACGATCTGGATATTTGACTACAAGTTCCAGTAAGTCAGTTGTGTCATTTTACAAGTAAATTCCATATAGCTGAACCAAGTTGCTAATATGGTGCCAAGCAACACTGCACTAACTGCTAATTTGGCAGGCAATTTAAAGTACATGTCTCGTCAGCCTGTCCAGCAATGTGTCATATTACAAAGTGATAATCTATTGACGTGTGTTATGAACACGGGGCTACAAACAATTTTCAGCTTGACCACCTTGGCAACAACACTGTATGCGATGCTCATTGGCCAGTATAACAAGAAACGTTGTGGGGAGTGAAGAAACGGTTCTTTGGTTACAGGGACGCTTGTTGTCTGACACAACAAAAAGAAACCACTCACTGGCCGTCTCCACAGCTGTTGTGGCTATCAAGTATTCATGGTTGGTATGGTAACCATGTACACATAGGTGGTTGGTAACAAGAATCTGAACAATGTTTAAGGGCTGCGGTTACAGATGCAAACAAAATCAGGCAGCGCATCAATAGGAAAGTGAAAATTAAACAAGGTACCGACAACAAAGACATTGATATTGGTAAATATGGGAGAAAAATTCAAAAGGTAGCATGTCTGTTGCTATTGCTTTAATGAAAAGCTTCTTCTAGCTTGTGGTCCTAACCCCTACCGCCTTAGCGTTTCATGTAGATCTAAAGAAATAGGATAGCTATTGCCCATATGGTAATAACCACCTGGAATTTCCCGCCATATGGCTTACACCTATGCAATTCCTGTCAGGTCTACACAAGTGTCAAGGGGGTAGGGGTGGATTTGTAACTGAGCATATTGTGTACGCATTCCTTTTTGGTAATACACTCTGAATAGGAGCTTCACCCACTTGAATAAACAGTGACGTGAAACCGGCATGTAAACCCTGTGGTCTTGTGGTCGTGTTTCCAGGACTGACATTAAACCTCATCCAGCATCTTAACTGGAGAGTCTCCATTGAAAATGTGATTTAGGCCAATAGTAGGGTCAATCTGTGTCCTAGAAACCAGCACAATAAGTGCTGTACCTTCTGCAGGTCAGCGATAGCCTGCTTGAGTTTTTTGGCGAGGTCGTATCTCTCCTGGTGGACCATCTCCTGCTTTTTGTCGTCCAGCAGGCGGATGATGTGGGCCACCTCGGGGTCCTGGTACATGTCAAAGGCCAGGTCATCCAGGGGGGAGATGGACTCACATTTACTATGGGAGAGACACAAGGTTATAGATAGTGTTTCCATACAGGGACCAAACTTTAAGAATGACAAAATTATGGAACCTGAACATTATAGCCAAATATTCACGTTCTCTGGAAGTGGTGATCATTTGCACAAACGGCACATTCTGTCCATTTGATGGGTCACATATATGACAAAACAGTTTGGAAAAAAACTTTCACTTAATATTTTTCCATTAATGGGAAAAAGCTTTTTCGGTTTCCAAATATTGCGTTTTTGGATTATAAAATGTTTTAATAACATTGGAGAGGTAGTGAAATATCCCTTCTTGTACAGAGTGGCTAACTGACTGTTTATACCTGCTTTGTCCATTAACCTGATCTATTGTCAACAAACTGGAGAGAAACCCATTCGAAATTGCAAAATGAGGAGTGGTCGAATTCCGGGTTAATGGTTATTGGAACAATGTCACACCGCACTTCACCAAACAATGGGCACGGCTTCACCCCTCACCCCATGTAGGTCCCATCCAAGGCGGTCTCATGCTGACTGCTGTTGAGATAGTGATCAATCAGCTGCTCTCTGCTGGGCTGAGGGCAAACAGAGTTGCAATTACTCACTCTGGTAATGACAGGCTACACAACACACAACCACGCCGGCCATGTCATCTGCTGAGTGAAACATCGCAAACACTGTCAAGTGGCTCGTCATTACAAAAACAGGAATGGGGCATGTCGAAGCCGTAATCCAAACAGTAACATAGATTTGAATTAATAATGGATATAAAAGGTCTATACTTCATTCTAATAGAAATAGACAGGCAGACAGACAGAGACAGATAGGCAGACAGACTATAACTATAGTCAGTGCCATAGGTGAGTCCATAGGTAAACAGTACTGAGGTAAGTAATCTACCATGAGTTTATTCTCATCAATGTAAACACAGGGTATATACAGTAACAGTCTTTGTACTGTCCATGGCCCTCCATAAACTTCAATAGGGTGCTCTATAGACTTCATCCATATAATCAACAGCACTGAGCAGCACAACAGTAAGCCCCAGAGAGATAACCAGCCCCCGACTGAGGGAGAGAGTGACAATGCCACGGTGGAGGTGCTCAGAGTGGGATTAGTGGGCAACAATGTGGAGCCTGTTCAGTGGAATCTTGCCTCTCTGTGTCAGAGAGAGAGGCGAGCCACTCTCCTCCAGGGCACGTCCGTCCACACGTCTATCTGATTACACTAGCTAAGGCCTCCTCTGTGATTACACTGCTCCCTGAGTCTGATTACCACATTCCTGCCCCACGCCCCATCAGGATAAACACGCACACGCATACATTAAATCAGCAGATCAGTGCATTTAATGTGCACCGGTTGATAATAGTGAATAAAAAACAGGATTGTATTCTTATATGGTTAGGGAGACTGCTCTTGTTCAACTGTATTACGCATTATAAATGAATGAGTTTGAATGACTAGATTTATTTTTTCTTACCTTATTTTGCCATAGGCTAGAACTTCAAATGCTATAATGCTATGGGTTACCGTGAACACCTATAGACATTAAATTAAATATGTCAATGCAACATCTGTCAGTTGCAAATAAGTGCATGTAGGCAACCCCTCACACAAACACAATCACAACAACACCATCTGGCGAATAACAGCAGTACTGCATGTTCAATAATCAGTGAAACACTACTTCTTTTTTTTTTACACGTTACAAAACACTCACAAACATTCAAGAGTGGCCACTTACAATCGTGTTATTATCATTGCCATCCATAGAATCTCCCAAAACATTTATGGCAACCAATGCAACCTGAAATAATGAACAAAGGTTGATGCAAAAAACAAACAAACAGATGTCAGAACAGAAAAATCATAAATGTGATAGTATGAGGGTATATAACCAATGGAATAGGTAATGGGGAATATCTTTACAAGTAAGCATAGAAAATATGTGTATATGACATCATTGGTGGTAAATAGGGATTGACTGTGGGTGCATCATGGCGGTGGAGTACCTGATTGTACAGGTTGTAGCGGTTGATGTGGTTTCTGTGAAAAGTTATCTGCAGGTATGTTCCAATGGCATCCACGTGAACAGACTTCAGCTCCCGAGCTTTAAAGCCTGTTTTCTCATTGTCTGATAGGGACACATACCTTCGTGGTAGAAGACATTTCACATTAGGCCTAGTGTAGGCCACATTTACTGAGTGCCTCTCTATGGCACTACAGTGAATGTGATGAAAATGTGATGAAACCGTAGTGAAGTAATTCAGCAGATGTTGTTAACCGAAGTGACTTAAAAATACAGTGCATCTAGGCCTACACACCAGTCTCATGTAGGATTCGAACCCACAATTTAAGGATTCAAACCCACAATTAAAAAAAAATACACAAGTCAACACTATGCCACATATGCCACCATGACAATGACAAAGGGGATGACTCAAGAGCGACCACTGAAACAGACCAACAAGCTCCACTCCTCATCCAACTTCCACCTGTCTTTCCCTTGTTTACTAACGTACCCCAGCCTGCGCAGTGGCCCAGAGAGACCAGGTGAGGGGGCATCTGGTAGTCTGTCTCCGATGTGGAACTCTATCTTGGCTGAGATCAGGTACTGGTGGGCCAGCAGCTGAAGCTTCCGGACCCGGCTCCGCTCCACCAGCTGCAGAGTGATCTGCTGAGGGTATGGACAGAACCTGTGGAAAGACATGAAGGGTGAGTGATGTAGAGTGCTACATGTAGGCTACACTACTGATGGAAAGCTAATTATGTGTGTGTGTGTGTGTGTGTGTGTGTGTGTGTGTGTGTGTGTGTGTGTGTGTGTGTGTGTGTGTGCGTGTGCGTGTGTGTGTACTGGCATAACGCAAAATCCCACCAGGCCTCTGTCGGGAGGCTGGTAGCTGGTGCAAAGGGTACTGGCGTCGCTGCCTCTGACTGGTCTGAATAATGACCTTATCTTGGGTAATTTAGCAGGAGCTTGTTCAAGGAACATTCTCTTGCAGTGTTTTTGGGCACCACTTAGAGACTTTTGTTGACCTGACTTTTTTTTTTTTAATTTTTTTTTTTTTTACAGAATTCCTTTTTAGCACAGTTTTCATAGGCACAGTTATGTGTACTATGCAAAATGAGAATTTCACATCACCGCATGTTGATACCAGTGATTTGCTGTTCAATCTAACTTGTTGTGACAGTTTGATCATATACTGAATTATTGTTGTTATACTCAGTTGCATTTAATTTACAAAAACATACAGAAATGAAAATTAATGAATAGCATTCTTAAAACACACTGTTAGAACAATACTGTAATTTCCAATAATGGAAACGGTGAAATAAATGATTGGTAAATAATATCTTACTCTGTGACTCTGTATGCCGAATAATTATCTTGTTCAGTAACAGTATAATTTTAGTTAGCAACTGTGCTAATTGACTTCAGTCCAGAGAGGTATATTCCAGATACTATACCAACAGCAACTGATCAAACCAATAGCCTCTCTCCTTAAGTCGTAGAAACACAACTTACCTGGCAGATCTCCAGCCATTGACCGTAGGTGCGTGGACCATCAGCTCCTTCTCACTGAAGTTATCCTCATGACCCGAGGAACTGACCACGACAAATCCTATCTTCCTAGGCATCCTGCTGCTGTGTACTGTCAATGGTACAAGCAAAACGTCATCTTTTATCACATAACTTCAGTGGCATCTCGTCTGAGGCACTTTTCACCGAAGCCAAATACCACATTTCATGAAACAAAGTTATAACAGCAGCATAACAAGATGCTGTTGTTGGTCTGATGTACCACATGGAAGACTGAGCAGCTTATCCTGGGCTAAGCCTTCGTCAAAGTTGGATAATGTTACTGTAGCATAGCCATCTTCTATTTAGCATACTGTTTAATCTTTCCAGAGGTATGACTAGGTCTAATACATCTTTGAGTGAATTATCTCAGATAGCATACACCGTAGATAAGCTTTTCATCTTACAAACTGCTTGAAGGAATGCAGGATGACAGGATGTGGAGGCTAGTACGAGCAGATACAGTAGCTAGCCAACTCTGCTTTCGTATCTTTGTTAAAACTTGCTGAATACAAATAAATATACAGACAGCCTACATACAACAAGTACAGTTATAATGCGACATTTTCAATTTAAAAAAAACACACCTTTACCGCAAATATATCAACGATATCTTACCATGAACATCACAAATATATTGACAGCTTGCACAAGTCGCATGCCATCTCCATAACCACCGCTGACAACAACCCGCGAATGACATGCGCAAAAGCATCGCATCGACAGAGAGCGAGGGACTGTGGTCCATGAAGTTCACTTGCGACTCTCTTTTAACAGCATTTCACGCTCTCTTTAAGCGTCATTTCGTTGCCGGCGCGTCCAACTCAGAGATGCATGGTGTAATTTGACGAAGGGGCTTTGATGCTTTAATTTTACTCATTGGATTTCATTCATTTCAAACTGTTCAGCATGTGACTGAAATCTACTTGATGTAACTGTGACATTACCATGACATTGACATTGTTTGTGTCTAAACAATTAAATGGTGCAAGGATTACCTGGATTTACTTGTACAAACTATAATCAATACAGCACAATTAACAGAACCCCAAAACGTTCCCATTATTGTACACTTGATATTTGCCTTAACGGCACTTGAAAAACAAAAAACTAATACAAAAACAAATTATTATTATTATTATTATTATTATTATTATAACACTATGTTTTTATTAGAATTTGTTCACATCTTATGAAATGCATTGTAAATTGTTCTGTTCTTTGTCTATTATCTTTTAGTTGACTAATTGAAGGCCAAATCTGATGTTTCCATTGTTAATATTCTGTTTTCGGTAGACTGATGGTAAATGTGATTTTACAGCTTCAAACAATGTTGCAAATGATTAGGTCTCAATCAAACTTTAATTTGACAACTGCAAATATAATTTTTTTTGAAGGGCTATTAACATATGCCCACCGTACAGATTGCATGTTGCAAAGACATTGCAAGTGTCCTTGGCCAAACATGCCTGGTTGCCCAGGTAGTTGCAGTACTAGAGACTGTATCAGATATCCCATGAAACTAGATGTGATCAGTGATAACAGAAACAATACAGATAGGACACAACATCACTTGTAGGTACAATGGATGTACCAGAATGTTTTGTATTGGTAAACATATAAAACCTCAAAGGAGTCTGAACTACATTTTGGTCAACATTGCACAAAGAGGACCACTCGTGGCCTTATTCACTTGTTCCATCCAGCTAGAGAGTCTCCACCAGTCTCTCTCCTGTGGGCTTCTACTAGCACCTCCCTCCCAAGTCTCGGCCTGGGTTTGAGCTGTGACAGCTCTCCCCAGGGTGGTAGCGTCTAATGTGGTTCTTCAGGCTGATGTTGTGGTTGAAGCTCTTGAGGCAGAGCTTGCACTGGAAAGGCCTCTCCCCAGTGTGGACACGCAGGTGAGACTTCAGCTGGCTGGCCTGGGCAAACGTACGCTGGCACACCTGCAGAAATGGGCAACATGAACCTGGTGAATTCAATACATTCCTTTACTTTGGCCAACAATGCATTCAGTGACAAATTTAATTATTATTACAATACAAATTATTACATAATTAATTCAAAGCATTTTGTATTTTCTAATGTATTTATTTAACTGTTTTAAAGGAGTCTACCTTTTGTATTTTTAAGCATAGCAGAAGCATAGAAGTTAAATGGGGACACATGGAGGGAATAGACAGATTAAATAGTGTCCACCATTGCCAAGGACACTAAGTAGGCATACAGTTCTAATAACCATACAGTTGTGAAGGCATTTATAGAGGAAATACAAAATAAATGAAATTTAGATGAAAGGTACATGTAACGAAATGCATGAAGGCAACTGAAGTAAGACTAAACCAAAGTGGCAGTTGATAACGGTCATGACTGGGAGTCACGAGGGACAATGGAGGACACAGCTGATGCAAATGCTAAAATACTGCATGAGAAAAGTTGCGACAGGTAGAGACGAGCGTATAATTAATTTAAAAGAGACTCCAAGCGTGAAATTAAGCAACATAAACTGTTTGTGTAATGCCAACGTAGGTGGTATTGGCTGCCCTCACTATAGCAGCCCTGTTAGGCTGGCTCCTGATTGCAAGCTCCCTATTTGGCAAGCACCAACAATCTAAACTAATGAGTTATAACTGTTTGTAAATTGTTTATAATTTAATAAACTGGTTATAAGTGAATGATTAACTAATTACCAGCCCTTTACAAATGTGACATTCATGTAAAGTGTTACCAAAAATGTTTTCCAGCAATGCGTGTACACAAGTCAATCGCGATACATCTCCACCTCCAGCATTTTTTTTTTTACTTCATAATATGAGTTACAAAAGGTCATTCACATTAGTATATTATTATTGGTTAACAAAATACACAACACAAAGCATAATTAAAATAGGCTAATCATTTCAAACGCATACAACTGAGATACTGCCCCTTCCTGCTCACCTGACACCTGTGGGGCTTGTTGACACTGTGGGACACTTCGTGCCTCTCTAGAAGATGGCGCGTGGGGAACTCCTTGTAGCAGGTGTGACAGATGGGTCTCCTAGACACATGCTTTCTGAGATGGTGGTTTCGTGTGCGGGCGTTATAAAATGTCTGTGGGCATTCAGAGCACTGGAATGACTGTTTCTCCTTATAGGAGTGGTTCATCTCATGGTTCTGCTTGTTTGACTGCGTTCTAAACGGCTTTAGGCAGTATCTGCATGGGTGAATGCCCTGATGGGTCCGTCTGTGGGCCTTGAGACTTGGCTCAGTCAAATAGCGTTTCCCACAGTCAAGGCAGGGGAACAGCTTAGTCTTGTGGTCACATTTATGCTGATGCTTCTTAATAATGTAGAAGACACCACAGTCTGGACAGAGCTCCGGGAACTGCTCCTGCTCTTGGTCCTGGGTCCTCTGGGATGACAATGCATCTCCCTCGTCAACAGCAATGTCAACATCTGCCTCTCCTAAGGGGTTCTGTCTCTCTGTTTCTCTACCTTTCCCTATGCTCTCTGTCTCATCTGTCTCTGACCCTGGGTCAAAGTCAGAGTCACTAGAACACCTCTCCTCCTCCTTCTCCTCCTCCTCCTCCTCCTCTTCGTCATCATCTTTCTCCTCCTCAAATGTCCCCATCTCTTCCTGGTCTTCCTCAGTAGAGTCTATAGTCACCTCCATCTCCGCAACTACCGTTTCCTCCATTGTGCTCTCCACTATTCCCTCATTCTTCACCTTTACCTCTGAGGACAGATGGCACTCTTCCCGGCAGGAAGCGGCATCAGTCTCACTGTCAAACAGTATCCTTTCCTAAGAAAAGGAAAAATGTATGAAAAATATACATGATTTGCTATTTATCATTGGTAATAAATAGATAGTAACTAGACCACTGATATATGAAATCCAAACTTTTCAATCCAAACTGCTATCAATACAATAGTAAAGGTTGCACGCTTTATCAAGGCGAGGAATACACACCTGGACGTTCTGTAGCTCCTTGTTCCCAATTTCATTCCTACCGGATGTTTTTCTGTTATCACAAGGCTGGCTGTTCCATGTGCTGAGCTGATTGCAGATCTGGCAGTGTTGAATGACAGAGAAGCACCAACAATTCCCCTGCCTCTTGAGCACACAGTCACTACTGCATTGCCCACACTGCCTGAACAACTGCAGCAGGCTGTTGATATTCACACACACATTATGTGGCCCGAGGTCAGTAGACTGTTCATTCACACCTGCATCCTTTTGAGAGAGGGCAGCACACCTAGGTCAAATGCAAGAGAGCATAATGAGGGTGGACTCCTTAATTTCTACTTACATGAGAGAAAAGAGCTGACAAATTCTATACAGAGGTAACATTAATACATAGAGGTATTTGAATTCTATGGTAACTGCCCCGTAAACTTTGGTTCAGTCAGGACACTTATGTCGGTTTAATCATTATTTAATGAAAATGGAAATACGTGCGAGATTGGCGCGATTGGATGGTTCCGCTCTGTATAGGTCCCTGCCTTAAGTTTAACAACATAAAATACAAGTCCAAGTCCATGACTTATAGGCAGGTTATTGTAGCAGGTTTCATTACTGCGCTGACGGGTACTTCACGGATTGCGCACCCTGCATCCCGGTGTAGTAACTACGTAACACGAACACTACACTGGCCGCGCGCGTGCACCAACGCCATGCGATCATTCTACGCGATAATTTCATCCACACCGCTCGCGTACTTCTGCGAGCGCCTGTTTTACACAGCGACTCATAGAAACTGGTTCTATTTGAGACGCTACGCACGCTCCAAGTGATATTCTGTAAATCCCGCCTCTCCCATCTGTTCATTGGTTCACACAATAATACTTCCTGTAAACAATAATAAACCAACATGTGTAAGTGGTAAAAGCAGCAGATGGAGGAGCAGTAGCTCATTACAGAGGTATAGAAACACTTTCCTGTACTATAAGGATCCGCCAAGAAAGGAGAGGGCATGGCGAAAGATTGCCATGGCCGTGGGAATTTCAGGTATAATATGTCACAACAGTTCCGTAGGATAAATTAACTTTGCTAACTACTTTTAATATGGTGTTGTTGTGCACGCATTTGTATCAAAATCTACAGTATATTATTGGTTTGTTTAGTCGTTCTCGCTTTTCGGGACCAAAACAACATTTGTCAATGAAATATTTATTTCAAGAGATCTCATTCCCTGATCGATACCGATTGAAAGCTTGAATGTTATCATCATGCACCTTTAACTCAATACGTTATGCTAACGCTAGCTGATAGCCAACTAACTAACTATGCTATCACCAGACCTGTCAAGCAAAAATGAAGCCACTTCGGTATCCGTAGCAAGATCTTTCTGCTGCTTGAGGTCCCTCCATCTGAAAAAGGCTTTTCCGATATCAATCCGATTTCTAGATTTGTCCCTAAATCTCCTCCACTCAACGTCCCTGACATCCTTCCTCGTTGTCCCAACAACTTCGAGAACAGCCATTGACATTAAGGACGGAACTAGATAGCAGCGCGCTAAATGGTAATAAAACATTAAGCGCATTCCAGGCATAGATCATTCCGGTTCCAGGACGACGTCACGCCCGGTGCGCATCAAGCAGAGATGTTCATGTAACTTTACTCTAGAAGACTCCTTATTTATTTTTTGCAAGGGGCGTGGTCTGCAGCCATACCATATTGGGAAATATAGACGGGCGCTTGTTTGGTGCTGATGGATCCTCATAATTATTCGAATCAGAACATGTTTATGTTAGCTTGCTAATTGTGTTACTGTGCTAGTTATCATGTAAATACAAACAACAGGACCAAAAGCTTCGGTAGCAAGCAACCTACCTATCTAGCAGAAAACAAGACAACTCTGCATCGCTCCTCATCCCTTTCAGCTCCTTGAGCTGTCGCCAGCGTGGAAATGCCCAACCAAGGTTGACTCTGGTTTTGGAACGAGACTTGTCGGCAGCTCGCTTTGCTTCACTGGGTTTCCTCTTTTTAGCAGAGGAAGGCTGCAATTGTTTTGGTCGGCTACTATCCGCCATTGCACTCAAGAAGCGCTCTAGTGCAGCAGTAGGTAGCCACGTCCCACGCAAATTGCAGATTATACACGCCCAGAAAAGTCCCGAACATTTTTGGGAAGACAATTTCAGGCAGAAGGGCAGGGTCTTGGCAGGTGCACGCGCTGTCACAGACTGCCAATGCATCATAGGTAATGATTCAGCATGGTTATTTAGTAATATTTTCAAGGGGGAAAAGCTACAGATTGCACCTTTAAGAAGAACAAAGATACAGCTTTTGATTACTAGTGAATATAATGACATTAAGAGGAACTGTTACACACATAACTGTCCTATCTCTCTCTCTGTCATTTGCTGGTGTACAACGTAGGCTGTTAGAAGGCATGCTAATCAGGCCAACCATTTGGAACTGTTTTTCACAACTTCCTGTGATGGTGAGTGATCAAGTTAGGTGTGACGAGAACTATCAAACCATTTAAGATGGTAATGCTTTGTATACAGCTACAGACTGGGTTATAGATCAAAAGGGGTAAAACACTAGAACAGCGGATGTAGTAAAACTCTACTTCTTGGCTCAGACCACACGGCTGGACCCAGAGCATGCACTGAAATATTATATATAACACAAAAGTTGTCACTGTCCTTTTATTTTCTTACATCGGGGTAGTAGAATGTAACATGTATTGTTGATGTATTTGCCTTGTAATGTATACGTTTACAATATAATTAAAGCCTCATTTGATTTATTCATACCTGACTATTCTTGTTCATAGTGTTAATTGAATTAATGGAGTCAGATTATTAATATTAAAATATGCTTTGTTATTAACAGTACATAGCCAATTGTCCTTGCCAATCATTCATATTGCAACTGCCAACCTATAAGGCTCTACAATATCTAACTGTACTTTTTAGTGCAGATTTGTTCTCATTCCCTAGTGTCCAATATGCACAACACGTTTAAAACACACGTTTAATGTGTACGATCCACTAGTCATAGGCCTTCATGTTATGTATTGTGTTATTCTCTGCTCCCCTGCCATATGTCAGATACAACCCTGCATGTTTACATCTAGAATAATTGCAAGCAATGGTCAGCCCCCATACCCCTGCCCGATCACTCCGCTCTTCCACCTCGGCTGGCCGTCTGGCACCGCCGCCTATACATGGATGCAGCAGCCGCGCTACTCGGTTACGGCTTTTCACTGTCCGGCGCCCCGCTGGTGGAATGAGCTTCCCACTGCTGTCAGGACAGCAGTCACTACTTATCTTCCGCCGTAGACTGAAGACCCATCTCTTCAGGCTACATCTTAACTGTCCATCCTAAAGACCTCTTCATCCCCACTACCCCCCTGTACAGTAGAGGGCAAATTAATTAATAATAAAAAAATAAAAAAAAAGTAAATGTAAAGATACTATGGGCATAATTCTTTACGGGTAGGATTTAAGAACTTTTCAACAATTATCTGGTGTATTCATGCATAATTCAGGACTAGCTACTTTTCCTTGTGAATTTAATAAAAATCGACTCCAACTCAATACAGTAATGACAGAATAAGATCACCCACCACACCACAGTCATCCTCTGGGCACACAATGGGGGATTGTGCCAGACTTGCCAGCCAGAACTGTGGATGCCATATTGTGTTCACATGAATAATCTACTTTACACAGATCTCATGAGCAAAAACGTAAGACTTGATTAACTTCAGCGACAATGAATGGAGCACATTCAACCAAGATTCAACTTATCTAAGGCTGAGAGGAAACCCACACCCATCTGTTGCAAACAAAGAGGTTTAACTTCAATATAATGATAATTAAAAGAGTATAGAAGAAAAACCTGTTATTGGGAACATTAATTTGTCTAAACAATAAACATCCCTTCCTTTATGTAAAGGATGCCCAGATGTGGTAGGCCCACCAAAAATACTTCATTGTCTGGCCATGTTATTCCTATTCTTCAAATAGGCCAACACACAGCTTTTTAGAGTTGAACATTTACTGGAATGCAAATATCTGATGGGTTGTCATTGTCAATAAAAAAAGTTTTGTATCCAAACAAAGGTGTTTTAGGAAACAAATGAAATACTGTACCTTCCATGAGGTTGCTAGCATATCTTTTCACGTAGTACATTTCACATGCCCTCCCACTAAGTAACAGTGGTATAAGGTACTCCTCTTGAACAACATTTTCTTTTTCATAAATCTGTAAATGGGGCAATTGAATTCCTAGGAGTTGTATAACAACTAAAGTTGACTATATTATCATAGGTCAATAACTTGGAATACACTGAAGAAAGGACGTGTGAACCATTCAATGCAAGCTTGCATTTTTACTCCTCAAGGTTGTATGTTTTTTGGGGGGTGCTGTCCTCCTCACTTTGAGGGTCTGGGGGAGTTCAGACGAGACATCTGTGGTCTCCATTGAGACTGTTCTCCGTTTCCTTCCCCTCATTCCCCCCACTCCCTCCATCTCTGTCTTCTGCCCCTCTTCCTCCTCATCTGCAGAGCTGGAAATGCACTCCTAAAACAGACACACACAATGGTCAGCTGCCGAGATAGCAGTGTCTAATGAGATCATTTTCCTTCAATGTTTTGATATGGCAATTAATATACTGTAAGTGTATGTACTTTACAAATACACAGGTTGTGTGATGTGCGACCTGATTATAATGATACTTGTGAATGAAGCTGAAGTGTGTCATTGTACTTGTTGGGAATAAAGTATGGACAGCAATCCAATTGATAATCTTCGACATGTTCGACAAACTACATGCCTTCCTCAGCGTGCATGTAGTTTGCGTCTTTATTTGCAATAAATTACGATTTAAAGATTACCAATTGGATATTATGATATTCTACATGGATCCGGCACCTGAACAGTAGCTTTTAATAAGATTTGAGTGAGCATGTTGTTCTTTATAATTAATTGCAATAGTTAACAGAGAGGGTTAGTTGATGAAGGGAGTGACTGATACAGGATGAGACGGAACAGTACCATCCAGAGTCCCAGCTCAGATTCAGGAGTCTGTGGTCGTGATTCAGATTCTGATTCAAAGATGTGATGTTCTGATTCAGGTTCTGAACCATTCATCTGGTTGTCATGGTGGGCAAGATCAAGTTCTGATGGATCGTCAGTGGCCTGTGTTGTCCAGACCGGTTGTTCCTCCTTAGCCATGGAACACAGAGAGAAAAGCACATTTAATGCCTGTTTAATAACTGCAGCATTCCAATGGCTGTTTTCAAATCCTTCACTGACACTGATCTGAGCGGTATTGGACAGATGGGAGTGAATACCTCAGTATGCCCTCACCACTGTTGTAGTTTATACAAGCACAAGTGGAGGGGAGACAATAAGATATTTTTTAACAGATCTTTCCACCCTTCCTCACTATTTTGGTGGGTCATGCTTCTCCACAAACCTGGATTGCCCCTAGTCTACGAAGTTCTGGCATTTACAGCCTTGTGTGAGTTCTGATGTTTGAAATTCCCCGAACTCAATGAGGACGAAATCTACCAAAACATTGATTATATAATAAATGAGACGCACAATGGAAGACACTGATATTCAGTAGTTCTCGCAGTACCTGGATCTCCTCTTCAACTGTGTACTCCACAGAGGCTGGTGTGTGACCTGTGTATCCCTTTCTCAGGAGCAGTCTGCCATCTGTGCTCTCCTTCAGTTTCGACACCACAGATTTAAAGCTCACACTGAATCCAAGTTTGTAAAATACAGGGAAACTCCTCTTCTTCACCCCACATTTGTACAACTCAATACCGTTGCGGTACAGCGGTGCACCCACAAATTTGGAGCGTGCTCTCAGTAAGATAGCCCCAGCCCAGGCCATCTTGTCCCTCTTATGAAGATCCTTTGTAATCTGTTTTTTGGATCCATCAATGGGTTCTCCATAACCTGGCACTGAACTGGAGACCTCCAGGAATCTGAGGAAGGTGGGAGCCCTGGTCTTCAACTCCTCTTGAACCTTATCCCAGTCAAACTCCTGAAGGGAGAGCGGGGAGGTCTGACACAGGATCGAGTCGTGTCGCACCATGATCTGGCACTCCCGATTCACTAGTTTAAGGACCTCTGCGATCATTATGGGAGCCATACCTGAGACAGACACATGAGAATACATCCTGAAAGGAACTGTTTTTTTGCTAGGAACATATTTGACAAGCAAAAAAGATTGTATCCAAATTCGCATTGTCTCTATTATGGCTTGTTGTAATAAAATCAAAATCCACTTTTTTACTGGTCAATCCTCTACACTCCTCAGTCACAATCTCCAGTGCTTGCTTGATAACAAATTGTGACAAACCTGGAACTTGCATCAAGAACTTTGGTAAGCTTTGGGGCCGATTACCTTGGAGCAATAAACCAATTTTTTCCAAGGGACCTTTAAGTATCCGTGACTTATGTGTATAAGTACTTGTAACAGTGACCTGGGACAAACAAAAACAAAAAGCAAAAATAATGGTTAAATATCAGACCATCTTTTCAATTGGCAGTAGCTAACAAAAAAATATGTTTAATTACATTATGGAACAAACTTGCAATGATAACATCTGCGTGTGTTGCACATACAATGGGCTTTAGCAATTGCTGAATCGTTAATTAAAAAAAAAAAAAAAAAATATGTATGTTGAAAATATCTATGCTACACATCAACTTGTTACCATGATCAACAGATGATATATTAAATGTACAAATGTGAGCCTGCAACACGGTTTTCTACCTGTGCTACTTAAGAGTCTGATTAACAGTGGGACAAACAAACAAACGTTGAGCTGTAGCTGCATGGATATTGCATCAACACAACCCTTCACTGTGTTGTTGTTGTTGTTGTTGTTGTTAAAAGCTAGAGCACTTACTTTAACTAATCTGTGATAACTCTCGTTCTGGTCACCCTCTTCCGATGATGCATCAACAGGTGTATCTATCACCTGGTCGTCTGTTGCTGGGGCTAGGGCTGGGGCTGGAGTTGGAGCTGGGATGGGGACTGGGGTTGGGGGGACTGGGGCTGGGACTAGGATTGGGATTGGGACTGGGGAGACTGGGGCTTCGGCTAGGGCTAGGGCTGGGACTCGGATTGGGATTGGGATTGGGACTGGGACTGGGACGGCTGGGGCTGGGGCTATGGCCCTGAACATTCCTTGCCTCACAGGACTATCTGTGCTTTCCTGAGCTCTACTAGAGGTCGAGACAGCCGCGGCACATCTTTTCGTTGTTCCACTACTAGCATATGCTCTTTCCCTTACGAAACTGACGATGTTTTTCACGTCATTGGCACTTCTTCTATATTTGACTAGAAGAGTTCGACAGGAGCTACATACTGCTCTTGAAAACCCATCGCTCAACGTGACTGGTCCCGTTATCTCTTCTAAAGCCAGTGTGTAGTCCGGTCGCAATAAAGAATATTTACCTTGCAAAAGGTTATGTTTGTTCTTCTTGGAGTGGAAAGGCTGTCTACAAACACGGCAAACATCAATTTCGGTTTTAATCGGCGATGGCTGAGCCATCTTCACGCACTGTTGCTACGGTTTCAGCGTTTCTGTGATCGACTCGGCCGTGGAAATCGACTCGGGTAGCTTCTGCTTCCGGGTCGTTTCGCGCTGACGCGTTGTTGATAATACTGTGGAACGCCCATTAGCGTCATGGCATGTTTATAATAGTAGTAGTAGACTATTGAGTGAACAAAATACTTTTCAAATGGGCTATATGCCACAGTACGTTTTTCTATGGCTGCCTTGAGTTGGCTGTCTGTCCTTTTAGGCGTCACAAGACTACAATCTATGCATCTAGGGATTTGTAGGCTTTACGTTTTTCTCTGTACACTAGGCGTTTCAATCAGATACGAGAAGATGTTTGGCACTCCTGCTCTTTCTCTGAGAATATAATATTCTGAATAAATAGTGAAAAACTCACATTTGAGCTCCACGCAGATTTACTAATGGTTTCCATATTAGCAAGTTTTCAGCGTCCTAGTTGCACCCATTGATTTGCACGCGCATCGCCCTCGTGCGGTAATGTTTGTCAACACAAAATGGGTCTCACTCTCGCGACTCGGGAGCACGAATATGATTCACACACGCGCCGTTTAACCCCAGCTAGAACGGGTTGACTTAAACTATTTGATTGGATACTATGATCGTTTGAAGAAAATAAGCATAAAAAAGTAATTTCCATGAGAATGTCCAAATTATGAACATTCATGATGATTTCTTGTACATTTCTTGTGTAATAAAAAAAAAAGGGCACCAAAAGGCAACATTAACGCAGTGATTATTGAAATAATCCATGTATGAGTTTATTTAAGAATATTCATATACTCTTCTTAAAAATACATTATGATAATACAACTTAACAGAAGAGATTGGTACATCTGTTGACATGTTGAAATCTACTGTACTTCATGTGGCACAAGGATTGTTCCCCTAATCTCATCTCACTGGGTACAATATAGCCTTGTTCACACTATCAGTTTGAAGTGACTCAAATCCTTTTTTGTCCAATATCTGATTCCAAACAGTTTCCCCCCCCCTGCAGTCTGAACAGGCAAAAACCACATGGAATAGGATATTTCAAACTGCATCCATACGTGGTTTGAAATCACATACAAATCTGATTCCTGGCCTTGCGACTTGTGTCTGAACGGTCAAATGCGATTTATTTGCCCTGAAGTGATTTTTTCGTCACTCCCACAAGCATGGAGGACAAGTGTTTGTGGAGTATTGAAGAGTTCTGTTACTTTCTGTCACAATGATTCTCATAAAGAGAAACAGAGCAAGCAACTGGGAAACTCCCATGGTCGGCATTGTTGTCACTCACAACAACTTCTGAGTCAGAGGAGGCAGAAGCACCACCACCTACACTGCACAGATGTCCTACGGCCGTTACTATGACAACCAGCATAGCCTTGTCACACTGTCTGAACACACACAAATCCGATTTTGTCGATCGTAAATGCTGTTTGTACAGCCAGCATTCCAAAACAGATTTGAAAAACAAAACAGATCTGAGCATTAAGGCCTGCAGTGTGAACAAAGCTTTAGTCACAAATCGTATCACTGATCTCTCTGGCAGTTGGTCAACATCATTTGAGTATGGTTCATTTCCAATCATCGAGTAAACTTTGATAAATATATGCTTACTTTGTACAATACACTGGTCAGTAATTCCTAAGTTCTTTCATTGTTTCTTTAATTAAACAAGGCCATCAGTTTGATTTTTACCAATGTGATCAAAAAGAAAAGAAATACTGTGACAAATGGAGATCCCTGTTTCCTGCGCAATCACCAAATTGATTAATCAACATGGAAAAGATTGATTTTAATTATATGGCAAATTTACAGAGGTGCATTCATACCTTCAAACAATGGTCACATAGGCACTGCAGTGTTATGTACAGTACAGGTACATACATCATACATTACGGGCCACACCAGGAGGGGGATTTATTAGATATATAGAATAAGAAGCCTGAGAAGAAAAAAAAAAAAAAAAAAGAAGTGTGTGGCTGTTTTTGGTGTAAATTTATAATTCAAAGAAGGCCGCATTCTTTCCACTGAATTTCGACTGTAAAGGGGGGGGACGCATGACATTTTGGGCACGTGGGTAAATCCACACTGTTGTCTCTAATATATGAGTCTGCCCATCCTCATATCATGTCAAACTGTCTGTTCAATGATGTGTCCCTATCGGTCCAGAAGAAATGGCCCCCTAGGTGTCAGCATCAATCCTGTGAGCTACATGAAAGCAAGGGAGAAACAAATGACAGGTTAATATTTGTCAGACAACACCAGCAGACAGACACCAAACGATCATGATGTAGTGGTGTGCAACACTACAATGAAACTGAATGAAGCTAATCTATCGAACCTCTAGCTATATGTATTCTGACTGTCACAGTTCCTGGTTCAGATACTTACATTGTTTTGGTATCCTGAGTGCTTCCATGTCTCCAGACAGGACCTGATGCATGACGCCCCTGAACTGGTACAGCACCTTTAGGCTCTTCTCCTCTCCCACAACGGGGTCATAGAACCCAGGTAGTCCTGACTGGAGAGGCAACACAATGTCACTGAACACCTACAGTACTGTACAGTCTACTACCATGTTTATGGCAGACTAAACAAATCAATAGTAATCTGTATGACCAGAATTCAGTCAGGACACTCACATCAGTTTAACTTTTTATTGCATGAAAATGGTAATACATTTAAGCTTGGGGTATATTGGATGGCTCCGTATACAACATGGAGCCCATGACTATCAAACCCTCCCTTAGGTAGGCTACATACAGGAGGCTGGGATGACCACACAACTCACTCTCAAAGCCGGTGCAACCATGTCACTTCTGTTGAATGCTATGGAGGAGTGTCAATTCGGCTGTTTTTAAGCCCCTGTCCGTTGAACATGTGATGGTGTTTTTGCACACGTGTGAACCAGCTGTCCTGTCACATGACGGACAGCGGTGCCGTTTGACTTAGAGTCCCCTACCTGAACTAACGCTATGCTCCATTATTGCAGTGATGAATCGGGACAGGCACTGCGATAACTCTAATACTCTGACATTTACCTTTAAGCTTCGCCAAACAAAAGGGCTCGAGTGAGTGAGTTGGGTAAGATCAGTGTTAAGTGTGTTGGGTACACACTGCACTACACGATAGTGGTTGGATAACCTTTTCAAGACAAGGAGAAAGTTCTTTCACGAGATGTAAGGCTTTATCATTTCACGACCTCATCCTGAAATACCAGACAATAAGGGGATGCGCATTGGGGACAATACAATATGAAATATTGTGACACTTAATCGAGAGGTGCTTTTGTGTTGAAAATCATGTGAAATGTGAAAGCTACGGCACCTAGTAAGTGTAGCTACATACCTTTGTGGCCTCAGTTAGAATGAGCTTGGAGTCCTTCACCAGGCACTGCAGTGGAACGGTCACATCAATGACCTTTGCCCTCTCATGCCTCTGACTGTTGTCTGTCACAAACTTGCCATACCAGGCATTGAGGATGATGAGACCTGATGCAGGAAGTAAACATCAGCATGTTGAGAGTCAATACAACATTTTTTCACAGACCATCTTTTGATACTTTGATACACTTACCCAATCTAGATTCCTCAGTTTCAATTATCCTGCGTACAGACACCTGCATTAGCAAGATCTTCATAACGAGAGAGAAAGAGTCAAATGTCAAATCAGATTGCTCACATTAACACAAACAGACAAGCATGGCTAGATAAATTGACAAAGCATCTAGGTGCTTGTCTAGTCATATTATTCGACTCCGCAGCTCATGTTTAGGTGAAGAAGGATGTGTGTTGTGCATGTTTGTGAAGAGACATTGTGTGCTCACAGCAGACTCCGCCTCCTGCTTCTTCCTGGCAATGTCGGAGGCAGAACTCTCTCGCTGCTTCTCCAGGTCCCTGTACAGCGGAGGAGTCATGGAGGCAGCGTTAGGAGGGCTTCAAAAGCCTCACACAACCCAGTAAGAGCTTCAGTACTGCTAACATTCAGTTCATAGGTAGTGATAAATGAGAGTATGTAAATAATCGAATGAGTATGTTAGCTATCTATACACATTCGTGAAACATTGTAGTAAAAACATTTATATGAATTCAAAATGTCTCATTAATAACAATGGTCATAACGTGTTATCAATACTACTGTAAGCCATCAGACTATCCATTTGCAAGTAGCATGTAAGAGAATGCATTTGGGCAATTCAAATCATGTCAGAGTGATACTTGAAACTGTGCAAAAGTAGATGCTGCGGCATGAACTGAACACTCGAGGGCAGTCTTACTGTTCCTTCTGGGCGCGCACGTAGGGTCTGATGACAAGCCGCTGGATGGCGAGGTAGAAGACCAGGGGTCCAACTGTGGCGTAGAACACTGCACTGGGGAGGAGCTGGTCCGTCAGATGAATAGGGAAGAGATACGTCTGGCTGGCTCTGTTTAACCTACAGGAATAGATGCCACAGAAATAGATGCCATCATTGGCTGAGCAGGTAAACTCTCTAACATCGTGCCCATTGTTTTTATGACTCACCTATTCAAAGAGACTTCAATATTCAGTACAGCTGATTGTAGATTCTATACGGACACAATACAGGCTATGGTCGGCTGTGGTGTCAAAAACGCAGCATTAAAAAGGAATACCAAGCCATACTTACTTTATCTTGAGGGAGACACCCTGGGGCACCCCTACACTGACAGTCGCCCCCAGGACACTGTGTCGACTGATCTTCCTCTCAGCGCCATACTCCACCACTGTCCCAAAGAACCCTGATCTACAAGGCAAATACAGTGACGGAAACAATGAGCAAACCTTCCTATTTTGTATTTGTACAGTAGAGGTCTCAGTTCTCAGATGAATATGGGTGTTTATTTCCATACTAAGTACAATCACAGAGAGACTAGGCACAAAACCACGCTTTGGTTTAACTTTGCTTTGACGTGATTTGAAGCTGTAGCAAATGACTAGGTGGTCAGCGACTCACCAGGAGGGGGCGCTAAAGTAGAGTTTAGCATTATGCAACATTATACTCAACAAGGAAATTAGTTAGAAACTCATGAGGATGGTGTTAAGTTAAGGCTCTACAGGAGCTTACTTGACCGAGCCCTTGATCTTGGTCTGGTCGTCATCCTGGAATTTGTACTGGTAGCTCACCATCATGAAGGAGTGAGGGATTCCAAGCTGCAGGAGAACAACAACAACAACAACAACATGCATCAAGAGAGGAGAGACAGAATACCTCTGCAGCAGGACTTCATAAACAGTGTCATATATCAGTCACATTGAGTGCCAGTGGAGGCAGAAATTGTCGGACGGGCTCATTGTACATGTTTGATACCATTCCTCATTCCATTCCATGGAGCCCGTCCTCTGATTTCTACCTCCACATAACTCACCTGTTGAACGCTTATGTTTCACTGTCTAACATGCCCTGTGTTACTGCTTCATGTTGTGTCGTTGTCCCCCAAGATGAAATGGGGGAGGGACTGTGGATCAGTCTCTGTCCATTTGTATGTTACACACAATATCTCAGACACCACTGGGACACTTTTGACAAAACTTGCATGGTGCATCTTGTCATCGCGATCCGGCATTTACAAAATTCACTGATTGGTCCACGGGGGGTACTATAGTAAACAACCGAAATTCCGACTGATTGACTGATTGTCACCAATTCACACAAGGAGGCGCTACATCATTCGCGGGGGACATGTTTACTGTAGGGCACGCAAAGAGGAATATCAGCTGACGTGCATTGTGGTCTCTGTCAAATTAATCAAGTCACGCCCCCTCCTCTTGTCAATGCTGACCTGCATGGCAAAGGTGAAGTGGCTGCTCTTTGTGTCCCTGACAATGCTGGTGTTCATGGAGGACTGTGTACCCCAGCGCCACTGAAGGTAGCCCATAGTGTTCTTGTCCAAGTGGCGGGCCAGAACCGTGCTGCAACCAGGCCGCACCCCCCTAGACGAAAACTGAAGCCCACACTGGGCTGTCAGGAAGCTGGAGGAAAAAGAAAATCCTAAATTAATGAGCTGTCCATCTTGATACAATTGCATATACCATAAACACCGTGTTGCTTTTTTTTTTTTAACACTCCTGACTTACCAGCGAGTCGTCAGGTTGCGGAATATCTTCATTCCAAAAAGCGGCCCGTGTGTGTCTCCTGCCCCAAACTCCAGCTGTGCACACAAAGACAAGAAGTATTATCTCTAACATTGGGCCAAATTGTGTAGAAAGATGGTGAAAAAACAACAACTGTCATTCAGATATGTGTGGATTATTTATTTGTGTGTGTGTGTGTGTGTGTGTAACTAACTGGTTCCTGACCTCCCCCCAGCCTTTAGCTGAGGTGACTCTCCGCAGTGACAGGTTAATGTTTCCCCCTCCGTTGCCATTGTGAGTTGAGAGGGAGCCAGAGAGGATCGCTGTGTCTGTAGTGGTGAGGGGCGCCTGCAATGGGTGACAGATACACATGGTGTGAGATTTCATGCAACTCAGCAGGTCTAGAGAGAGGTTACTTATCAACACACACTGTACTGTATGTCCAAGCTTATTCATTACCTCTATAGATTGTGATATGTGCATCTTGTTGATCTCAACATGTGGAACGCCCCCTCCAGGCACCTCTTCGTAATCCTCCTCATAGCGATCAAAGAGGTCTGTGGCATCGACACCGACACTGATCATCCCCTGAAAGAGACACACATACATTAATCATGGATTAGTAGGTTATCAGTCCTACAGTTACTGACACAACTTAACTGGAACCCCTTCCTTGCACACCCACACGTACACTGACTGACTGACTCACACTCACACACACACACACACACACATCTCACCTTGGGATTGGTCCTCTGCTGTAGCCTTCTCTCCTCCCTCTCTCTCTGCAAACGCTCAAACTCCTCACGGATCTCTGTTGGTGTTCTCCTTCTTTCAACCACCTGCAATTGGAACATTTGTGAGCCATTGCTGCCTGACCAGCACAACTTACTTACCAGCATTAGCTTGGCAGCATAAAGAGGCATCATATGTCACTTCAGGCCCCTGTACGTTTGTTAGTGATCATCAGATCAAAGAGAACCCCCTGGACTTACCTCCCATCCTTCGACATCCAGTCCTCTCTTGCCATAAATATCATAGATGGCTCGAGACTGTGGGTCACTGAGGACTAGAGGGAGAAATGTGAAACAATATGAATTAGTTTCAATAATAATAATAAAAAATTATAAAAATCTGTTCTCGTCTCGATCATCGACAACAAAGAATCTTTCTACTCACAGTCGAGCTGAATGAGCAGCTCAAAGCGCTAAACCAGTGAGCATGAGTTCTGCAGAGGGTTTACCTTCATAAGCTTGATGCACCAGGTTAAAGAGTTGTTCGGCCTGCCTCTTCAATTCTGGGTCCCTGTGCTTGTCTGGATGGTACAGCATGCACAGTCGCCTGTATGATCCCTTAAGCTCATCCTGTGGTGCCTAATGAGCAGTATGGAAAGAGCAGACGAACATTGTTAAACATTAGCAAGATATTTCCAGTTATGATTTCCAGCTGGGAGTTCATGAAATTCGGTACAATATAATTTGATACATACTGCTTGTACAGAAAGACAACTTGTCATATGCAGAAGTTGCTTGCGAGCTAGTTACCACGGGCTACAGTCAACGAACTGTAATACCGTGACTTGTAGCTACGACCCTAACATTGACAGGCGGTAAATTAGCCGCATACCTGAAAGCCAACCATGAGTGTGACAGTTTTAGTTAGTGTTGACTGATGCTTACAGCTAGAAAGCTAGTTTTGTCTATCCACTTTTTTTCAACTAGCTAGCTAACGACCATCATTTGAGTGTTGTTGATGAACAACTCAAGAAATGTTCCTAGCTAGCTAACCAACTTGCTGACAACATTTCCCAAGAGTCAGAAATCAATGATAAGCGAGGGTCAACTAGCTTAGCTAGCTAGCTAGCTTAACGCATTGCCTCAATTTGTTTCGGGAGACTACGCTAAATGAATTAAACCGACAACAAAACAATTGCCGAATAAAGGATTACAAACAATATAAACAGGACCCCGGTATATTATACCTCTCTTCTGACATTAAGTAGAGAATAGTAATCATCATTATCAATTTCATCCTCCTCCAAGGCCGGCGCCATATTTACAACCTGTCATCCGCGCTTCGTTGCTTTCAGTGTCTGTGCATGCAGACGCTCCGTTACTGTCTCTGTTGCCACCTTGTGGATTGGATGTATCTAGAAAGCGTCAAAACTCCGGGTTGCATCTCAATAGGCTAGCGTGGGTTCCTCTCCTCGCCTCCTTTGCTTCATCTTCATTCATGCGAAAGAGTGGTCGATCATTTTCTATTGCTCTCATCCTTTTCTCAGGTCGAGTCCCACTCAAAGGACATGTCATGTTTGTTAGACAACAGGCATCTCCATGGCCTTTCAGTTGTATAGGGTGTAGCGTGAGATAATTCCTCCACTGGTTCTACATGTCTCTGGAGGACAGGGAACACTGTCAGTCGGGCATTTTCACAAGGCCTATCAATGTGGGCTCGTATAAGCGCGATTGGCCATCCGTGTCACTGAGCTCAAGCTTTGTCAGGTGTTCAGAAATGATCATGACCATGTTTAGAAATGTTTCTATGTTTGGGTAAAACAATTGGCAAATATAGTGTTTGTAATTAATCAGAGAAGCCAATCGAAAACGACTGTGATATAATTCGTTCACAACTTATTGTGACTAGTTTTATTCTAATAGGGAAACTGACAATGTATTATGTGCAACCCTGACTATCTATTGACGCACATTAGGCCGTAGTCATAATATCACAAAGTTGAGAAATAATGTTGATATGTCGCATGATATTACACAATTTTGGATCATCTTATTATACACAATATGGAATTAAGAAAACATCCTGGGGACTTTGGGGACAGCATCCTCCTAAAATTGAACGCTCCGCTATATATCCCCCCGGTTTGATAAATGAACCAGATTGTCAGGTAAACGCGTGGTGTTTTGATTTTAATAAATTGTCATTCAATGACTTTTCCCCAGGCTTGTCTATGAGCGCTGGGCTGAGCGCTTCAACGGTACAGTGCTGTGACGTCATCCGACGCTCATCTCGCTGAATGGAGCTGTCTTTTCAGCACCACCTCTTGGCCCTGTCTCGTGCAGGACCAGCGGGATGGCTTTGGACCATTCAAACGTGTAAAACAATTTGTTTGAAAAAAAAAAAAAAAAAAAAAAAAAAATCTAATCATCTGCGCCAGAAGTTTATTGCGTTGCTGTTGCACTGACTGAAATGGTGATTTGAATTTGCAATACCTTAGGACATAGACTACCACATTAACAATTCCAGAGTGTCTATTGTGTCCAGACAGTTCCACGCATTAGCCTATGTTATGTTGTGTAGCCTACACTATTTAAACTATTAGTCCACTCCAAGCAGATTGGTTGCTTTTCTGTTAATCTAATATTACTTTTCGGCCAATAACGTGGTTTAGTAGATGCATTAGATGTGTGTTTTTCTTGATGTCACAAGCCATTCCAGAGTTTCATTGTCAGTCATTGCCTCACAACCAATGGTAAGTTTGTATTGGCTGGACTCGCTGCTGCTCCTCGAGTCCCTCCTCGTGCTGTCCTCGCCGTGCACGCGCGTGGTACCCACGGTCGTGAGGAGGAGGAGGATGTTGCGCGCGAAGGGGAAATGGCTGCCGAAAACAAGCCGGAAGGTAAGAGAGATATAATGGGATTAATTCAGCTGTATGACAACTATGTGATTTGTAAGATTTTAAAGTCAGACTATGATGACATACATGTTAAGACAAGTAGAGCTTTTGAAAGATTAACGCTCCAATATTTCCTCCGAAATACTAGCCATCTAAACGTGGTGCTGGTGGAGACAACATTACCTAGCCAGCTAATATTAGCTAGCTTTTTAGCCCAGCTTTGCCCATCATCACAGCCTACATAAAAAGACGGGGACTAAATAGCCAGCATGATCTAAGTACAGACATCTTGAAATCCTATTTTATTCAAGATTCAGTTTAGTGAAGGAGCAAGCTAAATAGCTAACAAGCTTGCTAAGTTAATGACAACATGTCATTGCCATCGACCAACTTCTCTTCTATTTATCCAGCTTTCAGAAGAAGGTTGTGTCACCTAAACGTATGCAAGCTATTACACAGTAACGACGTCTCTGTCAGAATACGTTTATTAAATCCGATATAGTCAATGTTGGATGGTAGTTTGCTTAGAATGCATTTCAGACATCCAGTGACCATGTCTGATAAAAAAAAAAAAAATGCTTGCTTGTAAGTCCTGAACAATCTTTTTTATTTACTCGGCCACCCTTTGAGCATCCTCCCCCCGTATCTTCGCGTGCGATTTTTCTCACTAGTGTCGGTGTTACAGAGACCATCATTGCTTAGTCTAAAGTGCTGTTTTATATTGTCGTTTTTTGCTTAGTATTTATACGATGTATAAAGCTACTCTCCTAGACATGACCGGCCAGCATCATTTCTGTTTAGATGTTCGGATGCCCCCAGATGTGTTTTGCTGTGAAATGACGGAGAGTAGGATACCGAAGAGCGTTTATCTGAAATTCTAGCATCAGTAAAGTATTTTTTTTAACCAATAACCAATGTGTTGGTACATGCTTGTTATTGTATTTTATTGAGTCGTAGACATATTACACCTAATTTGGGTTGAGATGTGCTCTCTTATCAGGGTTAACATTGATTTGAATATGTCATTTGTGTTGAAGAGTAGACGATAAAGTAGAGTTTTCGCGAACATTGATTTAACTAGAGGTCAAGGCAAATATACTGTCGTTCTGATCAGCGCGTTTGAATAAGACAGGGCTGCACGCACTATTATAAATATAATAAGAGTGACCATCACAATGTAGAATGCATGAAAACTGTTAAAAAAGTGCACTGTTTGACTGGATATAGGTTTACTTGGACGTCAGAGTATGGCTAAACGAAATTAACCTCAGTTGTTGATTTGTTTTATAATCAGTGTTTGTTATTATATAGTAGAAGTATAGTGTTGGTAATAGAGGCCATATTAATTGCATGTAATAACGATATTTTAGAGTCTTTTCAGTCGGGTATACATTCAATCTAATGTCATATATCAGAATCAACACGCGCGTCTTTTACAATGCAATTTTCGCCCGTGCTCTTCGAATTGTTTTCGATATTGAGCTGAATGAAGTTATATTGTTCATGTAACCACGGGGTGGAGACAAAGAGCGAGCTCGCGGAATCGTGTTGTCGGCAATGTTCACGCTTGTAATTAGGCCTAACTGGAAGCCGTGGAAAGGTCCTAAGTTGAAATCAGATATAGCCCTAGTATTCTTACGTACAACATTGATACATTGCTGCACATAGGTAGCTGTTAGTCATGACACCTCCCTAAGTGTTTAAGGTAATGATGAAGACTGTGTCAGTCGGTTTTGCGTGTCTGATCTTGTGCCTCCCCAATTGTAAAAAATAAGATATGCATTACAACAAACTAATGATATAGGTCTAGGTGATATGATTAAGGAGATTGGGGTGATGAATTTGTTCAGCGTAGTCATGTGTAAGACCACAATAACAAAGGTAAGGGAGCTAGTTGTTTTGCATGACAGTGCCAACCTCTAAACAAAGCTCCACAAGGGGGTGGTATTGAGCTGTAGAAGCCACCATCATCCCTTTACACAGTTTGCATTTTTGGTGTCTGCCTAAGACACAATTAAAAAGGGAAGACTTGGCTACCTCTGTTATAGTAATGACTTCCCGCTGGTGTTTAGACCTAATCCATATATGTTGGATTGAACATACAGGCTACCTTTGTTAATTTCTCTGCTTCTCCATCACCGGGAGCTTCAACTGAAAACCCTGACTTGAAACTCCCAATGCTGAGCAGGTTGAGTTATTTTCGGTGTTCCTGTGAGGTCGGTCAGTGGAGGAGAAGGAGGAGGAGGAGGAGGAGGAGGAGGAGGAGGGAGAGAGAGAGGGCTTCATACCTTCACATAAACACAATGTCCTCTCTGGCAAACTGGGGCCTCAGAGATTTCACATACTAGAACAGTCAGAGATAGATTTCTAAATTTCTAAATTCCTCCATCCAATATTCATTGGTATTGGTTATCCAATGTGCCCCAGCCAGTATGGAAGAAGGCGGAAAAGGCCTAGATGTTTTAGAAACATGAATCTATTTCGGTTATTTCTGTAGTGCCACACAGTTGTCCTCTAAATCATACTGTGTAGCAGCCTATGAGCAGTTTGTAACAGACAGCTTCTCCCATAACCCTTTGTCCTTGGAGCACCTTGGACTGTGGTGTGTACCCATCGCTCCTGGTTGTTTGGCAGGTCTCATGATGTCCCATAAGGACTGCCCTGTAGGTCCTGGACATCCTGTGCTACAACCAGGACCCGACCTCTCGGTGGTCTTCTGTTTCCATGCTGAGATAGGCCTGGCCTGCTTCTCACCCACCTAGCTGATTACCAGACCCCGGAGGATAGGACTTTCCCACATGTAGTGGAGGATAAAGGAAGTGACACGTTTGATATGTCTTGTGTGTTAAGTGCAGTTTGGAATTAAGACCAGTCAAGCCACTTACCAGCACCTCAATAGGTGAACTCCTGATATCTTGGGTCCTTCAGGACTTGGAGTGATGGCAGTGCCTTTTGTGTAGTGTAGTAGGCCTTGGGTATTTAAACTGGATGGAGGCAAAACCAGATACTGTATGTCCTTTCATAGACACATAGCCTAATACCCTCTTTAATCCAGACAGATTGCAATTTCCCCTCTGTATTTCTGGGGCAGAAGCTCTGTCAAAGGTTTAGTTGTGTAATTTAACCTGTGGTTTCACCATATTCACATTGAAAGTGCAAGGTGAAATATAGCATAACACCAGGTAGTCATTAACTTACATCAGTGCTTGCTGCTGCGTATGTTGTTGAACAAGTTCTCCTCCTGATCTAAAACATATCCCTTGGTTAAATTCTCTTTTTGTGTGTGGAATCAAGCTGGAGATTTCTTCCCCCTGGTAATTGAATTAGTGAGGCGTGGATGGATGGGATCCTGGTTCAGTCTCTGGCTATTGAGACGTATCATTCCTTTAAGCCTGTCTCTAACTAGCCCTTACCAGCTACCTCACAAGGCCTCCTCTGATTGATCACATTGATTCATCCAGCTTACTGACGTGTTGTCGACCAGTGGAGGCTGGTGGAGGTAGAAATCGGAGGACGGGCTCATTGTAATCCATGGTATGGAATGAGGAACGACATCAAACATGTGTGTTTGGTACCATTCCTTATTCCACACAATGCATTGCAATGAGCCCGTCCTCCGATTTCTACCTCCACCAGCCTCCGCATCAAACTCTAATGAGCCTGATTTCTGGTCATTTCACTCGTCATTAGGGACCATTCCCAGAATTTAAAAAGAAATAGTACCCTTACAACCCAGAAGTTTTCACCGGGAGGAGCATCATCATCAACAGAGGAAAAAATAATGAATAGATAAACAAGCACATAGCCGGAGCCAGTGAGCAAGCATATTGTCTGGCACAAGAACAAATCAATTAGCCTAGGCTGGATCTGGCAGATATTCTGATAAACAACACCTCTTTGTTTCAACTGCTTACTTATCTCAGAGGTTATAGTATTCCACACAGTATTCCCCTAACCATGTTATGCATCGATTTCTCGTTATTTGGTGATTTCTTGACACATTATGTATAGCATGCAATGGTATGGCACAGGCTGTTAGGGCTATTTTAACAGTATGATCTAAGTTCAATGAGATGTAAAATAAAGTGTGACCGTGTCAGTATCAATCTAAAACACAACTCAACAGTGCTGTAGGCTTAGTAGCTCTCTGTAGGTATGTCAGCCACACATGGAAGTTGAACGGTTGTACTGACGATATGCAAACATTTTCCAAATGTGTTTTTCATGAAAGTTGTGTAAGCCTTGCTTCCATATGTAGGCTATGCGGCACCTTACCTGATACCTTACCTTTCCTAAAATAATCCCCTCACTCTTCAGATAACACCAGATTAAGTCACACCAGACCAGACTGGTGTGTATTTTACCTAAGGGCCCCTCGCAAGGGTGCAGTTAATGTTTTGGGACGCGTGGCCTTGCTTAGCTGAGCTTAGGTTCACCATTTGATATTAGTCAGAGGCATAGCCTATCTGTGGATGTCTAGCCTATAGGCTATTGGATGAAACTTGTGGGCCATACGCCGCGGCAGTGCATAGTGATGATTAAACTGCTGCTGTGCTACCTAGCCTATCCTTATGAGAGCTTCTGTTCGGGAGGAAAGATCTGAAAACACACAGCCGTTCACGATTCAGCAGCCCAAGGGTGTAAGGTCAGGGTTAGATACTGGAGAATTCTGTCTTTCTTTCTTTTTTCTTTTTTTTTTCTTTTTTTATGTTTATGTTTAGCTGCCTACTGTTATTAATTATTTATTTCATTGAAATTCAGTTTTTTACTTCTGTGTCTTGAATGCTTTCCATTACTGTTTTTTTTTTTTTTTCTTATGTGTGTTTGTTGTACACCTAAACGTCCTGTGTGTGTACAGCTGCTGTCTATATGTTTGCATGGGGGAAAGAGTGCTGGGCTATTGTACAATAAGCCGGGGACGAATGCAGAACTGTTCCTCGATTTTCTCTACTCTCTTTTTGCCTCCTGAAGGACTGAAGAAAATTCGTAATCCGGATCGAATGTTCAGATCAGCAGTGTGTTATGCTGGCCATGGTCCTCCTAAGAGTATCAGTGATGACACAGACATGAACAGTAAGAGTTGGTTATTAATACTGCATCCCCCCGTCAGTGGCACTGCTCAAAGAGGCTACTCGCCGGCCCATCTATTATTCATTCATCGATTCATTCTTTTATTTACTGACTTCTTGATTTCATCTTGATCCCCCCCCCCACACACACACACACACCTTCCTGGCCCCCCATGTCCCCCCCCCCCCCCCCCCCACTCCCCCCAAACTCCCTTCTCTTCCTCCACCACCTCCTCTGGGTGCTCCTGCTCCAGTGTGCTCTCTGGATTGAAGTGTCTGCTTTACGGGATCACGCTGTCAATAGCTGAAGTGTTGTCGTTAACTAAGACTGATGGTTTGGGGTTGAGGCCAGAGGATCAGGACCTGGGCAGACCCTGGGAGAGGTCCCTGCTGCTTGGAGCAGCTATCACTTATGTTTCTGTAGCTCTCCCTCATAATAATCGTTCATCTGCAGAGAGAGAGATGATGATGCCACTGTGTATGAGAACACTAGATTTGTATCAGGCCTACAGGCTGATACGTTGCATAATTTCTGTTTTAACATAATCAAAGAGAGAAACCCTCTTTGAATTCACAGCGTTCTGTTAATGAAAAGATTGCCACGTGAGGAGCAGTTTGTGTCTCTTTGGAAGTGAATTCACAACGTTCTGTTAATGAAAAGATTGCGATGCGTAGAGCAGTTTGTGTCTCTTTGGAAGTGACTCTCTTCATGCTTAATGAACACACCACCTCCACTACCTCCTCTGCAGAGTAGTGCTCTGTTGATCTAGGTAATTAAGTGTGTTCATGTTTGCTGTCATTTTAAAAAAAGAAAGTCTGAAATCAGCCACTTCTCCTGGTTGCTGCAAACCACGATCTTTACGCTGTTGTTTACTCTGATAGGGATTTGTTTCAATGTTTTTAAGTGAACCCACTCTGAGATGTAGTGTAGGCCTAGGCCAGGGGAGGCTGGTGGAGGTAGAAATCGGAGGACGGGCTCATTGTAATGCATGGCATGGAATGAGGAATGGTATCAAACACGTGTGGATTGATACCATTCCTCATTGCATGCCACGCATTACAATGAGCCCGTCCTCCGATTTCTACCTCCACCAGCCTCCCCTGGCCTAGATTCAGAGGCAGGAGTTGGTTTAGTGCAGTTTTAGGCTTTAGCGTTAGCCTAGCCTACCCCCTCTTATGTGGCAGCTGTGACTGGTGAGTCTTTTTGCCAGTCTTGCTCTCCCTCATGCTGTTGCGTGTTATTACAGTATCCTATTCCCATGTCAGACGGCCTAGTTAATGTACTCTGCCTCCAGGTTTCTGTATCACCAGGACACTCCATAGCTGCACAGAGCTGCTCAGGCAGGCAGGCAGGCAGGCAGGCAGGCAGGCAGGCAGGCAGGCAGGCAGGCAGGTAAACCAGTGATCTGAGTAATTGTGGGAGTAGTTATGATAAGGATAAAGGGCTCTACTGTGGCTCTAACAACATCGTGTCCTTCACTGGCTGTGTGTGTGTGTGTGTGTGTGTGTGTGTGTGTGTGTGTGTGTGTGTGTGTGTGTGTGTGTGTGTGTGTCTGTGTGTGTGTGTGCGCGTGTGTGCGTGCATGTGCGCGTGCGTGTGTGTGTGTGTGTGTGCGCGTGTGTGTGTGTTTGTGTGTACGTGCGTGCGTGTATGTGTGTATGTGTGTGTGGGCTTTGTGTGCGCACAAGCCCTCACCTCTGCTCTCCTTGAGATGGGATTTTCATGGATGGGTGAGCTTGGTGAGGGCTGAAAACACATAAAGAGTCATTCTCAGTTTGTTGCAGGCAGTTAACCGTGTGCATGTTTGTTGAACTTCACGTTTAGATTTTGCAGTTCTTTGACTTGCGCAGGCTTTTTACAAAAGCTATACATGGCAACACTGTGGTACCCTGAGACCCGTACGTACTTAAGTAGCCTAGTTGTTGTTTTTACTGTATACTGTATACTGTGACTAATTAAGATAATTGTTATTAACATTCCGCAAAAAGCGGAGGCTCGGCTACTGTCCATCTCTTTCCCCCATGAAGAGAGTCGTCAGACTGTATGGAAGTTGGCCCGTGGAGCCTTTAACCATCATTGATATCACTGTGAGGGAAATGTGATGCATCTTAATTTGCCCTCTGTCATAGTAAACCTAAGCTCAAGTTTCTCCTGGCAGTTGGCTCTAATCAAGGACTGGGTTCACTTTTTTAGAAGTGGGATCTCTGTTCCTCTGATCATTAATATTTGAGGAGATTGTGTTAATCAAGAGGTCCAGCAATCAAAGCCTTGTTAAGCCACATTAAAAAATCAGTGAGATCTTTTAGACTATTTCAGAATACGGGCAGAGGTTTTGATATTGGGATCATAGACTATGAATGAATACAGCAGATCTGTTCTTTTTTTCTATATTTCCGATGGAAAATAGGCTAGTTTGACGACCAGTACAACATGGCATTGGAGATAGAGTTCTTATTAAGGCATTGCATTGAGTGTTAGGCTATAGCCTGTTAAGCTGGTGCGATGTTTGACAATCAGGAATGATTGTTTGTGTCACATCAGTGCGGCATAATGCAGGTTGCAGGTTGACCCCCCCCCAGAGACTAACGCCCCTCTGTGACATCATCCCCACCTCCTCATACACGTCTCACAACAGCTCACCCAGATTGATTGCTTTTGATTGACAGCATGTTATTATCCAGCCACTGCATCCTGGCTGACTTATGCCTTCTTGCACCAGTGTTGATTCAATCACAGCATTCCTTTTCTTTTCTAATAACTGTTTTCAGTTTTCAGCTACTGAGAGGGGACAGTTTGTGTGTGTGTGTGTGTGGACCTGGACATCATAGGGTCTTTACTGGCCAAGGATAAGGGCTCTGTTGCTCCACATGATTGAGCTGGTTGAGAGGGGGGTCTGATCACAGAGTGTGGGGTTTGAGGTGGAATCAGAGAAAGACATATCGAGTTCACTCTGTGACATGTTATTCACTGATTTGATTGCTGGTCTGCTGGTGTAATTCATATAGATCTGGTAATTACCCCATAAATGCAAACCTAGCTAATACCAGACACTGTAATTGTATACCAGCCTAGGCAGGCTATTTGTTTTGTTCTTTGTTGTTTTAGTGTGTGTTTTGTTATGTCTTTGCTGTGTCATTTCTTTCTTATGCTTGAATGGGCCCTCTGTACACAAAGTGCATGACAGAAATGCATGTTGGAGAAAATCTATTGTTTTGCCTGGTTTGACTGTGTGCTTGACTTGTGCATGTTGTTGAAAGCCTTTAAGGCCCATGTTATTCACTAGCCGATTGTCAAACCTTTGTTCATCTGGTCCTGTCTGGTGGGTTTATGTTTCTGCTGTGGAAAGGACTGTGTGTGTGTGTGTGTGTGTGTGTGTGTGTGTGTGTGTGTGTGTGTGTGTGTGTGTGTGTGTGTGTGTGTGTGTGAGAGCGTGCGTGCATGCGTGCGTGCGTGCGTGCGTGCGTGCATATGTTCCTGCTGGGACCATATATACTGAAAAATGTATGCACTGCAATGTAAGTCGCTGCAATGGCATATATTATGTTATGTGTGCGTGTGAGTGAGTGTGTGTGTGTAGGCTGTTGGTGTCTGTTGTGTGTTTGATTGACATGCTGTCCTTCTCCATAGCCCCACCTGAAATGAGTCTACAATGATGTTGTTGTAGTTCATCTGTCACCTGGTTTTGGAACCATAGCAACATTAGAACATGACTGTAAGGCAGTTGGAGTATTTTGGACTAGTTCTGGGATGGTATATAGGGAGGAGCATCCATGTCTTGCTGTTGAATCCAATTTCATGTAGGCCTAGTTCTACACTGGTGGTTTGGTAGTTTAGGCCTACAGCACCATTGAGTTGCATGAGACAATATTGTCTAGTTTGAGAAGTGGCATCTCCCTACCCAGGAGAGCAAATGAGCACATAGCAGAGTGTTTGCTGACAGACTAGCCAATCTCTTTAAGTCCCACTCCCAACCTTATTTGAGAATCTGCAGCCCCAACACGCCTGTCTGTAGACGTCTAAACTGAACCCATTAAGAAAGCACCATTTTGGAGAACAGTTACTCTCTCTCCAGTAACCGTGCTCTATATATAGACCAATGGATGGCGGGCATCCAAGCTGGAAGAACACAACAGCCATGGCAGCAATTCTCTTAAATCTTGAACTGGTGATGGATTTGCTTTCACTTTATTTTTATTTTTTTTATAAGACAAAAAATAATTATATCTAAGCCTCACCTTTTTGTTCATATGAAGACATGGTGGTATCTAAGAGTTACGTTCACAAGATCAGTAGCCTGTGTCATGCATGAGTATGATTGATTAAATGTGTTGCACATATTTAGAGCAGCTCACTAAATAGCAATGCACAATTGTTGAATGTGCAAGGTAGCGTAACATTAGCTCACTATTTCTCCTCAATGTGGGCACAGATTAAAAGGAAAAACTGTCACTCTCAGAGCCCACTGAGACAGAGACGGAAGAGAGAGGGTTTTGCGTTGAGGGCTAGCGTATTGATTAAAGATTTGTTTTTGTCAGCCTTTCCAGTCTCATGACCCTCACCCTCGTCTCTGGGGTGGGGCCGGAGCAAGCTAGCATGACAGATACCCTTAAATTCCCCACACTGTTTGCCTCGCAGACAGGATCAGTGATAATCCACAAGATCAGCACAGAGAAATATATATTTTTCCCTCCCGTTTGACTGAGGGTGATGTGACTCATGAAGAGACATACTTCACCCTCCAAAAAATAGACAGGGCCGGCATGTGGTCCTCAAAAAAGAGTCAGAACTCCAGATTATGTCTATCAAGCTAGAGATTGCAAGGTTTTGAGGCTGGAGAATCCCCATGCTTGTCGTCCAGGACCAGGTGTAGGGTACACAGGAGTAGACTGACACTGAGTGAACTTTCTGAGCAGTGGAGGCAGGTGGAGGTAGAAAACCGCGGACGGGCTCATTGAAATGCATGGAATGGAATGAGGAATGGTATCAAACACACATTTATACACCCTAGCTTCTACACCCTAGACCCTACACCTTAGCTCCTACACCCTAGACCCTACACCCTAGACCCTACACCTTAGCTCCTACACCCTCGCCCCTATACCTTAGCTCCTACACTCTAGCTCCTACACCCTAGCTCCTATACCCTCGCCCCTATACCTTAGCTCCTACACCCTAGCTCCTACACCCTAGCTTCTACACCCTAGCTTCTACACCCTAGACCCTACACCTTAGCTCCTACACCCTAGACCCTACACCCTAGACCCTACACCTTAGCTCCTACACCCTCGCCCCTATACCTTAGCTCCTACACCCTAGCTCCTACACCCTAGCTTCTACACCCTAGACCCTACACCTTAGCTCCTACACCCTAGCTCCTACACCTTAGCTCCTACACCCTAGCTCCTACACCTTAGCTCCTACACCCTAGCTCCTATACCTTAGCTCCTACACCCTAGCTCCTACACCTTAGCTCCTACACCCTCGCCCCTATACCTTAGCTCCTACACCCTAGCTCCTACACCCTAGCTCCTACACCCTAGTCCCTATACCTTAGCTCCTACACCCTAGCTCCTACCCCCTGTCCTCCGATTTAAATCTCCACCAGCCCACCCTGTCTCTGAGTATCTCTTACTCTTAAACTCCTACTGTGCCTTTAAGAGATAATTGTAGTGATTTGCATGCGATCCTGTATATCTCAATGCAAAGCTTTCATCTGATCTCATTAGAAGGCAAGGAATCCCAGATTTCCCAAGATGTCCCCTTCAATGTTCAGATGAAAAAGGAGACTACGTATGGCCATTGAGTATGTCATTATGATTTTGTCTGAACATATAGTATAAGCTATCTGAAAACACCTAGGAATTTCCCCCTGGGGACAATAAATTATGTCTTATATCTTATCTTATCTTATCTATCTTACTTAGGCTATAACATTAAAGTGATGCCATGCCGACAATAACTGGAAATTATTGATGCACCCAACAGTAATTGCACTGATATGCAATATTGGTCTTTCTCATTTGGGCCTCATACTGCGTATGACACTACTTTAGGAATCTCACTCTCCTCTTTTACGGCAGCATCCAAGTGTCCTAGTTGGCAAGGAAAGACACCTTCTTGTACATCTCCTCTACACACTCTCTTCATCAGGGCCAGGGCCTTAATTGGCTGCCCCCCAACTCAGCCCAGCCCAGCCCAGCTCAGCTCAGCCCAGCTCAGCTCAGCACAGCCCAGCCCAGCTCAGCCCAGTTCACCCACACCCAGACCAGCTCAGCCCAGCTCAGCTCAGCCCAGTTCACCCACACCCAGACCAGCTCAGCCCAGCTCAGCTCAGCTCAGCCTAGCCCAGCCTAGCCCAGTTCAGCCCAGCTCAGCTCAGCTCAGCCTAGCCCAGCCTAGCCCAGTTCAGCCCAGCTCAGCTCAGCCCAGTTCAGCCACACCCAGACCAGCTCAGACCAGCTCAGCCCAGCTCAGCTCAGCCCAGCTCAGCTAAGCTCAGCCCAGCTCAGCCCAGCTCAGCTCAGCTCAGCCCAGCTCAGCACATCCTCTGATATAACAAGCTCCTGTTTCAGCCTGTCTTGCACTTTAGTGCTTTACAACCAAATTGTTCTTTGTGTTTTTTTTTGTTTTTTTTGCCGCAAGGGGGTAGAGAGAATTATGATAATGTCCACAGCATAGTGTCATTACTGTTGAGCCATGAAAGTAAAGATGCCTGGGTGTAGTTCTACCCGGGTGTAGTTCTCATGGCTTAATGTGTTCGTCCCTTCCACTAATCACTACCAGCAAGTAAACAGGACATCTAGAGAATTAGCCAATTGGACCTCACTCACAATCTAAAACCTGATATTGTGGTCCACAGCCTGATACCTGCATAATATTGCATATAACTACTGTGTAGTAACCTAACCTTGCACTCTAGTAATAACATTATAATGTTGTTACTTACGTAGGCTAGTAGGCTAATTTAGTAATTGCTTTGTAATCGAATGATAATGGAGTTGAGCATTTATTTGTTTGTTATTCCACAGTCTTTATTCCAGTTGGGTGACATAAAAAAATACTAATCTCTGAACCCCATTACCATGCATACTGTATGCAATTAAGTGTCTGTAATCCCTAGGAACCACAGTACCCTCATATGTTGTGTGCGTGCTTGTGTGACCAACTGTGCAACGTTGAACTATGCCTTTAAGAGATAATTGTAGTGATTTGCATGCAGGCCTGTGTGGCTCAATGCAAAGCCTTTGTCTGATCTCATTTATTTCATTAGAAGGCGAGGAATCACAGATTTCCCAGGATGTCCCCTTCAATGTTCAGATGAAAAATGAGACTATGTATGGCCATTGATATTTCATTATGATCTGAAAAACATCTAATTTCAATGTTAGGCCTACATGTCATTTACCCTTAGAGGAGTTGTTCAAAAAAAAATACTGTTTTATAAGGTTAAAATAATCACGTATGCCTAGTTTGTCAAATTTCACTTGTTTATATTGTGTGTGTGTGTGTGTGTGTGTGTGTGTGTGTGTGTGTGTGTGTGTGTGCTTGTGTGTGTGTGTGTGTGTGTGTGTGTGTGTGTGTGTGTGTGTGTGTGTGTGTGTGTGTGTGTGTGTGTGTGTGTGTTATACTAACCAACATTATATTTGGGCAGATCTACTTTGTCTGTCTTTTGCTATATTCTGTCACTAGACAGATTTGTATAGAAAACCCTAGTAATGGCTTCATTAATATTCTCAAAGGCAAATTTCTCCCGGTAATTTGCGGTTTCAGACATCGATTAATCAGAGACAGGTTTGTCAAAGGTTTCTGCTCCGAGTCTAGCAACCAACCTATTCCCATGTGGATGCAGGCTCTTTCTGTCACACTGACAACATGTGGGTTTCTTCTCTCAGCTGCACAGTTGACAGACCTTTTATTAGTGTGCAATACTCTGTTTGAACTATCTCTTTCAAAGGGGCCGGTCTCCTCCTCCACATCTGTGGAAAGGCCCGGTTCAGGAAATCATAGGATCTCTGAAATAACATGTGAACAAAATGCCGATGTAATATTAATGATGCTGGAGAAAAGATGCTTCCAGTTTAGTATCTAAAACAGGCTCTGTGGATGGTTCTCTGTTCTAATAACAGATGTGAAAGTTAGAGTGCATTCATACCAGAGAACAAGGCCTTCCTGAAGTGCAAATCAAGAGCCAGGCAGCAGGAAGTCAGAGCAAATCGGGGTTGCATAAGTAAGACTGACGTTAAAGATCTAAAACGTGTATGCAATATCTTAAAACATTTTGGAAATAAGAGCAGTTGTTTGAAACATTAAGCTAGCCAAAGCTTATTTCGACTCAAATGTGGTCAGTGACATTCCGGCATTGCCAGGCCTGCTCGCCATAGAGCGTCTGGTGCCATACATTAACAGGGCCCTATAATCTAGTCCCACATTTTGTATTCTAATCTACTTCCATTTCTAGGTGACTCTGCGACTCTGCGACTCTGCGTCCCAATTCTGAATTTGGATTTAGATACAGCCACTGAATTTAGATGCAATCGCTGTCTCCTCTTGATGATGTCATGTGAGGGCGTGCCATAGGTTAGCATTGATCACTGGCAGCGGTCCATGGTGGGAGAGGCTGGCGAGTGTTGATGATTGATTACAGGGAGCGGGCCTTTGGAGTGCTCTGTGTGTAGGGAGGTGAGAGATGGCCAAGCCTCGCCCTCCGCTGGTTCATATCTGAGTGTGGGACTGCCATGAAGCATCACCCTGATGATGCTGGAGCCTGGGTTCGTGTGGCTTCTCATTGGAGGAAAAACAAATAAACATTCCTCAGGCACAGTTTGTGATACAAGCCGATCCAGAGCTAATGTTGGAAATACAATTAGGTGGCATATAGAAACAACAACAATAATTTAATTAGGTGACACCAGGTTTTTCTGGTAATTAGCCTACCTCTCTTTATAATCAGATTTTTTTCATCATGGTCTGGGCCTATTTTGGCTTTTCCCAATATGTCCTTTTCTCTCTCTCTCTCTCTGTCTGTCTCTCTCTCTCTCTCCCCCCCCACCTCTTTCTCTCTCTTTCTCTCTCTCCCCCGCCTCTCTCTCTCCCCCCACTCTCTCTCTCTCTCTCTCCTACCTGGCCCATCTCTGATCAGTCAACTCCATCGTGTTCTGCCTGTGATGACAACAACAACACCACTTTGGTTACCTAGGAGCAGATGCTGCATGTGATTGTTAATTGGGCGAAGCGAATGATTACAGATACCTGTTCAGCTCATATAAAGAGAGTTTACACTGCATTCAGAATTACCAGTACAGCTGGATACAGCAAATGCTACAGATCTACAAATCCATCCCTTACAGCACTTCCCTGTGGGAGCTACAGTACTAAACATCTCTCTGAGGTTTCACTGCCTGATGCAAAGTTATATACTAGGCCTATATATATATATATATATATATATTAGTAAACAATTGGAGAGAAGGTTCAAATAAGATTTCTTTCACCTCTCAAAATCAAAAGTATTTGCCCCAGGCCCTTTTGTGCGAGGCTCACCAGAATTGGGATTAAGTGAACGATTGACTGTGTGTACATGCAGCATTGGCCCCGGAAAATGCAAACAAATTGAGTGGGAAACCATGTCAGTTTTTAACTGATGTTCCTAGATAGGTCACCCCCAGTGACTTCAGCAGGGGAATGACAAGCTGGGACATGCAAGCGCATCATTCCCGATAAAGGTGGAATTCTGATTCTGATGATGATCTGAATCTCACCCTGATTTCCACTGACACTACCTTGAATGCAACGTGGTTCCACTGACACTACCTTGAATGCAACGTGGTTCCACTGACACTACCTTGAATGCAACGTGGTTCCACTGACACTACCTTGAATGCAAGTGTGGTTGTTTTCATCTCAATACTAAACCTGCAATGTTGTACATTACCATACCTTTGTTAGCTCAGATTGTGCCACCATCTAAACATTAGGTGGCATAAATGAATGCATAACCTCTATAGTTTGGACCCTTTTCTCAGGAAAACAGATTAGTTATGCTGATATCACTTGTTGTCACCTGATGGTTGTTACATCAACACTGTTACACTGAGCAGTTCTCCACTAACACGTTATTACTCAGACTCTTGATTTGGAGCTAGCCCAGGTTAGGTTGCTGTGTTCCCCTACGTACCGTACAGTAGCGGTGCCTCCGCCGTTTGAAAGAGTGCTCTGTCTTGTCACGATGATTGGCAGTAACTCCCTCTGCCTGTTTATACCCACTCCTAATGATAAGCTGCTGGCTGTGAATAAGCTATCCTCATTTTGTATGTAAATTGCAAAAGCTATGGATGCATACGATTTCTAACAACCGTGTTGACGCTTTAGAAAAATATTATTCTAATTTTCTTGTAATATTCATCCCAAAGACTATATTAGTTTTGTCCACAATATCATGAATTCACTGTAAATTTGGTCTCCAAACAAATAGAATTTGCACATGCTTTAGTCCCGGATGAAATGCCATCTGCATATTTGTACAGAAATAAGGAAATGAAATGAACAACAGGACACTGAGCAGGAGCGTGTGTGTGATAGTATTTCTGAGCACATTGTCTACTCTGTACTGCATTGGCTTCATTATACTCGTGCAATTATTATAAAATGCAACATGTAGTCTCAACCATGTAACGAGGCATGCGGAGGCCGACGCGGCGAGAATGAGGAAGAGCTTGAAATACGGCCCGGCTTTAATTGCCCACTGAACAAGTTGTATTTTCTTTCTTCTTCGTTTTATCACCACAGGCATTTGTGCCTGCCTAAAGGTGTTTGACCACTTTACCTCACGCTTGGAATTACTGTAGCAGGGGAACTATTGTTCTGGTAAAGCTTACCATTGTTTTCCTTTTAGTTTATAAAGATTGCCTTTGTTCAGAGATGGATAGGTATTGTCATATGTGTTACCTGGTAAGGTGGGATGTTACCCTCACCACAAGGCAACGTAATGGGGTTTTTTCTTGAACCGTTGTGTGTACACACACTCAGACACACTGAGACACACACCCAGGCACGCAATTGCACGCTCACACACACACGCGCACACACACACACACACACACACACACACGCACACACACACACACACACACACACACACACCATGTCTACTGCAGTTTTGTGCAAACCTGTCTGATTTCTTCTGTCTCATTTTCTCTTTGCAGATGAACATGGACATTTGAAAATATACCTGCCCAAAAAGCTGCTTGAATGTCTACCAAAATGCTCCTCGCTGCCAAAGGAGAGACACAGGTGGAACACCAATGAGGTATGGCCGTTTCTCCCAGTCACCCTGCTCCTATCATTGCAGATGTTTGAGTCTCTTGTACAGTTCCACTGATAAAACACAGCATTCGGCCTTCAGGTTGTTAACACAGATATCAGATACAGCAGAAACAAAGTTATACAGGACATGCTGTGGGTTGTTTAGGCAACACACTGTGTCGGTACCTGCCGAATTCTTGGAACCTTAGTTCTAAGAACTCTTAAAACACTCTCGCTCACTTCATTTATCATTCCACTTTACTTCAACCCTGAAGAACCTTGCATGTAACATTTGCATAACATAAAAGGCAACCGATTCTTACTTCATATTTTGTATTAAATGTTATTCTTACCTTCAAGTGAAAGGTAGTATTGGCAAAATATTGTCTTCAAATTATTGAATCATAATGTGTGTGTGTATATAATGATATGCTCCTGGTTCAAGGCCTATCTGTTATTCAGCGCCAGCATAATCACAAAAAACATGTTTTTTTTAGCTCCAGAACTCCATTTGCTCGTTTCACTTACATAGTTGGGACTGTTGCCAACAGTAAAATAAACCGGGAAATGCATGATACTGAATTTAGGATGTCACAGAACACTGAAATTTAAACAGTTAAGCTTGGAATTTTCATAATGTACATGCCCAGAGCTTTATATTTCCAAAACACATTAGCATTTATTTTCTACCACTGTAAAATATTCATTGTCTTAATTTGTCTGGAGGCTTTTGCTCCCTGTTTGGCTGCTGTAAAAACAGACATGGGAGGTTTCTCCGGCGTCGTGTCATTGCCCTCCTCATGGATAGTCTGACCTTTGATCACGCCACGCTCACCGGAACAATGAAAAGATGAGCACAAGGATTTGTTTCAACACTAGTGCCACCACACAGTAGGGAAAAAATAGCTTGTTCAGAATGGATGTGTCTTACCTGGTAGCCTATATGTATTTATACACTACCCATTCTTAAAGGATTCCCAGTTATGCCTAAAGAATAAATCCAACTGTCAATCATGCATTATTTCTTATTCACAGAGCTGCATTGCAGTTGTATTCAGGAAGCATTATGTGGAACCCGTAATGTAAACACAGAGAGTATTTAACATAGGCTGCATAAAAGCCCAGGGGTGTCTCACATTCATATACTGTATCAAACCAAGATAACGCAACTTGTTTAAAAATGAAAGTGCAAAATGTTTTTATTTGTATGCCCGTGTGAAAAGAAATCACAGATGCCGTTTGCTCTGCCTGTCCTTGACCTATAGGCCAGCCATTTTAAATTAGTTCATTTCTTTTCAGTACAGCTACTTTATCATTTAATGGAAGTGAGACAGTGTCTTGCTTGATGTTCACATTTTATTTGTCGTCCACGTTCAATCTGTTTTGTGTGGCTCTCCCTGTATAGAGACCGACAGGAGATTGAGACTAAACAATATTTAGCTGCTTAAAGCTGGAGGGATTTTAAATGATTGCTATTGCATAGTTTCTCCAAGGAAATTCATAAGCTGCCGTTGAAGGCCTCGCATTTTTAATACAATTGATCCCAATGAAGCAGGCGTGTGGTTTTAGCACATTAATCGACAGGCAATGGTAACGTCAGAGGAGAGAAGACAAAGAAAAAGCAGCCCTGTTTTTTTATCATTCTAAAGTTATTCACTGTGTTTCCTTTCCCCTTATAATTAATGACATTCAACGGCGTAATTTGTTAAATAAAAGAGCGCGGAGGAGCGCACTGATTGGTTGAGAAACCTTTTGACGGTCTCACCCGCATCATCACTCACCTGTCTCTTGCACATCAGTTCAAGCCCCGCCGAAACTCTGGAGTGACAAATAGTCAACAATCCTCTCTTAAAGGTGTGGTCTATGACACGGAAACCGTTTTGATACTTCAACAGTGAAGTGGTTTCTTTTTTTGTATATAGTGACAAGGTTTGTGCTTGAGTATGGCGCTGTGTGTGGAATAAACACCCAGACAGAGATGGAGACGGAGAGGAAAGCCATTCCTGGTGTTAAGAGTCAACTATTGCCAGAATCTTGTCACAACTATTTTTCTTGGGGTGCAGATCAATTAATCTATGGCTTTAATTTCCGATATTGATCTATTGAAAATTGCAGTCAATATTAGGAAATTAGTTTTTAAATTGAGAATGATTTGAAATGATTAGATGCATGAAGATTTGATCGAAGTCAGTTCCACTAATTATGAAGGGAGAAAAAATTTAACCAATATGCAAAAAGCAGCCACCCATATTCTTGATTAAACAAATTGTGACCAGAATTACTGTCATCATTGGTATGGAAGTTAACTGACTGAAGAACGGGTAGCAGATATGACAACAAACATCGTGACAGATTATTCACACATTCTGCACCGCAAGGCAAGAGATGCGGTTTTGAAATGAACGATACTGTATCATTTGTATTTATATTAGAAGTCCTCACTTGTAATGTGTGTGTGTGTGTGTGTGTGTGTGAGGGGGGGGAGGGAAAACACGTGCATTCTGCAACCTTGTTTGTGTGTGTGTGTGTGTGTGTGTGTGTGTGTGTGTGTGTGTGTGTGTGTGTGTGTCTGTGTATGTGTGTGTGTATGTCTGTGTGTGTGTGTGTGTGTGTGTGTTTGTGTGTGTGTGTGTGTGTTTGTGTGTGTGTGTGTGTGTGTGTGTGTGTGTGTGTGTGTGTGTGTGTGTGTGTGTGTGTGTGTGTGTGTGTGTGTGTGTGTGTGTGTGTGCGTGTGTGTGTGCTGCTCTTCAAGATGATGCACAGCAATTTATCTGTTTTGTATGAATCCATCTGTCTTTGGGAGTAACTGTTACAGAGCTGATTTGAATAAGACACAATGGCACACAATAACAATAATGCACACAATCTCCTCTGCATTATCTCTCTCTCTCTATCACATCCTTATCTCCATCTGCCTCTCTTTTTGCTCACTCACTTTCATGTTAGGAAAAAAAAAAGTAAAATAATCCTCTAGCATGTTTCTAATTGAGGCTGATGTTGTAGCTTGTCTCCCCTGTCTGACCTACAGTGTTCTGCTAGCAGTCAAATTTAATTATTGTATTTATGAAATTGATTTCAAAATGTAGGACTAAGCACTTGTTGAGGGTTGAATGTTGTTGGCTACAGCTGTTGGCTTGTCATGTCAGTTATTACCCAAATTAAGTCACATCAGACAGATTTTATGAAAGGCAACCTAGTTGTGTTTCTACAATCACTTCAAACAGAGCACAACATATATTGCTTTGTGGGGTTTAGGGATAAATGTCATAGCTTATCCTGTTTTATTTGTTTTTGGAATAGCACAAGGAAAAAGAGCATGTCTGATTCTGTTATGCTGTTCGCCCCCGAGAGAGCACCACTTTCCAGGGTTGAGGAGAGAGAAAGAACCAACCTTCCCAAAAAATCAAGGGCGTTTCTCTTTCATGTGCTTCGTGCCGACCATCGCCGAGGAGCCTCATTGGTGGCAGGCGAGGAGGCAGGGAGGGATTACGGAGTCTCTTGTCGACGCGATTGTGTGACTCTTAGCGAAAGTGGCACTTCATCAATTCTCTGCATATTTCTGGAGCTGGTTCAGCATGCCTAATGCAACCTTGTTGCTTTTTTGCTCTGTCTGATTACATTCCTAACATTTTGGCGGGTTAGGGCCATTGATGACTGACCGCTTCTGCCAGCAGGATTCAATAGCATTTAATTGAATTTGTTTTTAATTTGTTTTCCCGAAAACATAGACTATCGTGATGTGTGCAGAAAAATGCAAGCTGCAGCCTTTTGTGTGTGTGTGTGTGTGTGTGTGTGTGTGTGTGTGTGTGTGTGTGTGTGTGTGTGTGTGTGTGTGTGTGTATGCGCGTGCGTGTGTGTGCGTTCCTGTACATGTGAGGGAATTTGGGCCGCACTTACCTTTCCAACTCAGAATAAAAGAGTAAAGCATGGAAACCAGATACTAATTAGTTACCTATTGTGTCATTCAATGACCTTTTCATTTCATGTTCCATAATGATTCTGACATTTAATCTTTAACGATTACAAATCCTATATGTTATTTCTCTATTTGTCTGAGCTGGAGAGTCAAGTGGTGCTGGTTTGCCTCACCCTCCATGGGTGTCAAGGCATCTGTCTTGCCTATCTCCCCCCTCTGTGGGCGGAGAGGTGTCTGCGTTGTCCCTTATAGGTAAGAAAGATCTCTGTCACACCCGTGTCGGGGAAGAAGTGTTTATTTCATCCCTCTGTAGGTGGAAAATATTTCTTTCTTGCCTTTCTGAATCTGTGGTGGAATGCAGGGGTTGGAGAGGGGAGGGGAGGGTGGGGGGGGGGGGGGGGATGCTGCTAATGCAGAGCTATTCATTTCTATCTCATTCTCCCGATTCCCTTGTGTACATTTCTGGGGAGAAGGTGTGCAGGAATACATTTCAACCATTTACTGGAAAATTAGATAAACCAATCTGATCAAAATGCGAGAGGAGGGAGGAGGGAGGAGGGAGGAGGGAGGAGGCTGGCGTCAGAGGCTCGGAGGCAGCCCCAGAGCCGGGGATGTGCACGCACGCACACACGCTTTGCTCGGCTTTTAAATTGTCAAAGTGAGATTAAGAGTAAACATGAGGCAAAGCCTGACAATTTATTTAGTAGACACAACCATAACAGAAGGAAACAGAGGTAGGGACTATGTCTAAAGAAATAAACACTGGGGGGCATTTATTTGCAGGATTGAATTAGCTAAGGGTTTTTAAACCCTTGATATTAAAAAATAAGTACTGCACCTCAGTTTCATCAAATGAGAAGAGATTTACAGTCCATACAGTACTTAACATTACATGGCACTTTATACCCTCTTAAACTTACCAGATTCCCATCGTATTTGCACTATACCGTGGGCTTGTTTCAACACAGACAGTCCAGCTCCTTTATATGTGTGAGTGTGTTTTGTTTGTGTCATTGCAAACTTTCAGTCTGCAGCCCCTATGGCTTTCTCAGATGAGCCTGGGAGGAACAAATCCTCCCAGAATTCCTTTCAGGTCTGCAACCAGCAGCTATTGTCTGCTGGGTGCTCCGACGCCATGACCTCTATTTTGCCGGACATTCCTGTTGAGATTAAAATCGTTTTAAAGAAGGACACCTCACACGAGAGGGGCTTTAAGCTTATATCCCTTTCAAGATCAAACAAACAAGCTCCGTGTTTGGTGACTCCAGCATAGGGATGCAGGATGACTAGAAATGTGTTGGAGAATTGCAATGCCACGCACCAGTGCTATTGTTGAAACGCATCCCTTGCTTTTTTGTCTCTCTTTGGTCTGGACCTGTGGGAACACAATGGTCAATTTTAGTGGACAGGTAACCGAAAAAGTAAGCTACATTATTTAGCATAAATGAGTAACACTTCACCCTGGGTGATTTTGTTTTAAATAATAGTAACAACATTATATTACTGTAACATGTTTTTACATAGAGGAGCTCTTTAGTGACTTATTCTAGTTGTGTAATATACTATAACAGTTCGACTCAATTATAAGGCAATTAAAAAGCTATTAAAAAGTATCAAGTGACAACATAACCATACAATATTGTTACGAGAGTAAATGCAGCATTGCTACACAGGTACAGTATAGAGCAACTTAATGTAACTTGTTAATGTAAAATGTTATCGGAAGCTGCTTTGGATGAAAACCACCGCTTGTGAGGTATCAGAACGCATTAAGAACCACGAAACATTTGCCATGTTGAGGAAAAAAACCCGTCCTCGGTCATACAGTAGAACAAAACCAGTGGTGTACAGCATGAAGCTTCAGGGTGAGAGGAGACAGGGGACCTAAGCTGGTGTGACACCCTCAGTCCTTAATGAACGGCAGGGTACTTGTGTGAGCTGAGCCCCCAACCCCCCCCCCCCCCACCCCCCCCCCCCCCCCCACACACAGTTTAGAGGGACTGGCACCGCCTCTGAACTGCTGCTGAACCGAGGGAGATGAGGGCATCAGCTCTGGCCTCCGTCGGCCTGCTACACACGTAATGCCCCTTTCGTCAGGAATAATCCTCTCTGCTTGCCGCTAACACTGGCAGTGGCGCGGCGTGGCGTCTACATGCAATATGCCCCCACTCAGGACAGCGCGGCAGAGTCTCAGCGGACACACTCAACTCAGCAGACCCTGGGCAGCGGGGGCTGATCAAGCTGGGAGGCTGGCGGGGCGGGGAGGCTGGCGAGGCGGGGAGGTGGCAGGCCGGGGAGGTGGCGAGGCGGGGAGGTGGCGGGCCGGGGAGTTGGCGGGCCGGGGAGGTGGCGAGGCGGGGAGCTACAGTGGTCAAAAAGCATAGCTAATGAAATGAGAAGACTGAGGAGAGCGGTAATCTGGAGAGACGATCAGCGACAATATGAGATAGGCGCCATAATGATGAGGACAATTGGATACAGTGGTGTAATCACTCGGTCCTTATCTCTGATTGGATCGTCATGTCTTTTAACCCTTTCCCCGCCCCTCTGTTTTTTCAACTCCCCCCACCCCCCCCCCCCCCCCCCCCCACCCCCCACTGTTATTATTTGAGAATCCGTGGCGCAATATTTCAAAGGAGAGCTGCAGGAGATTGGTTCAATCAGATACAGTTTTCATCTTTTCCTCTGTTCTTTTGTAACGGTAATGATTACTTTTTAAGTGTTTATTGAAGAAAATATGAAAGGACTACAAACGTAGAGCCCAGCGTCTCCCCGTCTTCTCTTCCAAACAAGCTGCCACTTTGTCTTCCATCACGTTTTGTCCAGATCAAAGTGATCTTAATGACAAGGCATACGCAGTGTACTGTATATATTGCCCCATACTGTATATGTCTATATTTTGTCTTTAAAATACATTTTGTAATATGTAGCTGAGGGCAAAGTTACTCCCTGCAGCCTTGGGTGTGCATTTCTATGAGGCTGGTGTTCTTCACAACACTCCCAAGCCCCAGCCTTCCACCATCGAGCTTGCAGCTCCTAGTGCAGCGGCAGGAGAGGCAGGCGAATCCCCTCAGAATATCCTGACCTCATTATAACGCCAGCTGGATTAAACCCTTCTCCTATGGATTAGGATGACTCTTATTAGGATGATTGGTCTGGCCTCATCAAAGTGCCAGGTGTTTGACTCCTAAACACCCACTTTTAATACATTGTGGTGGTCATTGCACAAACAAATTGGATCTTTTTCAGAGCTGTCAATGTTGTTTTTATGGACGTCGGTTGCTCGGAGAATTCACCTAATCGAACTCAAGGCCGCGTCTGATTAAATGTTTATCTTCATTTGAGCTCCTAGCTCAGCCCGTCCCTCTCTGCGGAGTGTAATTAAAACGACTCCCTCCCAATCGCAAATGTTTACGGAAATGTTCATTAGCTTCTCTAGGGCAATCAGTGGAAATTAAAGGTCATGTTTGCCTGTTTGTTGCTTTGTTTATTTATTTTGTTATTTTTCTTCTTCCTCAGGAACAGGTGTCCAGCGCGGTGCACATGTTGTGAATGTGAACGCCTTGGGTCTTGTCTCAGGTGTACTTTGGATTACTTTAAATGCCTGACTTGACATAAAGAAAGAAATACCATCTCCCACCGGTGGGGACGTCTGTTCTTTTAACTAGGATTGGGGTTTAATTTACATTAGCTCTTGAGTTTAACTTTTTTTTTGTAAAGACTTAAATTGATAGACAAAACCCATCCCTATGTATTAGTTTGTTCCATTCTAAATTCCATGTCGCTGTAAAAGTAACTTGTTACTCTACATTGCAGTACAAGTCTTTATAAGTGAAACACTACCTTTTTGTTAATTGGAAAAAGCCAATCCCATGAAAGGTTATGGCAGGTTCTGTATGGAGAGGCACAGCTTTGACTAGCAGCAGACAGTTAGTCCCACAGTTGCTCTCCAATCTTAGTGGTAACACTTTGTGTTTGTTTTCTCCTTAGCCCCTCAAGACACCCCCACACACACACCCACACAACAATGTTAGCGTAGGCCCGGTTGGCCTTGAGGTAAGGGAGGCTTGCCAGAGTAACCCCAAGGTCGCTGGTTCAACCCCTGGATGTCAGCCAGTGATCGGCCGGTTGCTGAAATCAACCTGACCAGCTACTACACGACTTCTCATAACATGAGAATAAGAAAACGCTGAATACATACCTAATAAATGGCTAGCTCAATTGCCCAATTAGCAACTTCTTAAACACTTAAAGGCTGCAAACGAGTGCCTTATAAGTGTTCCCTATACTAAAGTCTTAACCATTATGTCTTTATCATTAAGCCCACATCTCCAGTGGAATGCATACTGAAGAAGAGCCGGGACAGCTGCGATGCCTTGCTCTGCTGGCTCCACCGTATCCGCCTCTAAGCTTGATAGCGTTGCTGATTGCTAGCGCTGTGGCTGACTGTGAAGTGTCAATTGTGTAGCTGGGGTGTAGTGAGCCTGTTTGTAATAGGAACCCACCGGTAAGGTCATTTAGGGGGTCCTGCACGCTACGGGGACCTTTTGCTTTTTCCCCTGGATGTGCACATCAACGCAGGGGTCCTCAGTATCCTCTGAAGACAGGGGTGCCTGCTCAAAATTGCATGACCTCTATTGTAGCAGACACAGGTCGCTCCACCTCCTGTGGGAAGTCTCTAAATTGAACCCAGCTTGTGTCTTCGATTTTTTTTTCTCCCTCTCTCTCTCTTTCTCTCTCTCTCTCTCTCTCTCTCTCACGCACACGCACACACACACGCACACACACACACACACACACACACACACACACACACACACACACACACACACACACACATTAGTTTCCCTCCTTTGCTCTTATCTTCTTCTGTCTCTTTTCCCTCATGTGTTCTCTGAGCTGCAAAGCTATTCAGGGATGGGGGAATAGATTTCTACCTTTTTGCACTAAATTGCTGGGTCAGGGTTTTTTGTGCAGGAACCGTTTTGTAATGGACTTTGCGTTTATTTACGAGATAAAAAGAAAGAAGTACCAGGTTTACTGCCTGAGTTGTTTTATATCTGCACATGTGTTTCACACGGAATTATATTATATGTCTGTGTAAGGGTAAACGCCATTGTGCTCTCAGCTGTTGGTGGGACTGGGATCAAATGGAAGGAGAGCCATAAATTACCCTGACGACAGATTTAGCATTCCGTTGACGCTGTTATTCCATCAGCTTGGTGGGAGGGTTTGTCATCTATACTCTCTAATACTCTGCTGAAGTGATTGCATCATAATCAAAGAATACCATGACAATGAAGCCATCTGGAGACAAACAGCACGTTTGAATTGGAAGCTCCATAGCTATTTTAGCTATTTTTTTACTGTGAGAAAATATGTTTTTATTTGACATTTGAGACATGTGTACTGGTACAAGTAATGTGGCTAACGTGACTAGTTGCTAATATAGCTGAAAAACTATTTTTGAAAATACATATTCTAAACTGCGCAGTTTTTCACACTGTCTCCGTTTCTGGGATGATGGGAAAGCGAAATAACAAACAATTTTATTACGGTGGTATCAAGTTTGACAGCCAAATCTTCATTCAGCGTTACATCACTGTACTCTTGTTTGGGTGTCTCCAGAGACATTCCACTTAACCAGCATCTAGGCTACCACCACACTCAGTGTAGTGAATGGGGTAGGCCTACTGTAGCTTCAATACTCTATACTCTGGAGTACTTAAATTAAGGATTAAATGAATGTATTCTTGTGAGTTTTGTTCTTCTCGTATGAAAGATTATTAAGATTTATAACACGTGTCTCGTATCGATATCTGATATCTGCTTGGTCCAAATGCTTGTCCTATTTAGTTTCTCATCAAGGTCAAGCAATACAGTCACAGCTGGTCAGCAGGAAAACACTATATCTTTTTTTTATTTTAGTTGAGAGCTGTAGAGAGACAATTCCATAATTCCATAGGGGGCCGGTCTTTTTTTAGAGTATCAAAGGAACACAATCATTTCCACACTACAAAAATATAACATGAAAAGAGGTTGGTTTGTTGAGGTCGGAAGGCAGTTTATCTGGATCCGGATGGAGGAGGCAGGGATGAGCAACGGTGGATGTTTCACAGACACTCTCCAGGAAATCCCTTTGACGCTTTCCTCTGGCTCAGTAGGAGGGACGGCGTTGGGTAATCACTGGGAGGCAGCGTGAGTTCTGCTGCTTCATGTCATCCTTCCTGCCTCTCTCCTCCCTTCTCTCTCTTCCTCAGTCTCTGTCTCTCTTTCCTTTCCCTCTACCTCCTTCTCTCTATCCCTCTCTCTTCCCCTTTCTTGTTCTGTGTGGGGCTTTGATCTTTAAAGGTCCTTGAGAGTGAGAAGCCAGCAGTAGCAGCAGCAGGCTGGGATTCTCTCTGGGCCTGTGCTTGGATCCCGGCCCATCGTGGGCTCCTCCATCTGATGGACAGCTCCAGTCGTGACAGAGCCTCTCTGCAGCCCTGACGTATCGGGGATTTGCCTCTTTCATTGTCAAAGGGAGGAAACTAGAACTTGGGCTCTCGTTGACCTTGTTTGTGAACAATAATACCAGCCTTTTTATGCACTTATCTCTCCTCTCATGCCCTCAATGGTAATCATTTCTCACAAACTCAAAGAGGCAGTTGAGCTGACGGCTGCAGTTCTCTGCCTCGTTGGTGAGACCCCTCCCTCTTACGGAGCCATGGCTAGCCTGTCCAATGTTAGCACTCATGTTAGCACTCACACTGTAAGTGTTAAGCATTTATGAGATTTGCAGACCAGAAACCTGAGCATTTGGCAGGTTGACAAGGCTCTGTGGAAGCCCAGCTGACTGGGCTGTCATCTCCCTCTGAATTAAAACTGGGTGCTCCGTCAAAAAGCAAGGCCCTAGTTACAATGACCTAACAAGATATTTCTCCCCGTGTCTTTTTTTAGAATTCATTTGAATGGACTTTGAACTTTTAGCACATGAGTAGGACAGCTTCACAATGTGGAATTGACTTGTCTGCAGTATGTATGTGTAATGACAGTACTTGACGGTTACACTATAATTACTAAGCTACCTTGTCACATCATATTATTACAGTGTTATTACAATAATGGATAGCATTATAACACAGAAATAAAGCAATTTAAAGTGAAGTGTTACCTTAAATTACTAGGAGGAATATCTACACTACATCTACCTCGTGGTTAATCCTTAGAAAGCCTTTTGAGTGGTAAAGAAGAGTCTGTCTTTGACCTACAGTGGGTGAAAATGGTCATTAAAGCACACGTTACATACAGTGCTGTCAATCGAGCACACCGTCTGCCTGACCTTTTAGGTATTTTTGCATTTCAATACATCAAAATATCAAAGGTCATCCTGCTTTAGCTCATTGTTTTTCTTCTCTCAAAGCTGCCCATTCAGGCGTGGTCCTCTGTGTCCTGCAGCTCAGAGTCCCAGACCAGCAGGATTCTCGTGTCCTCTTGGAGGGACGTCCTTGAGCCTTTGTTCATTCGGGGGCCACATGTGAAGCCCTTTTTTTTTCTCAGAGATGTTTACACATCAATGCAACCGCTGGGATTAAGAAAAAATAACGGCTGACACGGCCATAACGATCCGTCCCAAACAGAATCAGCCCTGTACAGGTTTTGATATAAAAGCGTTTAGGGATATAAAAGCGTGGTTAAGTAAGTCAACCCTCTCTGCAAGAGACTGTTTAAAAGATTGTTCATTATTATAATGATAGGAGATAACTCTGCTTGATACAGAGCACTTCTCTTGTGAATGTCACCATGATGAACGTTTTCAGTAGGTCATCTTTGTAAATTGTGGAGATGTCGTCATAATGTAGAGGGCGTCATTCTTTACGATAAAGATTGTTCATAATACACTGCCCTTATGTCTGTGTTGCAGAAGTGCTATAGTGCAAAGAGAATGTTACATTTTCCTGGATCGGTTTCAGTGTATTGAACATTTCCTGTGTCGGATTCTAAGCCACTACCTTCAAATGTATGCACTTATTTCAGTCCATCCGATTCAGAGCTTGCAAAGCCTTGGGCCACAAAGTAATTCAAATGAACGTGTATTATATTAAGTCTATTTTATTTGTGTTCTATTATTCTATCATCACTTTATTTTGTTGTTGCTGCTGTAACGCCTTAATTTCCCCTCGGGGATCAATAAACTACCTATCTATCTATCTATCAATCTATTTATAGATAACCAATGGCTCTGACAAATAGCCCTGATTAGTGAGTGCTGAGCTGGGGCTTTGAGGGCCCAGCCAGACCAGTCACATTTGTTTGTGCTGAACAGCTACACTGCATCTCAACTTGCAAACAGAGGGGATTTTTAGGCATAATTGGGTGTCCCACCGATTCTCAAATTCTCAAATGTGAACTCTCATTTTGGAGACAGAGAAGAAGCGCCCAGGCGGCAGCGTAGAATAGGTTTGGTATTCCGAGTCTTGGAGGTTTGCCGACGATCTCTATCGGTCGGTGTTAATTGCCGGTGAGATCCTCGAGCGCATGCTCTCCAGCTAGAGCCCAAAAGGTTGAGGTGTCGGCACAGAGCGTTTCGACAGTTCATTATAACGCACCCTCCTCCCCTCCTCTTCCCTCCGCTCCCCTGGCCTGTCCTTTAGCAGAACCTTGAGCCACCATTGAAATTCTGTACTGTCTCCTCTTTTGAGATCTCTGTTGATGAGGCAACGCCGTGCCGTGCTAGGTCCGCTGTTCTTCCGGTGCTGGACATTTTTCTCAAACTCATGTTTGTATAATTAGCAAGGAAATCAAAGAGCTTTGACAATTCCTACAATGAAAATTCTTAGCAGTCTCATCCGGACGGTAGCTCGGATGCTTCTGAGGGACTCGTTCTCAGACTCGGCCACACCCTCCGTTCTGTCAGTTGGAAATGTCGTAACCGTTTTTCCCCGTTTCCACATTGTGATTCTTAAGGGTTACTGTGCCAACAAACTAATGATCTGTGACAACCTGCTTGACAGTTTGAATAAATCACAAATCACAAACCCAGAATCAAGAACTGTATATGTGAGCGTGTTTGCTGTTGATTCTCTTTTAGGCACAGAGAACACATATATTTGAGGAGCAAGAAGGGACATAGGGGACAGTGGGTGTAGGAACCCCCAAATTCTCTTTGATGTTTTAGTGTCACACATTTTCGCTACGACAAGAAATGCACACATTCTAATTGCAAGACAATGCTGCTCACCATTTAACAGTGGAACGATGAATGCAAATGCTTTTGTTTCATTGTCAAGGTTTTGCTCTTGTTAAGCGCCATGTCTCTGTGAAAAAAAAATCATCTTTAATTGCAAATCCGATCTTGTTTTAAGTCTCTCCTTCCCTTCTTTGGTGCTATCTTGAGAGATGACTGTGCCTCACTACAAAGGCAGCCAGACACAAATCTTCATTAGATGTGGGTTGATAAACCATTAATCCATTCTAGCACTGTTTTATTTCCATTTATTCTTGTCCACCCACACAGTGAGCCAAATAAAGAGAGAAATCTCCCTCTTGAGCATTTGTGGACTGAAAACAATGTCAATCTAACAGCTCTGATGTCTGGATAAAGAGTTCTCTTTACAACCTTGTTTCTCATTGTCCGTTCACTCCCTTGACCTTTAAGAAGACTGTTTATTGAGTTTCAAAGTACACACATGTGAATTGACCGTAGACAGAAGTGGTATCTTCTATTGAGAGTTGCCAGTAACCTAAATCTTTGTGTGTTCAGTGATGCCTCTATTGCCATTCGTGTAGTGCGAGGGTCAGGTCAATATCATATTAGCACTGCTACTGCATTTCCCTCAGTCCCATGAATAATGTACAAGTCAGACAGTTTCCCCTCGAATAAATACCAGCCTATTATCAGGGTTCTATTTTCATGGTAAGAGGTTAGACAGTTCCGGCCCAGAGTTTGCATTCCTTTTTCGCGAATTTGCCGAACCTTATTGCATAGTTAGTATCTCTCAAATGGTCGCATAAAGTTGTTGCCACTGGAGACGACCCGATGAAAACTACCTCTCATCATGACCTTGTGGGAAGCAATCAATGGCCTTTATCTCCCCCAATGCATAATAAATCCCACCAAAGGGTTGGTCCATAGGTCCCTGTAATGTATTGACCTGAACCGCTACCATTTATCAGTTTGTCTCCGTGGCTAAATAATTTAGTTTTTCTGAGCTCTGAGCCACACTTGCTTACTCCATGCTTTGTCTTGTTTTAACCCAATTGTGACTTATTCCAGCCCAAGTTTGCTTCGGTGACCTCTTGGTTGGAAAAATGTGTGTAGACACAGCACAGCCTATTGCTGGAAGAGCAGGATGCCGGCTCTGATGGCAGTTGGGCCTCAGAGGAGACAGATTTTTCTCGCCTGTTTAATTTTGTATTTATGTATTTTATTCCTCTTGCTTGTTCTATAGTCTCCTATGGCCACCGTGCCTGCAGTCATAACCTCTTGAATCAACACTTGAGCTCAAAGCGGCAGTGTCGACAGAAGAAAATTGCTTTCATTTACAAGAGCAAACTATGGAGTTTTGCTTAGACTCTCAATGGCAAGCATAGCACCTGAAGGCTCTTTTTGGTTTGGAAATCGGAGTAATTGAATTAAAAACAATGTATTGTTTTTAATGCTTCCCCCATTTTGCGGGGGTTTAAACATGTTTGATTTATTTTGAGGGCAAATGTAATAATTAATTGCTAGACCTACAGGCTTTCATACAGCAATACCTTCAGATGAATTCGTGAAATGTTAGATTTTAGATACCTTCGACACGGCAAAAGGAATACATCCAATTGTATATGTGTAGGGATAAATGTGAGTTTGAAATTCAAATGCTAAATCCAAAATAAACAGACTTGCTAAGTTGGTGCAGGCTTAGCGTTCTCCTCTCTGAGAACAACATCTAGATGCACTTATTGTTTTGTTTTTCTCCCTCTATTTGTTTTTGTCTTGTTTGTTTTGGGTTTCTCCCCAGACTAGTCTTCGCTCAGCCTCAGCTCCGCTGCTTCTTGGATATTTGCGCTGTGTATTAATGGGAGATTGATGTTGCCGATGACTTCAGTAAAGCAACACCAGATTACCGCACTCGGCTTGAATACCAAATGAGGTAGTGCAACGTGCCAAGGCACCAGCTGAACCTTGATCCAAAATCTCCCCATAACCCAAACCATGTTCCCTGAGATGAAAGAAGGAATTGTTCTGATATGCTGATCAAAGCTGCATATCTCCCCACACTAAAGGAACACCTGGAATCCTAATGCAGAACTCTGTAGGAGCAAAAAGATCATTGTAATGCATAATGTATTCGTAAATAATGTTTATGTAAACATCTGCTCAGGGTGGTTCTCGTTTATTTATTTGATTAATTTATCTCCCCCTGCTGGTGTGGCTGATTTGTTGATTGTAACGGGCCAACTCAGGGACGTAAATATGCTCAGCTACAGGGGTAGCTGTTTCTAATGCTGTCCAGGCTATTTGTGATACATATTAATCAAAACATGGCATGTGGATCATACATATGTGGCATATGTTTGGATAATTATTTCATCGTGGCATTAATTATCACATCACTACATATTGACATAGGCTGAATCATGTTAATGACGGAGGGCACTATGCTGGTGAAATGTTTAAGAATCTCGCCCCTATTTTTAATGTGACGGTCTCTCTCGCGGGTTGCACAGCAATCGCTCAAAGTGACATAGCAGAGCGTCGGGAACCGTAGAGAACGCGCTGTAGCCTACTGCCCTGTCTGAGCTGTTTTCCTGGTTCCAGTTTCCCTCCCAAACCTGTTAGCACAACATGTTCCCCTCTGCCCGTGTGCTGACATGATGACTTCTCCAGTAAGTGAGCGGCGGTACCAATAGTGTCTGGACTGGAACAGCCTCATAGAAAGGGAGGAGGAGGAGGAGGAGGAGGAGGAGGAGGAGGAGAAGGCAGTCTGTAGCTCTATAAATACCCCTGTCACGCTTATATCAAATAGAGCCCTGTGCTCTAAAAGGCTGGCGTAAGCGCCATGGATGTTTTTTTCACGCATGCCTGCGTAGGTCCGGGGGGTCTTCAAAGGTCGTCGTAATGCTCGATAACGCATTCATACTGTGTGAGTGGTTTCGCGTGTCGATGTTCGTCATGACGGATGTCACAGGATAAAAAGTATCATTAGAATTAATTATCTGGGGGCGATGGGATGCGGTTGTGAAATCCTAGCTTTCTAGTCCTGCTTTTTTTTCTTTACTTCACATGTCTGTGTAGATGGAAAATGAATGGATGTGTAAAGATGTTAACAAAACATGAATTATTAGCACCTTTGGATGAGCTGTTGTCACTGATATTCTTTTTGTCTGTTATTCTCTCCTGAGGGAAAATTGCTGGAAAGACACACAGGCTGCCTAGTCTATGATGATCTATGCCAACTAGAAATGAGAGCTGAATTTATATATGATATTAGAAAAATTCTCTCTCTCCACTTGAATGAAAGTTTAAGTTGTGCTCTCTGCAGGAGAAATATCCTCGGGGCTCTTCATAACGAGTGCTGTTGTTAGCGTTGTTGTTACATTCTGATTTGTTTCCGAGTCGGTTTGAGAGAACAGCGTCTTCCAAACGCGGTTCCCCCGAGGCTTGTGAGTTGGGGAACCCCTGATTTAAAAGGCAAACACCTCCCCTCCCCGATGCCGCCGCTGCTGATGAAGTTTCTTGGGAGAGGACGATAATCCTGACACCGCATCCTCCTAAATCAGTCAGCTGTGAAGCCGAGATATGGATGTGTCCCCGGCAGATTGGGAGGTAGATTTTCCATCCACACCTCCTGTGGCGTGTGGTGCCTCCAGGGAGAACAGCTATGTAAATAATGAATGCCTTGGGGTGTGAAACATACACAGATAACCTTCAAGACAGGCACGGATCAGTGCCTCCACATTAACAGATGGGATTAAGGTTAAAAATCGACAGGAATGTCTTCATAAAAACACACAATCCCCATCCAGATATAAGGTGTTGTATGCTTAGTGTGTATGGCTGATAAGAGGAGGTAGCCTTGCGGTTGAGGCAATCATGAGAGACGGTTTTGGTTCACCAATCTGATTGGTATCATTTTGCCTGTATCTCTCTCTGCCGACCCAAACCCAGCAACCTTGTATCGTTCAGACACACAGATTCCGTCTGGGATTCAGTCTTACTCTCAATGATTTAATCGAAGCGCATAAAGTGTACTTTATTTGTTTCATATTCATGCAAAAGTCATGAGTTGGCCTTGGGGATAACACACAAAATTCTAAGGATGCATACATAAACCAACTGACTTCTAGATTTTGCAACGTGCATCTGCGAGGCGTCTGCGTGCTTGATTCCTTGTGGTATCTACCTCAAACTGCCAGTTGCCGTACTACACATCCAAATTCAGACCTATTAGAAATGGCAGAATTTGATCTTTCTCTCTTTGAGAAGCTACATGGAGTGAAGCATTTGTGGACGAGCATATGCTGGCATCCATGAGAGAAGAGACCACGTAGAGAACAAAACCATCGTTATATTCCCATCTGTCCATATAGAACTGTGCAACCATAGAGCGGCACGCTTCCCCATCTCCTCAGAAGCCAGGGCTCTTGCTGTGCCACAGAAGTGTAGGCCCTTCATTCTCTCTGCTCCTCCATGCTGGAGACACTGATCCCCACCACTGTAGCTCTTCAGACGTCACAGATCTTCGTGTTGAGAAAAGAAGGGTATGGGTATTCGATGAAAACAACAGTGAAGAAGGGGCCTTCACAGAGCGAGATGAACCAGGAACTCTCCCTAATCACGACGTGGCAAAGTTGATGAAAAATAACATTTTCTGACTCTGACGAATGGCAGTTAGTTGTTGGATAGAAATGATGGATCTAGAAATAAACGTCCTCTCTTCCCATTATTTGGCTGTGTGAGAGGATTACACACAGCGTCATAACTCATACAACTGGAGTAATTAGCACAAGCAGCTGTAACACAATGACCCCTATTCATCAAAGCTATTGGGCCTTGCATGTTAAAATGTATATTTCTCTCTCTCTCTCTCTCTCTCTTCTCTCTCTCTCTCTCTCTCTCTCTCTCTCTCTCTCTCTCTCTCTCTCTCTCCCTCTCTCCTTTGCCACTGTCTCCTAAAGACAAATCATTTATGGAGAGAGAACCAGCTTCCCAAACCAGTGTTTTTGTCAGTGCACAGGAGCATCACAGCTAATGTTCAGCTAGCTGGTTGATGTACTGTAGGCTAGGTTGTGAGTGCCCTCCTCCTCCTCCTCCTCCTCCTCCTCTTTAGCAGACGGTATTAGTGAAGACTGAGACAGGGGGACTGATGAAGTCCAGCGGTCTGTGACTCTGATTACATCCCCTATAGCTGATCGTTTATAGCCTGTGCTGTGTTATAGAGTGGAGGAGAGAGAGAAAGTGATGCTGTTAAGATGAGCTTCAGGCTCATCCTGAAGGACAGTCAGACCTCAGCCTGGGCTGGGCTGGGCTTAGATGTGTGGAGGAGACGCGGTGGTGGTGGTGGCGGAGGCGGTGGGGGGTTAATCCTAGAGCCACAGGCAGGTGTATTAATGGAAGGGTAAATAGATACATAGGAAGATAGGCCAGAGGAGAAGCCAGGGATAATTGCAGTCTGGTATAAATGTATATGTGAATCCTTCAGGCTAGTCAGCAGAGTTGCGCAGCATTGGTTCTTAACTTTATCAAGGGAAAGGAGGGGGGAGGGGGGAGGGGTAAATGTTGTTTATTGCTGCTCATCCTGGGATGCAGGAGAGTACAGCTCTACGTCAGACACTATTGTAAAGCTGCATCAGGCAGGGATGAGTAATGGGTGTTCTTGATGCCATTGGCAGTAGATGATATCTTTCACCCACAAAATCTCATTTTAACATCATCAGGCCTACTTTTAGGGGGCAAATTATTCTTCATTTATTCTTCATTGAGGGACAGTTATGAGAAAGACAAATCAAGTCTACAGTTAACACCTCCTTGTCACATGGTAACAACGCTAGCCATCCCCTGAAATCTAGCTGGGGTTTTGGGGGGCAATGGTTAAGGTTATTTCCTCTCTTCTTCTCTGTTTGCCTTAATCGTTTAAGACACCTTCAGTTGTTTTTACAAGGTGTCTTTGCCTTTGACTGTTCTGATACCCTTCAGCAGGAAAACACCCAAAGTCAAATTGAATCCAGAAAGGCGGATTTTAAACGGAAAGATAAGGGGGCAGATATGCCTTAATCATCATTTGCTCTTGATTAGAAAATCAATGGGCTTTGATGCCAGGGTGCGCATCTGCCTTTGGTGTTAAAAGTGTGACAATGACAATGTGGACTGGGAAATTGGCCTTTTAAACAGCTGCTATCTTTTTGTTGTTTTGAGCTCTGTGCTTTAACACAGGGAAAAGTCTCTATCACATAATGCCTGTCTGTCAAATAAATTACTTTCTCTTTCTGGTGAAACTTTGTTAAAGAAATGCTTGCAAGCCTAGAAAGCTTGGAACATTTCTTAGTTACAAAAATTGAGTTTGTACTGTCTGTCGGTTCAGTTTACGTAACAGATGAAGAATAAAGTTGGCGCTCATTTTCTGTGGCAGTTTTCAGATGTTCTGAAGAGAGAAAAATGTTTGATTTCTGCCTAGGTTTTCCTGTCTGTAATGTCAAAGATGTCACTCCTGTCTGTACTGTAGCCTACCCCTGTATGCAGTGTTAGTGTACAGGTAGACTTCTGCTATGGAATACCATTATGGAGCTACTATCTTAATAGGAGTATGCGCCGCTTCAATTCATCCATTCAGTTTCAAAGCAAAACACATAGGTTACCATTCTGCAGTTGTTGTTGTTGTAGTACAGTATTCTACATGTTCAATACACATTAGTTCATATCATATTCTACAATATATTTCTTGACATTTATTTTAATTGCACCTCCTGATGAAGACCAAAATTTATTATCTATTTTTGGCCCAAACAAATTGACATTGCTAGAGAACATAAACAGTGTGTTATTATACTGTTCCCCCCTCAACATAATTGGCTCTTTTCGCCTTCTGGCTACATCAGATGTGCATGCCTCCTTTGTGATATTTACAAAAGGAGATGAGGCCTGGCTTTCTCTCCTCTCATCAATATGCCGAGGGTGATGATTTTTAAGCCTGGCTTACCAGGCGTCATTCCCTCACTCCCCTCTCCTCCCTGCTCTTTGCCTTTGTGTCATGCTGTTGTACTTGCTGTGTTTTTACCAGCTCTGCATATCGATCCTGTTTTATCGCCACTGGCTCTCCGCGCAATAAGCCTGCAGGAATATGGATGAGGTCTGGTCGGCGGGGGATGTGCTGCTGATGAATATGCTCCGCGTGCGGATATGATGAAAATTCACATTTATGTGCCTCATATGCACACTGATTTCAGGGTATAATGCGCAACGAGGGAAGGTCTGTGGAATGGTGATGCAGGGCTGGAGCTGGTCTGTGGAGACTTGGAAATGCTGAGTGAATAGACTGCGGAAGCTAGCTAGCTGTCCTTGCCCCCTACGCCCACCCCACACAGCGGTGTGTACATAATCTATTGATTACAATTCAGACGCAGGACTGACGGTCTGCTCCTAATCAGTGTCAAGGTGTTAGAGATTTCCATCTCCAAATCTTCCACCACAACATTTATTTTCTGGCCGAAATGAGAAATAGGAATCTCGAGTAGAGGATCAGGGCTGGCTGAATGTTGTGGTGCTTTAAATTAAGATTTAAATCTTGTGTCTTGAAGTCAAATTTGTGTTTTCTCTGCCGGTCCCTACGAGCCTAACAGTTTGAGACTTGTCGAAAGTAGCCTAAAAACTTGGAAGCAAAGCAATTAGTTGTGCCTAACACTTTAAACTGCTTGTGTATAATTTCGTAGTTGGAACTTATCAGGGGAAATTCAGAGGAGTGTATGCGTATGGATAGGCCTCCAGTACGTAACTAATTGAACCAGTTGAGGTTACAGCCAAACAATGCCCCTAAGTTGTACAAACCTTGTTTACACTCGAGTAGCTGATGATGGTGTCACACACATCCTAATAATGTCTTCTTCTCCCCTTCTCATGTGTATGAGCGCCATCACGGCTCCTGCTTCTAATGATATTCCCTCTCCAGCTGTTAAAAACACAGCCAAATAATAGGCCACTTCCAGCTCTGTTTGACTTCCCTGGCTGAGCGCCATCAATCTAGTCTAAAGACCAGCTCTTGAGGAGAAATCCCAATATACTCTCATCAACAACAACTGCATTATTGAAGAGAAGTCAAACAATGAGGTTAAAGTCTGGGGTTCGGCTGCATCTGTCCAGGCGATACACTACGTGCCGTTGACTAGGCCTGGTTTTCTGGTACTGTGTATAAAACCGATAGTATTTTTTGAAATGAAGTACGTAGAAGAACCAAGCCAAGGTACAGAGAATTGTGTCAGTTGCAGTTGTTGAGTAGTAGCTTATCCCCCTAGGGAATAAGGTCCATCAATCAAACAGCAATGATTTTTCTTTCATTTTTATCAATAATTGCCCTGTTTCCTGTAGTGCCTTCTGGGTAAGATTAGTGATTGAACAACTATAAAGTGTGGTAGACCTCCACCATGTACGCTGATCGGATACCTAGATTGAAAAGGTACTTCAAAACCCTGTCGACTTGCTTTTCAAACCAATGTAAAAACATCGAGACAACATGTACATACACACACAGTGTGTGTCAGTGTGAGTGTGAGTGTGAGTGTGTGTGTGCGTGTGAGTGTGTGTGTGTGTGTGTGAGTGTGTGTGTGAGTGTGTGTGTGGGGTATTGTTTACTTTATAGTAATGCTCTCAGGATCACTCAAGCTAGATGGCACTTGAGCGTCTTATGGAATGTTACACCGGCATATAAATAAATAACACCTTGTAAATACAGTCATAGGGTACATACTAATGTTCCTTATCCATTAGAGATTATCTGCATAACAAGGTTGGCTGTGTTACTAAAAGACAGTTACAGTCTTTAGCCTATTGATTGGCCACCTCGGTCCGATCACCTCATCTATCACCTTCATCTTGTTCCTCAGAACTTGATCTTTGCTTCTCATATCAACGTGCTCCTTCTGTGAAAGCATATTTTCTGGTGTATTTTCAGGTGCTCAGAACCTGTTTGGTGTTTGTTTTCCTTTGTGAACATTTGTATTGGAGCTGGATGGTAATCCATTCTGCATACTGGGCACGATGTGTGTCTGTGTTCCACTGTGGCTGTCCTGCTGTGCGCTGGTAATGATTGCAGGTGTATGCAAGACACTTGTTGGCTTGACAAGGCACTAGTCTGAGCACACACACACACACACACACACACACACACTCACACAAACACACACACGCACAAACACACACATTACTGTTTTTATCTGAAGATGAATCTGTTGCATATGTCTCCTGCAGTTTGCACCTTTTCTGCGCACCTGGACTAATTTTATTGTTTATCTCTTTGCCTGTCTGAATCTCTACCTTTAACTACGCACGTATGCACGCCGGTCCGTTGCTCAGATAGGAATACATAACAAGCTAACCTTGAGGATTTAGCATCAGATCAATTCAAATAACTTTATGTGAGGGATAAGGCAGTTATGACAATGACAAGGCCTGTCTCAGACCGCCGGGCCTCTACTGCTCTCAGCGCCTGTTTGCGTCCAGGGCCAAAAACAATATGCTGTAAATTGCGCCGGGGCCTCTTCAGGGCGGTGAGCCGCCCGCGAACGTGATGTGATGGGGTATCGATTCCCACCGCAGCGCTAAAATTGCCTGCCTCACAGCCCCCCGACGCCACGAGTGACAGCTTCAGTATGGGACAGGAGGAACACCATGGCCTGTGTCTGTGAGGGGAAAGCCAACCTGTCTCTGCTCTCTGTTCACTCCATCCTCCCCTCCTCCCCCTCCTCCCCTCCTCCCCTGGTTACAATGGCTAGAGAAGAGAGGGACGCTGAGAAGAGATGACCCAGCCCCCTTGCTGAGAGAGCTTGGGATTTCTTTTTTTTTATGTATGTATGCGTTTACACAAAGCATGTAAGGCGTCCTCTTTCCATTAAAATGAGAGGGATATTTGCACATTGACAGTTTTTTAATCTGTTGATGTTTTAACATTTGTGACACCGAACAAAGACGGAGAGGCTCTCTGCTGTCCATTCAGTTGGAAGTGGTGACACTGCGCTGTCAATCTGAGAATGATTAAAACATGCCGTGGATCCTGTTGGAAGATGAATAATGCAGAAGAAATTGCTTGCGTAATGAGGAAATGGCAAATAATCCCACCACCGATTAACTTCCCTACGGAGAGACAATACCAAACCAGCCATGCTCCCCCCACCCAGCTCTGGCACACAAGGCCCTGCTTTAGTCGTTCTGAAGTATGCTGTACAAGTACTGTAGTATTTCTCACGAACACTACCTTCAATAAGTATTTATATCCATTATGCTGTTTCAAGACAAAATTGTCACAAAAGATCTTCCTACTTTTCCAAATCTTCTTCCTCCTCTCCAACCCATATACGTAATAGTGGTATCCATAGAAACACCAGTGATAGCCATGGTGGTGATGCACACAGCCAGCGGAGACAGTCATCTCTATGGGCATGACAACAGAATGTGATTTAATGGAGGGCCAGCAGCCGAGGTATGCTTGTTTTGGTGCCCAGATGAGGTGAGTGGATGAAGTCCAAAAACAACCCAAATGGCACCCTTGTGTTCTATTGGGGAAGGGAGAGGTGGGAGAGAGTGTGCTTGAGAGAATACAAGTCAAGCTCTTTAATCAGGATTACTTGAAAGCGTTCCTGACAATATCTCCACGCTGCGCTTTCATGATAAGCCCCCCGTCATATGCTGGGGGGGATGGTGGGTGGGAGTGTGGGAACGGAGAGGGGAGACATCAAATGGGGAGTAGGTAGGTGAGGCGTTTGTCGACTGAAGAACCTTGAATCCACTGACTTGACCTCGAATGGCGTACATAAACTAGGTCTCCATGGGCGACAGTATAGGTCACCACAAGACCAAGATGGTGGACCATGGTGGGTACTTTGAACGATAATGATGACTAGCGTGTTGTGTTGTGTTGTGTTGTGCAGCTTGTCCTCTCCAAACATCCATGCCTTTGTTGTATGGTCAAACCTCATCCTCCTCTGTTGAGGTTTCTAAAAAGACTGTGTCATTTACTGTATTTGTCCTGTCAGGTCATTTGTAGCAGGAGCTATTCATACCCCCCCCCCCCCCCCCCCCCCCCTCCCCCCAGCCCTCTCTGGCATTGTGCATTCATTTGCTGATACGCTTGTTCTGTTATTAGTGTATATGCCTACTCCGCATGTCGGGGGGGGGAAATATTGACATTGTCAACGCCACTGCTCATCACTCTTGAGCGTTCTGTATATACACCATGGCCTTCCATATGAAATGTCAGCCATTAGGGCAAAACCCCTGAACACATTCACACCTCAGTGACAGAAGGATCGGAGAAGAAGCGTTACGGAGGACAACGGAATGAGAGGAATAAGCATGGGAGCTGACCCAGCCATTTTGAAACGTGTGTTGCACAGAAGTATTGACTAGCTCTTTAGTCTTGGGCTCCCTAAGGAGAGGGTAATTGTCTCTGTATGTTTATATTGTTTAAACTAACTGCATTTTGGCAGTCTTACTCCCCCCCCCCCACACCCCCCCCCCCAAAGGAATCCATGGCAACACCAGTCAGACAGTGTTGAATGAGAAGTGTTATCCATTCTGATCAAAGAGGTTGTTTTTTTAATCTAATGTGTACAATCGGATGGTCTGTATATGCTCTCTCATTGATATGCCCTGTCATACATATCCATATGCAGTTGATGACAAATTGTAATCCAACACCCACTGCAAATCCCCACTGTTTACCTAAGTTTGCAATATTAAAACCAGATTTGAAAGCAGACATTTTCAATTTGTCGATGCAAAATATCATAGTGCTGCTTATCTTTTGATGACTTGCATCTCATTTGGAATTAGCATATCCCAGTGAAGTGTACAGTAATTTGTCTTTGATGATTGGCTCGTCTGTGATAGATGGGGGATAGCCTGGTCTCCCTCCTGCCCTCTCCCTCTCCCTCTCCTCTTCTCTCTGTCGGAAAGGCACACAGAATCTTTGAAGTGTGCTTTGACCATCAGAGCAGTGAGAGAGCACTGATATTGTCCTGACCTGAAATGAATGGGATTAGGGTGTAAACCTGCTGCAAAAGACTATCTCGATTTGCAGGTGATGTTTTGTTTGTTTGTATTTTTTCCCCTCTCAAAAGAGGACTAGGATATAATCTCAAATCCCAAAGCATCCCAAAGCATAAAGCTCTCAGGCCTCACATGTTTTGGTAGGAAAGAGACAAGATGTTTTTTTTTACAGCATGTCTGCTTTCAGAACATCCATGAATCCTTGTCAGCCCCCCCCCCCCACCCGCCCCCCTCCCCCCTTGTCAATTGTATTCTATTTTCCATGAAGCAGATTCTTTCTCACCCCAGCCACGTGTCACATAAATAAGAGAGAGAGAGACAGAGAGAGAGAGAGAGAGAGAGAGAGAGAGAGAGAGAGACAGACAGACAGACAGACAGACAGACAGACAGGGAGAAACAGGAGGATATAGAGAAATAGGGAGATACAGAGAAACAGGGCGAGAGAGGAAAAACAGTTAGAGGGACAGAGAGAAAGAGAGAGAAACAGGGAGTGAGGGAGCGAGAGATCATATTCTCTATCATAGTCTCTACCCTGCTCCACAGCCAGGAGCCATAGATTGCTTTTGTGTGAGTCTGGGTGTAGGTGGCATGAGAACTTTGCAATTATTTGCACAATTAGTTGTAATTATGGTATAAGCATTTATCTTGTGTGCCCGAAGAAGTTGCAGCGTGTATTCATTGGGGGAGAATAGGAGGAATTAATATAGATTGTTTTCTCAAGAAACTGCAGCTTGTTTCGTTGATGGCAATTAGCAGCTAATACCTGTGAGAGCTCCCTTCTGCTTTACCTCACACTGGCTGCTTTTCAGCTACACAATCAACAGACAATTAATGATAGGTGGGGAGCAGAGGCGGCAGGGTTGTTAGTGTGTGCTGTCGTCAAGGTATTGGGGTTGTTAGTGTGTGCTGTCGTCAAGGTATTGGGGTTGTTAGTGTGTACTGTTGTCAAGGTATTGGGGTTGTTAGTGTGTACTGTTGTCAAGGTATTGGGGTTGTTAGTGTGTGCTGTTGTCAAGGTATTGGGGTTGTTAGTGTGTACTGTTGTCAAGGTATTGGGGTTGTTAGTGTGTGCTGTTGTCAAGGTGTTGGGGTTGTTAGTGTGCTTACAGGATAGTTTAGCTGCACAGGATAGATACAGGCTGGATGGGGATGTGTTGGAACCCAGTCAGCTCCTTCCTTTCTAGAATGTTTACTTCCTTGTTTCTCAAACAACATGCATCTGTGTACATTGAATACCTGAGTTTAGGTGTGTGCATCTACTGTGTGCGTGTGCGTGTGCGCGTGCGCGTGCGTGCGTGTGTGTCTGTGTGCATGATTGTGAGAGATAGAGTGTGAATAATGTTACAGCGTTCCTTGGGTGCTCTGCTTAGTCCACCTAATTTTCTTGAGAGGTTTCGAAATGAGCAAACACTTAATTTATGGCGTGGCCCCTGTTATGGGATGATAAAAAAAGATGCTGTCTATGTTTTTATAGGGGGTGGAATAAGTGTCTGTGATTCAGTAAACTCCACAGTCCCACCACACTGCCACATAAGAACGCAGGGCTTCTCTCCCCAGTACAATGCTAATGGATCAGTGCTTACTACGGTATTGTGTCACATTAATATTTGAGTGCTACATATTGACAAGTGGATGTAGGACTTAAACACCACTTGCAGCCAAGTGTACTTACCTCACCTCCTTAGCCAAGTGTACTTACCTCACCTCCTTGCTTTTCTTCCAGAGACATCCATGCAGACGCCATAATGGTTTTCCTGTTTGTAATGAACTTGACCTCTGACCCTGACCTCCTGCATAATCTTGGTAATCATTTCATTTTTTATTTGATGCATTTTGATTGATTTCTCCATTTTGCCATTCCCTTTATCATCATTGTTTTGTTTTGTTTGCAATTTTCATGCTTCTGTTATTTGTGTCTCTTACCTTCCCCCGTCCCCCGTCCCCCGTCCCCCGTCCCCCCTGATTATAATGAAAATCTCCTGATTGAAGCATTTCACATTACTGTATTGTTTTTCTATTCATTTATATCTGTGTCCTTTTTTTATTTCCTCCTTGTCTCTGCTTGCTCAATTACTTCTACTGTCCCTGACCTGTTACATTCATACAAATAAATTGCAATTTCTGTTTGCTCATGCCTTTGTTCCTTATTAAGTTTGTCTTATTTTCTTTTGCCATGGGAAGATATGTGGAAAAATCAAATTAATCATGTTTTCATTGACATTTGTTGTTTTATTTATTTTTTGTATTACCAAGGATCCCCACTCTCCTTTCTAAGACCCCCCCTGTGTGTGTGTGCGTGCGTGCGTGCATCTGTGTGTGTGTGTGTGTGTGTGCGTGCGTCTGTGTGTGTGTGTGTGTGTGTGTGTGTGTGTGCGAGTGTGAGAGAGAGAGAGAGATGGTCCTGCTGTGAGGTAAAACACAGAACACGTTCCATGTAATCTGTATTTTGGTATCCCCCCTTCTCCCCCACCTTCCATTGTGACCGAATGATTCTTGAAGGACACACACCAATCTGGTTAATACGATGACAGACATGTCATATCATTTCCACTCCCGGGCTCTAGTCCAGATGTCTGGTCTTAGTGGATGGCTTCGGGGGTGGCGGGGGGGGGGGGGGGGGGGGGGCAGAGCACGGGGGCCAGGGTTAGACAAGAGGAGAGCTGGCAGCAGGAGAGAGAGGGGAGTCACAAGGTTGCCACCCAGAGCAGTAGACTTGCTTGTCTCAGCAGAGTAAACATCACCCCTCGTCTGCACGCAGTAATGGCTAACAGAGGAGGACGTGCGCGGAAACACTATCAGGACTCCCCTCCTTCCCTACCAGGCCCTGTGCATGCATGCCATTTGTTATCTTCTCCCCACCCACTCCCCTTTTAAAACAAGCGGTGAGACACTCGCACACACACGCGCACACACACGCGCGCACACACACACACACGCACGCGCACACACACACACACTCGCTCTGTGTGTGTTGACAAGCAACTCCTTGCATTGTCCCCCCCCCCCCCCCCCCCCCTCCCCTTGGCTGGCCTGGAGTGACACAGTCTGCCTTCTCACATACCATTGCTCTTATCCATAGACAAGTGAAGTATGGCCGGGGGTCGCTAGGGTGCTGCCCTCACTGGGCCTTATCTGTGGATGAACCACACACACACACACACACACACACACACACACACACACGCGCGCGCGCGCGCACGCACACACACACACACACACACACACACACACACACACACACACACACACACACACACACGCACGCACACACACACACACACACACACACACACGTCAGCCTGTCACGTCTGTGACTGTGCAGCAGAACAACAGAGGAAATTGTGAGCGATAGAGAACATCTTTGGATCTGACCCTCGATTGTTTGGCTGATTTTCTGATTAGCTGTCGTCCCCCTCCTGTCAGCCTCAAAGCCTTGAGCTGGATGACTGCGTGTGTGTGTGTGTGTGTGTGTGTGTGTGTGTGTGTGTGTGTGTGTGTGTGTGTGTGTGTGTGTGTATGTGTGTTTATGGGTATGGGTAAGGAAAGGGGGTCTTTAGATTTTTCGCTGCATCAATGCAATGGCCTGGAAATAACCAAGCCTTATTTTTAATTTTATTTTTTTAAATAAAAAATACGATGCATCCAATTTCAAGGAATAAAACCACTCTCATAGCGCCACTGTGAAGCGATGACATAACGCCAACAGTACAACTAAGGGTCCCAGTTCCAGCCACTGTATCATCCACACAAGGTGCCTCCAATTAGAAGTTACTCTGCAGCGTACACAGTGCATGAGTAAACAAACCCAGCTAGATTTGGGTTCAGCTTTGTTTACTGCACACAAGGAGTTTTTACAAAGACATTTGTTCCACTGAGGTAAACAAGATGCCTCTTTCCTCCAGCAAACGCAGAAGGTCTGTTCCTAAGGCAAGAGCTTGCTCTGGCTGAACCGTAAGAGCAACAAAACTCGTCAGAGAAAGAGCCATCCGCGATCTGCTGGATGAAGGGGCGAAAGCTCATCGGCTATTATGTGTGACTTGAGGGTGTTTCAAAAAGAATGTCCTCCACGAGATCCGATCTTGCATCTGTGTCTGTGTGTCAAGCTGCCAAGCGTGAGGAGCGGCATTTCAAATCTCATTTATTTCACCTGTGCGAATGACACCGTCTGACAAAAGGTTGAGCACATCGTTCTCCCGCACCAAGAGAGGGACACACATCCCCTGCGTTTGTTTGGTGTAGAGCAGGGGAGGCTGATGGAGGGATAAATGGGTGGATGGGCCCATTGTAATAAAAAAACTTGTTTGATACCATTCCTCTATCGGTTCCATGCATTATAATGAGCCTGTCCTCCGATTCCTACCTCCACCAGCCTCCCCTAGTGTGGAGAACCCGGACGCGTGGTGAGTGAAGGGGAACTAAGGGACGGGGTGTTTGCCCTATCTGGGGGCATGGAGGAGAGAGCAGAGGATTAGAGTTAGCATACACAGAAATACCATGAATGCCAATGATCCTCCCCAAGAAACATGAGGGAGACTGACTTGCTGTCGGGCTTGCTTCTGCCATTTTATCTATGTGCGTCCTCACCTCCACAATCACATCCTGCCAGTTCAGTTGATTTATGTTTGGAAAGTTGATGGTTTCCCAACCAGCCTACGATGTGACTTCACTAACAGTGATAAACGCTGTTTCAGTTAAGCAGCCAGCAACCATCTGAGAGTGAGGAGCAACACAATTACCAAACAGCAACTC
>NC_139662.1:17731542-17771542 GCF_951799395.1 Argentina silus
AGGTCTTTTCAACACCAGACCATCCCTGAGTGCAAGAGTGTGTGTCTGTCTGTGTGTGTGTGTGTGTGTGTGTGTGTGTGTGTGTGTGTGTGTGTGTGTGTGTGTGCGTGTGTGTGTGTGTGTGTGTGTGTACATGCGTGTGTGTGTGTGTGTGTGTGTGCGTGTGTGTGTGCGTGCGTGCGTGTGTGTGTAGAGAAGATGAGGCCAGCTGACAGATAGACTGGATCATGCTGTTTACCCCTCGCAGTGTGTGTAGGTGTCTGTCTTGTTAGTGCTGGACAGGTGGTGATGCTCTGACTGATCTCAACACAGCTCAATAGTGAGAGAGAACCACTGGTGACTGGTTCAACTTCTACAAACCAGGCACGATCAGCATGTCTGATGTGAATCGATGATTGTCATCGTTAATAATGCCATCAGGGGTAGTGTGTATGCTTTTGTTGAACTACTGTACTGTATGACACTTTTAAATCTACTATTTGGCCAACGAGGTTGTTGTAAGGTAGCAGTTGCTGTCCTAACCTTGAATACAAAGTGAGAAGTCTGGTGTTGAGTTGATTGGCCAGGAGGAATGGTTCAGTACAGTGTGTGTGTGTGTGTGTGTGTGTGTGTGTGTGTGTGTGTGTGTGTGTGTGTGTGTGTGTGTGTGTATGTATGTATGTGTGTGTGCCCGTGTCTGTCTGCCTGTCTGTCTGTCTGTCTGTCTGTCTGTCTGTCTGTCTGTCTGTCTGTCTGTCTGTCTGTCTGTCTGTCTGTCTGTCTGTCTGTCCGTCCGTCCGTGTGTGTGTGTGTGTGTGTGTGTGTGTTTTCTCCCTCCTCTGGTTTCACTGCTCTTGACAGCCAGGCATCAGGGAGAGTGTTTTACAGTTCCCCGGGAGCCAGCCGGCTAACTGTACTCGACCTCCGGCATTGAATGATGAATGGCAAAAGAAGAACACCTCATCCATCGCCACCCCACTCCTCCACTGCTTGCTCTCATTCCAGCTGAAAAGGTGGAGAAAAGGCCCTCTCGGTTGAATGTATGGATCTAGGAAGGCCTGGAATAACTGCGGAGGTGTAGGAGCTGGAATAGCTAGTTTTCCACGTTCCGTCTGTTTACTTTACTGTGCATATTGGTGGAGGCTGGTGGAGGGAGAAATCGGAGGACAGGCTCATTGTCATGCATGGAACGGAATGAAGAACGGTATCAAATACGTGTGTTTCGTTCCATGCATTACAATGAGCCTGACCTCCGATTTCTCCTTCCACCAGCCTCCACTGATGCATAACGTTTTAAAGTATGGGCATTTTGGAGCCTTTTCAAACCCACCGGCTCACGGGGCAGACACTGTAGTTAAAGATGGCGCCTCGAGAAGAATATCAGCAGCTCTCTGATACTGTATGAGAAACACTGTGTCTTGACAGCATTCTTGCCTGCCTAGTCTCCCTGGAGCTGAGTTGTATGCATTGTGCTGTTGGAATATGTACACTTTCCAGCCTTTACCCATAAAAGACAGGCATGCAGACAGAGAGAGAGAGAGAGACGGTGAAAGAGAGAGAGAGAGAGAGAGAGAGAGAGCAGGTGTGTACGTTGAGCAGATCATCGCCGTAAGCATTGTTCAAGGAATTCGCAGTGCTAATGGTGTGTTATACCGCACCCTATGGGGGAGGCCATAAAGACAAGCCATCCAGTGAATTAGCTTGTATGTAATACAGCTCAGCCTGAATCCAGTGTTTAGAGCTGGGGCTGGTTTGTGTTGTGTTGTGGCTGTGTGTGTGTGTGTGTGTGCGCGTGTGTGCGTCCATGTGTGTGTGTGTCTGTATCTGTGTGTCTTTGTCTGTGTGTCTGCGTGTGTCTGTGCATCTGTGTGTCTGTGTGTGTCTGTTTGTGTGTGTGTGTCTTTGTCTGTGTGTCTGTGTGTGTCTGTGCATCTGTGTGTGTCTGTGTGTGTCTGTGTGTTTGTGTGTGTCTTTGTTTGTGTGTGTCTTTGTTTGTGTGTGTCTTTGTTTGTGTGTGTGTGTGTGTGTGTGTGTGTGTGTGTGTGTGTGTGTGTGTGTGTGTGTGTGTGTGTGTGTGTGTCTGTGTCTGTGTGTGTGCTATATTGTGCTTTATTGCGCCCCCTGCCCCGGGGTTGGAGCTCCGGGGGCTCGCTGACGCACATAACTCTCTGACGCGCATAAAGACTCACCCAACTGATCACCTGATAGGTGAGCCTCGTTGGCTGAGTGGATCAGCCATTGAGAGTGTGGCCTTCACAGTTAATCATAACACCAGCTCGCTCCTGCCTGATTGTATTGCCGACTCCAGGGATCTGCCATAATTGGATCCTTGTAAGTGGGTTGGAGAAGCTAAACAAGCAGATTGCTGTTTGTTTATACCTTTTCATATATTAGTAACGTGCCGAGACTTCTCAAACAGTCTGGGACTTGTCTCGCCGCTCGCCGGGCCTAATTAGTCATTCATTCTTAACATATGCCTTGACTGTGGCCCTGCCCAGCTTTCTGTGATTAACTCCACTTTAATTAGACCGACTTTCATTCGGTTCAGGCTTTGGCTCCTATGTCTGTCTGGACTTGGTGGTGGTGGGCCTTTGAAAACGGCAGTTAGCCTGCTTGGGGTCCACGAGACAAAGACGTGCCCTCGATGGAACGGCGCATTTCCTGCCAAGCGTTTGTCAGATGGTTTTCATATTATGTAGAGGATCGGCCAAGGAAGGAAAGAAGATGGGTGGAAAATCGTAGGAAAGTAGAACTGCCGCTTTTGAATCAAAGGCAAACAAACAACAGCAGCAGCATGACAATTCAAAATCTCCGAGCTTGTGCTGTGTATCTAAGATTAAGTAGAGTAACACACCTCCAGAAGGCTAAGTCTGTCTGATGGAGTCCTTGACAGAGTCATAGAGGGAGTTGAAATGAAGAATCTTGTCAGACACACACTGGAGGATTAATCTCACAGTTTCTCACCACTCAGAGCCTTGTCACCACCTAGCCTAGCGCACCACTATCCCAACTTAATCAAATGGGAGTGCATAATTTGCAGTAGTATCAGCTCTGTAGTAATTATCTAACATCTTCACATCTTCGTCGGACAGCCCCCCATGTCACCTTGGGGAGTGTGTGTGTGTGTGTGTGTGTGTGTGTGTGTGTGTGCGCGCGTGTGTGTGTGTGTGTGAGTGCGTGTGTGTGTGCGTGTGTGTGAGTGCGTGTGTGTGTGTGCGTGTGTGTGTGTGTGTTCGTGTGTGTATATGTCTATGTGTTTCAGTGTCTCAAATTGCCAGGAGTAATACAGTGATGTATCACTGGAACCTTCCCAAAGTAATCCCGAGTGTTCTTGCATTGGGGCACCTCCATAGCAAAAGGTAGTAATTAAAAAGCGACTGCTTTGCCGATTAACTCTCCAATGGAGTTTGCGGGGGGAAATGCAGGTAGGGAAGAGGGGGCATTAGTCACATGGCCTGGAGTACCCCCACAGATAAAGCTCATTTTCTATAGCAGTGAGAGAGCGGAAAACAGAGCCATTTGATTTTGGCCTCAGATGGGGCCCACAGGGGTAGCCGTCGTTTTATTTAAGGTCACTGGGAATAAATGGGATTCCGGCTGTTTCTGGCAGAGCTGCTGTGGACAGGGCCCAGGCTGGGGCCTCCCACCCCTGCTGCCCCAGGCGCCCTCTCCATCTCCTCTCACAGGGACATGGGGAGGAGAGGAGAGGAGAGGAGAGGGGCACAGCTCCACGGCTGCCTTCCATCTCACAGTCAGGAGCCCGGGCTAAATCCCCTTGAACATTCCTACCTCTAATACCAGCCCCATGTCAAAGGCATGTTAAAATCCCCCTCAGGTTGTTCAAAAGGGCAACTCCAGAAAAAAAACGAAAGCTCCCAAATAGAGAAGCTCTTAATTCCATTTAGCTCGATAATGAGAGAGAGAGAGAGAGAGAGAGAGAGAGAGAGAGAGGCGGGGGGGGCTGTAGTGTTGTCTGTACTGTCACACATTAAGCGCCTAGCTGAACGCCAAATCAGATGATGCTCTTTAGGATGACACTTAACTTGACTTGGCCTGTCGTAAAGGCTGCATTATCCTGTCAGAGGGACTAGCGGCCGCCAGGTAGCCTAGATGCAACATTTAGGCTTTGTATCAGTGGGCTGGGGGGGTAGGAGCGGCACAAGCAAGTGTAAAACAGGGACAAACTGCCTCCCTAGTATCTGGCAACTCCTCACTTATCACCATTTCAAACTTGTGAAATCAAATTAAGCACTCTGGCTAAAACAACAACAACAAAAAAAAGGTTACTGTGCATTGTGTTGACAAGCCAAGCCAGTCGTTAATTGGGTGGATCCACTTCCACAGTGGTTCCCCTCTACAGCTTTGAGCATCATTAGCTATGTCTCCTGCCTCACTCCACAGAGTCAGGTTAGAAATCCGATGTTTCTGTACCTACAGAACCAACGACAGCTTATAACCTCTCCCAGGCTCCCATACCATAGGCCAAGAGGGTAATCAGGGCTTCACTCCACCAAGGAATCGCGGGAACCGTGGTTGAACCTCTTCCTTCATCAACATATGCATGGAAATGAGCTAGAAATGTAATTATGGAGATTGTGAGAGGAGTCTAGGGTACCAGATGTCAGATGTCAGGTGTGCGTTCGGAGACCATCGCAGATGATTATCATGGTAATTATTCGGCGTTTGAACGTTCTGTGTTTTTCGTGGAACACTGAGAAACACGTCAGCCTTGGGACTGTTGTCACGACGAAGACAAACAACAACGAAGGATAGCGAGAGAGAGGGAGAGAGAGAGAGAGAGGGAGCGAGAGGGATCGAGAGAGAGAGAGGGAGCGAGAGAGAGAGAGAGAGAGGGAGCATTTCTACATCTGCAAATTCAACGGAGATCAAGTTGGGTGGAGAGACACAGAGTTGCTTCATGCTCAATTCCCTCTCCTGCCTCTTTGCTCCCACTCCTCCCTGCTCTCGGCAGTAAAGAGATTGGGCTGAGAGTGGAGCGGGGATCAGTCATCTTTATCTCCCAGCTGGGGGAGGGCTACCGTCGGCCCAGGCTTCCCTCTCTTTATAGTCCCCTCCCCTCTTTTTGTTTTCCCTCCATGTCCCTGCATCCTTTTATACCCTCTGTATTTTCCGAGCCCAGCCTTGTGGTTTAATATGCATGATATATTTTATTCCTGTATTCATACCCATTATCCTTTGGACACAGAGTTCTTCCCAGACCCAGCCACGCCGCTCTAATGGGGAGCTGTATGGGTGGCCAATGGGAAAGTGAGATGGTCTCCCCTATCCCAGAAGTCATTAACCCTTTGACTGTGGAGCGCTATGACCCCCTCCCCTCACACTCATCACAGACGGTGTGTGTGTGTGTGTGTGTGTGTGTGTGTGTGTGTGTGTGTGTGTGTGTGTGTGTGTGTGTGTGTGCGTGCGTGCGTGTGTGTGTGTGTGTGTGTGTGTGTGTGTGTTCGACTGTGTGTGTGTGTGTGTGTGTGTGTGTGTGTGTGTGTGTGTGTGTGTGTGTGTGTGCAATCCTCCTCTCATACCTCCAGGTCTGTGTCTGTCCTGATGTACTCTACTGAGCACACAGCACAGGCTCAGCTCCCTGATGCATGCCTGCCTGCTCATACAGCACACACTACCGTGCCCAGGTGCACTGCTGGGGAATGAGGTTATCTCTACAGCCATAGCACTGATTACAGATGAAACCTCTTTAAATGATCCATTTACAGATGAAACCTCTTTAAATGATTCATCACGGTGCACTTAAACCCGTTAAGTTAATGCTTTGAGTTTTAGATAGAGGTTTAAGAGAAAAGGAAAAAAAAAACAGTCTCTGTTGAATTTTGTTTCTGCTCTTAACTCAACCGTAACAAGAGTCTGGTACAGTAGGTCCCTCACTCACGGTTTCCAGCTATTCTTTGAAACACTTGGTTGTCGGAGCACTCTGCTTCGACAGTGTGGGAGTGTTTTAGCCTGGATGCTCAGTGTTCCGTGGCTGTGACGGAGGGACCTTGACCTGAAGGTCCTTGTTGGAAGAGAGGACGAGAGGACGAGAGGAAGAGAGGAGGAGGAGGGGGAGAAGGAGGAGGAGGAGGAGGAGGAGGAGGAGGAGGAGGAGAGGGGGAGCAGACGTTCTAAAAGTGGGTTGAGTGAGCATACAGAGACAAGCTGAGCACCTAATGGCTCCAGATGCATTTTGTACCCTGCTTGGCCAACACAAAAAAGAGAAAGGAGAAAGTTCCTCCATGAATTGTTAACCAGGGTCTACCCGGGACAAAGCTGGGAATGTAAACAGTCAAACTGGCTTTCTAACAAGCTTGAGTCTGACTTACACTTACATTATTCCCATCTCCCACTGACTTCCATTATACATGAACCTCCTTATTAAAAAGACACAACTACAGGAATCTTTAGAGGAAAACAGCACACAATGCAGAATCATCACAGGCATCCTACTATCTATTTTTACAGACACGACATCACACTTTGTACTTTACCTTACTGAGCTGTACAAGACTGCACCTTATACCATTGTAGTCTTCCACACTACTCAATACACTACAATATACGATACCGAAAAAGGGCAGTTTGATTAATCTGATACCTGTGAATGACCTTGCTGAGAAGTGATATCTATAGTATTCTTGTAAGGGAGCCAGGTTTCTCCCCAGGTGGCGCTGGATGGTATGACAAAAAATATATTTGTTTTTTTATGTTAAATGCGCTATAAAAACACAGCTAAGACGCTGAATTAACTGAGGAACATAATAACACTTTCGCTTTTAACAATGATGTCATTGTTGATGGTCAAAGATAGTTCCCCTATCGTTACTAAATATCAGCTTTATTTGCTCTGACATGTTGACATCGTGGTGGAGCCAAGTGGACAAGGTGACACAGCGCCCTCCTTACATTCTTTGAGGAGAACCCTGGGAGCTATAGAATCCTTTACAGTCCATGTTGGAGCACCAGTTGTCATGGCTGCAATAATCTGGCCATCTTCTACCTGGCACAGTACAGCCCCTAGTGTGTAGCCGAGAGCCTTTACCTCAGTGTTGACTGTTGAGGTCGTAACATTGGGCCAGTATAGCTGTATCTCAGTGTTCTCTGTATGGGTGTGAAGCACCGGGGCACTTCAATGACTCTCTGTCTGATCCAGTGCTGTGTTTGAGGTTGTGATTACAGCAGAGAGCATACGGGATGAACACCCCACTGTCACACTCCTTTCAACATGTCCCTGACACTCAGTTAGGGTTCTGTTCAGAACAGTCAAATTAAGAAAAAAACATGAAAGTTGTACCTTTTCAATCATTCAATGAAAGACTGCCTTTTCCACAGCAGCCCTATATTTGCCAGAAGACCAACCATGTTGATGGGTCTGATGTCATCACCACGCTCGGTGCGATTGGTCTGTTCACTTTGACAGAGCTCATCCTACATACAGTACCCCAGCTCTATGTGAACCCCGAGCCCCGGTCCGGAGGGGTCAGGAGAGGGACCCCACCGCTGGTTACTGAGCAAAGCTACAGCTTATATAATGCTGAGGCCTGATGGCTCCTCAGCCCCTTCCGCTGTCATCACTGAAGCCTATAGAAGTTAATGAACAAGAAAAAACAACAAGCAACATGCTGTTCTTTTGACCAGAGTCAAAGCATCAGGGAGGAAACGCTTTGTATTCGGTTAATGGCAGCGCGCGCTTTGTTGCCGTGGGTCTGCATGTGAAAGCCTTTTTCTGATAGATTTATTTACTTTTTGAGGGCTTTGCATCAAGCTCTTTGTGACAGCTACATTCCGTTTCTAAGGTTGCTCTGTGCTTTATCTAATTTCCTTTGTTGTGGCATAAACAAGGAACTTGTGGAAATTCAATTACTGGGGCCTTTAGAGATTCCACGCACAAAGATGTATCGTCTCTGTATCTGCTTCTCCCCCGCCCCTCTGGTGCAGATAGCCACTGGAGTTTCTAATTTATTCAAGCAAAGCGTCGCCCCCACTGCTAATAACACAGAGTGGGCTGCGAGGCCCAGATCAGAGCTGGCTGCCACAGCCTAAAACACAGAGGGCTTATTTATCGAGGTGTGTTTTTGTATTTAGAGGTTTACTTATGCATCCAAATGAGGGAGAGAGAAAGCCAAAGTCACAGCAAAGCAGCCGCCATGGGAGAACGTCAAGTGATGTGGCAGCTTTTTTACGCCTGTCTCCCCCCTCCACCTTCATCGCTTACCCCGCTTGTCAATAGATCTCATTCAGGCAAGGCCCGCCTTTCATTCTGGGTTGCATTGTAGTGGAGAGACGTGTTCGTGACGGGGGAGAAAGGATGGCTTGGCAAGGTCAGAGCTGTGTGCACTAATAAGCATTCTTTACTGAACCGCTGGGACGACTCCGGTGTGTCCTCCGCCCCTGAGCCCCAATGGCGTCGCGTGTGTGCTGTGTTTCTATCATGTTTCGCTTCGCCCTCTCTATCTTACCATAAAGCCCACCCAACTGAGACCTCCGGTACAACATACTGTTTTCCCTCCTCAATCACACGCCGCACGCCAAGGGGACAGGTATAAGTGACAGTAGATGGTTAGAGGGGGGAAGGGGGGAGGGGGGAGGGGGGAGGGGGGAGGTGACGGGCGTTTGTATCTTGTGTTTGCTTGTTAACATAGTATGTGGCGATGCAAACAGGATCCACAGGAGAGGGTGAGAGAGAGGATGAGAACAGATGAGAGAGGATGATAGGGAGAGAGGGGGTCAGTCACTGTGAGAGAGAGAGAGAGAGAGAGAGAGAGAGAGAGAGAGGGTGAGTGATGGTGAAAGAGAGTGAGACGCACAGGGAGGGTGAGAGAGGGTAAACGAGGGTGACAAAGGGTGAGAGAGAGGGTAAGAAGCAAAGCAATTTAACCGATACTAATTCCAAACCAGGGGGGTTCACTCACTGAACAATGACGTCAACAGAGGAGGCAGCAGTCTCTCCAGGGGTAATTCTGGAACCCTGGTTTGGGAACAGTAATTTCCTCCAGCTCTGTCTCGGAGCGATATTGCTGTGAAATCATTAGACTAATTCATCATCCTTGACTTCTTCATGTTTTCAACTGTAAGTTTGGAGGGGGAAAAAAATGTTTTTTAATTGCAAATCCGAGTCCTCAAATCTAAGCAGTGACAGAAGCATGTACTCATCGTTTTTCTCTGTCAGTCTGGTTCAAAATAGATTGTCTGAATTTTATATTTTTTGTCGGATAGTTAGAAAAACAAGTCAGCAAATTGCCAGATTATAGATTCATAATGCTCCTTGAAGATACACATCTTGAACAGCTGCTCTAACATGATCCATTTCATTATAAACAATTGAATACTTAGTGTATAGCATTTACAGTACATTAAGTAATGCACTGTACATAACAGAGTTTTAAGGAGATGTTGATCTAATTTGGCACTTAGCTCTTGCTTGGCTGGGAACATTTTAGCTGTATCATATTTGCAGTGTGTTTTTTTTTCCAGACATGTCTGATATCAATTCCAGCTCTGTAACGGTTTGGTAGTGGCAGTAGAAGACTTATGTTAACAAGTCTGTCCTCTAACCACCATCCATATGGATGACTCCACCCTGCTTCAGTCACTGTAGAGGCAACACACAAGCAGATGAAACACTCGGCATGGCCCTCGCCTCGATTAATTTGTGTTTATTATGTATTTATGCTCTAAGCCTGAGATTTGCTGTGATCAAATGCAACTGTTTCTGCATGGATCAGTGGTTAACTTTGGCACGCTACAGCCTCCGTCTCTACCACCCCCCCCCTTCCATCTACACTCCCCCCCCCCTCCCCCTTGCTCTTTCTACACTACAGTACCTCTCTCTTTCTTCTCCCTCTCTTTTTTCTATCAACTTTCATCTGCCTTCTTTCTTCCCACACTTCCTTCCCCTTCCTCCCCTCCAGTGCATTGTGTGCCTGCATATCAATCCACACTTTCTTTCTCTGAAAATAAGAACAGTTCATTTTTTGGTCAAAAGGGCATTTCCAGCTTTATTAGCCAAATCCACAGGCTTAGAGCACAGGGTCTCGAAGGGGACACATTCAGTGCAGCCTCCGCCGAAAACCATTCTGCATAACATACTTCTCTACCTCTTTTTTGTTTCTCAAAGGCCTGCTTTCAGTTCAGTTCAAAACCATGGAACCAGTCTAGAAACAGAAGGGCTCCATCAGAAGTAACCTGGTTGAGACCAGGTGTTCCTAGTTCAGAAGGCCTGGGGAAATCCTTTACAGAAAAATAGCTACAAAGAGGTGGAAAAACCCACCACACATCAAACCAATCAAATACCTCATCTACTCTTTATTGTGTGAAGAGCACACTTCTAGCATAACAGAACAGAATAACAGAAATTCCTTTGGGTTTTGTTCCATTGTATTCAATGTTGCAAGCTAGCATAGGCCTGTCCTCGCGGGAGAGGCTAGCATAACTCTCTGCAAAAAAAAGTCCTACGCAGTCGGAAAAAGATGACAAACATGACAACAATCAAGCATATAAGCATGCATGTGGGGGGAGGCTTTCTCAGAATGTAACATCTTACATCACATCGCTCTGTCAAGGTTCAGTCCAAGCTTGATCGGCTAATCTAGCATTTTCCAGAGGTCTGGCCATAAGAGGAGGAGGTGCATTGTGGCTACAGACTGAGACTACATCAGAAACTAACCAATGTGTCCAGAGGACCAGACTGCACAGTACACAGCAGACCCCCCCCCAAATCTTAAAATGTATTTAAGACAGTGTCTACACGTCTTCTTTTTGTCAAAACATGTCTTGAGATGTCTTGGGAAGTCTTCAACAGCATCTCAAGGCACGGCGATGGCTGGGTATGAATCGTCTCCATAACAGCCCATACCGTGAGGGGAATATTTCAGCTCAAGACACTGTAATGTCATCCTTTTAAAACCGCCAGCGTACAGTATTCCAGTAAAAGGAATGTATGCTTTCTCAGCGTTTCTCTCATGACATGGCAGGGTATGGTAGTCCAGTCCTAGTGCTTTTAGTGAGACTCAGTAATGAGGGTTGGGTAGTAGTCGTGCAATGTGGGATGAACAGCCAACGAGAGCTGAAGTGACAGGGAATTGCTACGGCGATGCAAGCCATATGCCCCAAACTATTTTAGAATCATCTATTATTCATCTGTCAAGGCCAATCAGAGGCCAGGCAAGCCTCCAAAAAGCAGTGATTCCGTGTTGATTGGTTCTCCATCCTTCCCACTTGTCTCTCTGGAGAGCACAGCGCAACGTCTCACACAACACAAGCAAAGTAGCGTAGTACAACATGGCACAGTTTTAGATCAGCACGGTTCCTAGAGAGGACACGGAGAGAGCATGAGGGGATAGCGAACGCTTCCCTTCCTCTTCTCCTCCTGTCATAACACTTCTGATGTCCACCAGGCTTTTCTCTTGTGCTCTTCCCTGACCCATATGAAGGCACATAAGGCCGAAAAGCCCATGTCAGACAACACGTGTTTGATACCATTCGTCATTCAATCGCATGCATTACAATGAGCCTGTCCTCCAATTTCTGCCTCCACCAGCCTCCCCTCTGTGAAGTTTGTCATAATAGCGATTTTATCCTCACCCAGAATAAACAGATACATCGTCTTGGAGTTTCTATATAGAGTAAAAGAAAACTTTCCACTTCAAAGCTCTGCAAAGCAGTAACTTAAACATCCCATTCTGGTTCAGTCAGCAATTCCTGGGTTCCTGAGCTCCACATAGCATTTTTAATCTGTGTTTTGGTAACGGGTGACTGGGGAAGACACCTCACTTCTACCTCAGTCACGATTTTAAGCGTCTGCTTTACAAGAAGTGGTCTGGTTTGAGTGAATCTGATTGCAGGATGTTTTGCTCGCTGTGCACTAACACTGGTCATCTCTCATTTAAAGCTACAAAACTCCAGTTACATGAGAACAATTTAGGAGGTGAATTTGTGAATATGTCTGGTTTCAATAAAGTACTCTGACATACTGTTGATCCTTAAAAGCCATCACAGATGTGTTTGACACATAACTGACAAAGCAAAAAAGCACCTACAGTATCTATTGTATCAAAAATAATGTTCCGGATCATCCATCATACTGCAACCACACCCAGAGTCCAACTCAGTCTCTCCCTCATTCTATAGGCAGTTCCCACTATAGGAGCCAGAAAATACACCTACCTTTATATCATACTGCTAGGAATATGGCATTATTAATTGATTTAGGAGGCAGCCAAGGGAGGCTTCGAAAATGAACCCGTGGTGGGAGACATTTGTTTTGTGTGAACGCTGGCTGGCTGCTCAAACAGGCTTGCAGGCTTTGGGCAGGTGGAGGGGGAAGCTCTTATCCGTCTTCATCGTAATATCAAGGTCATGGATGGGTAGCTGAGCTAATCTCCTTCTTCTCATATCTCTTATGGGGGGAAGAGAGCTGGCAGGCTTGCCATGCATTAAGCCCTCTCAAGCCCAGGACTGAATACGACGTCTGTTCTTCTTCTGCAAATACAGAGAAATGTGAGAACGGAGCCAAAACTGGTAACCCCATCTTTAGGGAGTGGTTCACTATGGTGGCATTGGCCTAGATATACTTTTGTACATGGAAGCTGCTAATGCAACAGAAGAGAGATCGTCTGAGTATGTTTATCATGGTTACAATTCCACAATTCAAACTCAACTTATTCACCATGCCAGTGAGGGGCTGGTGGAGGTGGAAATGTAGCTCTGATGTCCTCTGATTTCTGCCTCCACCGGCCTCCACTGATTTCTACATAGGTTTATAATATTATGTGGCATGCTGCCAGTTCCTAGATCATAGAGGTGAGAGCCAATGAAGGAGGGACTCATGTTGACAGATCACTCTGGGGCAAAGTCTCTGAAGTAGTTGAAAAAAAATGGCGGACTCCTCCTCTCCTCCTCTTCTGCAAACAGATCCACCCTGCCTGCGCAGGGTTTTATCCCCATTGTTCATTAGACTTCTAAAGGAATAATTAACAAGGTTTTAAAACGCAGCCTTTTATGGATCACCTGCTGTCCCCCAATATCATTTTTGTGATTGCGCTGCAGAAAACACAGAGAAACATTGATGCTAACGTCTGGCACCGAAAAGCCTTGCAGGATCAGTAACTCTCCAATTAAAGCGATATCTCTCAGTCTACTGCCTGGCACCGGAGGACTCAGCAGAGACCTCACCGCAGGGCAGATACATTACTGATGGCACAGTTCTTTACAATAGGACCACCTTGGCAATATCCCAATGAACAGAACCCAAATTCACACATCTAATACAGAAACACTCATGTTTGACAAAGCCTTGAGAAAAATCCATACTGTGGGGAAACTACGTGTGGATGTTAGAGGGCATGACAAGGGCCAGGAGTTTTTTTTCTTGAATGTGTGAACTGAGCAGGAATAACTCTGGGTCCTATAGCCATGACCCCAGTTGGCCTCCCTACATCAATGGTGGAAGCTGCTGCGTCTGGAGCACTGTCCCCTCTCAGTCCCCAACTCCCCTCGGCTTGGCTAACAGTGCCACCAAGAAAGAAGAAGCCCCTTTCAAATATATTTGTGATGTCTGGGGTGCGGGCAAAGGCGAAGGCACGGATAAATATTATCATCCAACAAGCAAACAAACAGTCTTTTGTGTGGCAGATAAAGGAGAAGCGTGTGGAGAGGTTAATGGGACTGTGTTATTAGCATTGTCACTCAGGCTGCCAGGCCTGACAGTGGAGCTCACTCTGAGGTCCTCTCCTCCCCTCCTCCCCTTGTCCACCTGGCTTATCATCCAGATAAATTAACTCAGGCAGGCGGGAGCGGCTGGTGGAGGCGGGGGGGGGGACAGATCCACACCTATCACAAGACAGGAGTGCTGGGCGCAGATCATCGCTCTGTTGATTCTAGTTAATAGCATGGGGGCCACAGCGCGGTTCCTTCCTGACAAGTCCGTCAGATTTTCTTTTTTGAGGGGGGGGTTGAGGGTGCTGGAAGATTGACGGGATGGGGGAGGAAAGTAAACGCTTGGTAATTACACGCACACACACACACACACACACACACACACACACACACACAGACACACACACCGCGTGTTTGTCAATGGTGGTCACGACACATGGACCCCCTCTCTCGCCACATCCCGTCCTCTGTACTGTCTGTCTCTCTGACTTATTCTGCACACAGAGAGGAAACAGTACAACCCTCCCCCACCCCCCCCACCCCCCCCCCCCCTGCCAACTTTATAATTAACCACCCAGGAGCAAGTAGAGAGAAAGACTTGTTTTGAAATGGAGGTCTTTTAAAGAAAATTCATGGCGTGCTGGAGTAGTTGACCAGTTGGACGTCACGTTGGATCTGTCAATCAGAGAGCGAGAGCATACAGTACAGTAGGATGCCAGTGGTGTGTTTATGTTCCCCTATGAGCACTGTCTCGCTGATTTCAATTCACAGAAGGAGAAAAAAGAACTTAAATTATGTGTAACTTCTGTGCCAGAACAGTTGCGAGGACTCCTGATCACTGTGTGTACAGTAGGCCTCCTTGACTGTAAATAAATATTTAGAGGAAAGTGCAATGTTTTACTCACACAGACCTAAGTCAAGTTGACTTCTGTTTCAAGCATTTACAGTATGTTGAGATGGGGGAAATAGCTTGGTGGACTAGTTAGATACAGTTACAGTAGATACAGGTACAATATACGATTGAAGTCTTGAATCTTATCGACTATACTGTAGATACAGTATAAGACAATAAGTCCTATGTTTATTCTGGTCATGGTAATCAGGAGAAAACTACAGGTTGTGTGGCACGCACGCACACAGAGAACATGGATGGAGCAGGCACGGTTAAGGCCACTAAAAGGGATCAGTAATTGAATTCCGGAGATCCTGACGTACATTGCACAGAACCAGGGGACAAGAGAAAGCTTTTTTGCCAGATGAGGGAAATCAGAGGGTAGCGAGAGGTGAGTGTCTCACCACCACAGCCCCCTCCCTCCCACAGCCCCCTCCCTCCCTCTGCTAGTGCCACTCAGCAGTGCTGCAGCCATTGCTGTGTTAACAGTTTCTGTCCTCACGGGAGAGGCCTAACCGTCGCCCACTCCCCCGCACCCTGAGCCCTGTGAAACCACTCTGGTGTGTCTAGGTGTCTCTTGCGTTCGTGGTAAGAAGGGGAACGAAGGCAGGGTACAGCCTCCCCAAGACATTCTGTACTGTACAGCAGATTTCAGTTAAGCCAAGATAACCATGAGAAAGAGGAGACTAACAAAAGACTGTAGCATGAAAGCATTCGGTGTGAGACGGGCGCATCGTTCTCTAAATTATAACTACACCAACCTGAGCCCTGTCAGCGCATACATCTACCGTACAGCTCAGTAGAATTATTTTAGAAACACAATCATGTAGGATAATATCATTGTTTGCTTTAGTTTAACGACAAACAGGAGCAAGAGGCAACGGAAACAGGCCATCTTAGGAGAGGCAGAGTGAAATCCTGGACATGCGGTCGTACAGATTGCCAGCCCCAGGGAGCTGCCCTTTTTAGCCTTTAAAACGCCTTGTGCTGCGATGGTTTTTTTGCCATCAAATAGGAAGCGAACGCTTCTTTTTTTTTTTCCTCCCCTCCCTCACAGCTTTGTTAAAACTTTGCTCCAATCGCAGCCTCCTGGTATGCTTGTTTGAAGAGGAGAATGAATGGAAAAACAGTTCAACTTAAGGTCCTGATGGGGTAAACACAGTAAATCTGAACAAACAGAAGAAATAAAAAGATAGCGGAGGAGGTATCTGTCTTTTACATATCTAATCCATCCATATTTTAGTGAAGAGAATTTTGAAAATCCCTGTACAAGCAAAAGCATAGTCTACATTTCTAATAATGAAAGTAGACTAATTAGGTAGGCTTATTTGGTATTTGCATTTTATAGATTGCTAAAATAAAAGGGAAGTTATACTGCATGGGCCCCTGACATACTTTATTTAGCAGTATGTATTGTTTAATGTTAATGTTTATCCTGTGACCTTGTGTCTCTCTAGACATAACTTATTTTGTTTTGTTTCATAACCCGCTATTGCTGCTTTGTTCATTTTTCTAATACAGTGTGGCTGAAGACTTTATGTTATTCATAACTCAAGGAGCTAATAATGGTTTCCTTTGAGTTCATAAAAGGACCTAACTGTGAAAGAGTCATAGCAGTGTAACAATGTAAACTCATCTTTTTTTTTTTTTGAATAGCCAATTCATATACAGGTCAGTACACCATTCATTTTCACAGTCAAGGCAAAAGCACATTCAAACATCCATAGACTGCAAATGATGGGAAGTGCAGGAGCCCAGCTGACACTGAAGGACAGAGCAGACACTACTGCAGACCGTCAAGGTCTTGTGTAATAAGAGGAACTAAATGAAAAAGACAAAGAGATTAAAGATGGCTATATAACAGCACTGGATAGGGGAGGGGAGGGGAGGTGTGTGTGTGTGTGTGTGTGTGTGTGTGTGTGTGTGTGTGTGTGTGTGTGTGTGTGTGTGTGTGTGTGTGTGTGTGTGTGTGTGTGTGTGTGTGTGTGTGTGTGGGAGCAGGGGTAGAGATTGAGACTCTGTCAGTAAAGGTTGGTACCCAGGGCCTCATTTAGTCCTCCTCCACTACTGGTCGGCCCTGTTAATTGGCTGAGGTCAAAGACCTGTTAAAACAAACACACTCGCCTCTCTGCCTCTCAGAGTTCTAGAGAGATGGCAAAGATCAATATAGAGGACCAGCAGTGGATAAACCGCCAGAGAAGTAGTCAGTTGGTCAGTAGAAGATGCCGAAATAAAAAAAAAACTGACCGACTACAATACTGTACTGTACTAACACACAATCATATAGACTTACGTAGTACAACATCGCCACGTTAACTAGAGGTGACTATCTGCTTGTCTGGGGAAAAGTTTTTCTCTTTCCTCTTTGTAAAGTTTGCTGAGAGTGAGCGAGTGGATATGGTGGGGATATTGAGGTGGGAAGTGGGGTGGAGGGTTGGTTTGGGAGGTTGGTGGGGGGGGGCGGGTGGTTGCTTGAACTCTCTGTGGTGCAGGCAGTAAGAGTCTTTACATTGGAGAGGGAGAAGATCAAAGAGTGAGAGTTTAAAGGAAGGAGGGGTGGTTCTACAGTCTCTTCTCTGTTTGGGAGGCATCCAGGTACCTGCGGTGTGTATTGATGTGGTGCACCGTCGTGAGACACCCTTTCCCATTCTTATTTCCTCTTGTCCTGTCGAAGGTAAACGGGCTACGCTTCAAAAACACTGGTTTATCAAAGACACCGCTTAAATTGTCTCTCTCTTTTTCCCCACACAGCTCTTCTGTTCTTCTGATAAATATTATGTGTGTCTCTCTCGCTTACCGCTGTACAAAAGCCTTCAGAAAGCGACTGGTTAGAAGTAATCCCAGAGAGAGGTCTAGGGGAAGACGGCGGTTAGCATTTCTCCCTGTGATGCAGATGCTGCGTTTTGGAGGGAAGTCAGACGCTGTTTGAGTATTCAGCGCGTGTCTTTACCCATGACGTTTCCTTGTGTGACCATAAGGTCTAAGAAGACACTAAGGACCCTCTTTCAAACTGCTCTACAAATGACTTTGCTCCTGAGTTCCTCCTGCGCCCCCCTCTTACCCAGTAGATAATAGAATCAATGAGAGTCTTGTCACTCAGGCCAGGGCCGTCAGAGAGGAGAAGCCTCCCTCAGCGGTCAGAGGTGACTGGCTCCCTCGAGCATGGAACAAAGCGTCTATGATGACTTGCAGGCTCACCGCACTCCCTGTTAGAAAACTTGTGTTTCCTAACTAGTTCGTTTTACTCCTCTGAACAGCCCTGAGGCCAGCTGACGTAGAGATATAGAACTCATACTCCTCGCTAGTTCTCCTGCCAGACATCTTCACTTACCTGTCATAGTGTGTTTCATCGGGAAAGGGATCCATGTTGTTGCCATGGCAGTGCTTGGCCATCAGTGAGCCCTCATTAACAGCCTCCTTAGCTGGGCTTCCACAAGCAGCTGATTGGCTCAGGGATTAGGGGCTCTCTCTTATACAACTTGGCGTTGTTTCCTAAGAAGGGAAACCAAAAGAGAGAGGAGGGGGGGGGTAAACAGGGGCTGACGGAGATTAGAACTGTGGGTATAATAAGACCTGTTTTCTCTCTAATTGTGACACAGAGCAACAGCTTTGCAATTACACTGAATCATAAGCCTGGAGGAAAGCACATCAGGGGGATCAAATATCCTCAGCAACTTTAAGCTGTGGTATCAGATTATGTCACTGTTAATTAGACACTCGATAACACTGACCCCAAACTCTAAGCACACAGTATGTGTGTTCTCCCACATGTGGATAAGAGTGCAAGTACAGTGAAGTCAGATCGATCGCCGTGGAGCGCTGTTCCACGGCTCTGTCACAAAATGTCTCACTAATTGGTCACCGAGAAAAACAGAGAAACATGCACTTATTGGGTTTGGGTATGTATGCATGTATGAATAGCGGGGCCCTGACCTACAGTACTGGAGCTATAGGCTGCAGGGTATTGATGTCACACATAGAGTACAACGACTGCGTGCAAAAGTAGACACACACTCAAAAGTACACACACACACACACACACACACACACACACACACACTCATGCAGGCACACACACACACACACATACACACACACACTATGCATATGTATACTCAACCTCAATAAAAGCACATTTCTGGTTTTTTTAATCTGGTGTGTGTGTGTGTGTGTGTGTGTGTGTGTGTGTGTGTGTGTGTTATTGAGCGGATGTTTCTGTATATTTGTATGCTTGTGACCCAGGTCTTATTTGCCTCTTGATGCTGGCTGGTATTACCCCAACTATTGATTAAAGAGAGAGAGAGAGGGGGGAGGGGGGGGGGGGGGGGGGGGGGGCCCAGGAGTCCTTTGGTTTGATCTGTTACATCCTTTCATTAAACCGAGCGTACAGGCCCTTGTTGGCAAAGCCAGACGGAACACACTCCACAGCTCTTAGCTCAGAACTCTACCCAGGCATGGCCATTGAGAGGAGGAGAGGAGAGGAGGGGAGGAGAGGAGGAGGAGGGGAGGAGAGGAGGAGGAGGGGAGGAGAGGAGGAGAGGTGAAACACAAACCCAGTAAACAAAGGACAACTGAGACTCTGTATGGCAGGTCTGTGTCTTTCAACTGCCAACTGTTTGCTGAGGAGGACCATCCCAGCTCTCTGATTCTGGCCCTCTCGTCAAATGGAATGATACACATGAAAGAGGCAGAGGGTTGTGTGTGTGCCTGTGTGCGTGCGTGCGTGCGTGTGTGTTTGTGCAGGTATATGTCCTGCATGGCAGACCACAGGGGTGTGGAGATATGAACTGATTTGCCGTTCTCCTGGTCCGCTGAGTGGCATGGGGCCCAAGATGAGAGGCGAGGCGAGAGAGACGGGATGGGTGGAGGAGACAGACAGGAGTGGAGCTGCTGTCAGATGAAAGTTGGCTGTGCATTGCTGACAGGTCCATTTCAGGTGTGTTTTTAGGCAGCTAAAGTCCAGGTAAATGAAGAGATCAAAAGCAGGGGCTGGAGATACGGCTGCTCTGACTATGATATGCGGCCTTCCACTCTTAGATCTTGGGCGTTTCTTCTGCCTCCCCCCCCCCCCAACCCTGCTCTGGCTGTGATGGAATTTTAATGATAACCTCACTAAGGCTGAATTGTGATCTCGACCTAGCTGCTATACCACAAACATCTCACAGCCACGTCACACACTTCCTAGACCTTAGAAGGCCAGTCGACTGCATTCCCTAAGAAAAGTTTCATTTGAACGGTTGACAGTTGCAGACTGCCTCCCCAAACTTTGTATATTTCCGTTTACTGGCCAGACTCTGTAGAGGCAGAGGCAGCAGCAGCAGCAGCAGCAGCAACGGCAGCAAAGCCTTAACAGCAGAAAAATCATCTCTGGAAGTGTTTTTCAAGGTTGAGTGAAGTGCTGTAAAAAGCACCATCTCATCCCTGAGGGGACACACCCACCTACCCTCACACGTCCACTCTGCTGGACCGAGCTTGAGTGCGGAGGATGCTCCGGGTTTCAGCAAACGCACTGTATGTGGTGGTGAAATTTAATCTGGTCCCAAGTTTGTAGGGGAAAAGCCAAAGTGACAGAATGGCAGATAATAGTTTTGCTGTAGCGTCACGCCTGAGTGTGTGTCCACACTTGGGTATTTCTGAAACAGTCCAGTTTTCTGACGTCCTTATGACAGGCTCCTTTCCCTTTTCCTTTTCCCATTACGCCTGTGTGCAGTCAGAAACACATTTCACTGCTCCACACTTTCACATGCTTCACGGATCCATCCACCTCCTTGTACTTTACCAGGGCTTGGCTAGTGAAAAACATTACGTTTGTTATTGATAAAAGTAATGTGCGGAATGTCCCAGAATGCCCTTTGAAGTGTCCTGGAAAAAATGAAATGTAGTACATTTACTTTACTAGAATCTTCCGTAGTCCAATGTTATCTGGGTCCTTTTTTTTCTGCACATCTTTAAATTCCACGCTGTGTCGGCTTCCCTTATCTCTGGCAGCAATGTTTTATTATTACAACGTTTGTTCAAACCACATCTCTCAAAAAGGTTCGTCAGTGGTTTAACCACTTGACTAACCTTTGGACTCTTAATAAGGGACGCTACCACGCTTTAATCATGAGGCCACCTCTCATAAATGTTTTGTCTGACCTACTAATTTGTATTTTGTTTTTGCTGTATGCCAACACATCCATTTTGTGCATTGTTCCCTGACCCCAAAACAAATAAATAAGGATGCATTAAAAAAGTTTCCTGTATTTATCTCCTGTTTGAGCCCAGACCCCTGATCTCATTGTCTGATCTCCCATCTCCTAAGCTTCTCCCTCTCCATCTTTCAATCATTCCGTCTATCTCCCTCACGCTGTCTCCCTCTTTCTCTCTGACGGTGACCTTGGTGGTTTTCCTCCTCTGTTTGCTCAGACTCAGACACACAGAGCTCTCTTTTTCTCTCTCTCTCTCTCTCTCTCTCTCTCTCTCTCTCTCTCTCTCTCTCTCTCTCTCTCTTCCTCTGTTTTCATTAGCAGGCTCAGTCAGTCTGTTGAGGGACGGCCCAATGCTGTGCTCACGTTACAAGCCTATTGACTTCTGAAGAGGGAGAAAACACTGTGGACATGATTCACCACGCATGAACCTCATGATACCAGCTTTATCTGCACCTTCCCTTTCAAAGGAGAACGGAAAAGATAAACCACCCCCTATTTTTTATCAACTTTACTCCAGGCATGTCAATAATCAGATATTCAGACAAGGCTAATTAATATTTTGAGATACCACCGCCACACAGTCACGCAATGGTGTCGTTATGAGGTGATATGAAAATGACACAAAAACATACACAGTGTCTGAGTTTACTTAAGACTTTAATTATCCTTGTTTTATGCCTTGTGCGATAGCCGCTATCTGCTGAATGAAAACAAATTAGAGTTTGTTATTGAAACAAGGGCAATTAATTTGGTGGTACAGGTTTTAACATCATAAGTGATATAGCTTTGAGGTCTTTGATAAAAGCAGTTGGCAAAGACACCGTGCCGGTGCGAGGTGACATCACAGTAAAAAAAGAATACTAAAGAAATCTTGGAGAATGATTTTTGCTAGCCACTTATCCATCAGTTCACTAAGTCATCTCTCTACATGTCACATTTGCAGAGTGATAAATCAAGTCTTTGGATGGTAAAATGGTGCAGGGTCGGCCTTCAATAGCTTTTGCGCACAGGCCTGTTCCTATATTGGGCTTTAACCTTCAATAACCTTAATATGTAAACCTGTTAGGGCTTGGTATCGGATGGTTGCACCCAGGAGCAACGCTTTTGCATAGTCTAATGAGCTCTGGAAAACAAAGAGGAATGTATTGGCAGGAAGTGGAGCCCTTGGAGGTAGATCAGTGTTCTATCACACGTGTTTCCCAGTAATTAGCCAGGACTGCCCTGGAAATCACACCGTATTCTGTCTTCTATCTCTCCCCCCTTTCATTTCGCTCCACTAATAAGCAAAGTCAAAGGTTCAATGGGGGTTTGCTTGGTGTCTTTCCATATCTGCAGCTGGTTCAATCCAACCTTTGAACTCATGGCATCTGTGGCATCCATCCACTGTGCTGTCAGCAATCAGATATAAACAAAAATGCATTATGAAAAACTAAATTAATGCCCAATCATATGCTGCATTCTTTTTCCCTAGACATTCCGTCGCTGGCAGCGGTTGGTACAGTATATGGTTCAGGGGGAGAGGATGTGGGACCGCATAGCCAGTCGGCGTCTCACGCTGACGGTTGGCACACACGCAGCAATCAGCTAAATGACAGACAGACAGGCCCAGAGCACAGCTGCACAGTGCAAACCTAAGCCAATTGTGTGACAATCAGAAGCTGCTATTTTAGGGTCCCCTCCCTCTCCCTACAGAGGACAGATTTCAGATGAATCATTTGGCCCTCAGGCATCATAATTATGCAAAAACGCTCAACAGAAAAAAGTTGTTTGCGACTTCATTGTTCTGAGTTTCTTTCTTTTGAGCGGGGTGGGAGAAAAGGAATGAGGGCCTTTATTATTTATTAATCAACATTATTTAGTGTGATAGTTAAATAATATATTTAAAATCCACTATATGCTCCAAGATAAAACAATTTCAGCAATCTGAAATTATTTGTTAAGTTGTACACGATCGTTTTTATAAAAACATAAATAATAAGCCATTATGAAATGTGCACCACCTGTGAAAGGCACTCAACAGTAAGTGAGACACATTGTTGTACCAATGACATTTATCTTACCGATGACATTTATCTGACACTTTTATCCAAAGCAACTTACATTGCAGTGAGTGCATACAGTATATATGGTCCCAGTGGGAATCAAACCCACAACCTAAGCATTGTTTTAGCACCATGCTCTACCAACTGGGCCACAGATTGTGGCCAAGAACTCTGCTTATAGAAGGAAGGAGGAAGGCCAGGGGAGGACTATTAGAGTGAGTGAAGTGCTGAGGCAGGAGAGAGCCGAACATTTCACAAGGAGAGGTACAGTACAGTAGCATACAGCTAGGAGCCATGTCACTCACCTTTGCCCTGTGTTCACCAGTCAGTCTGAAGGGCAGGTCTGCCCAGGGGTCTGCTCAGGAGAGCGGACCTTTGAAAGGTAAGGGCACCTGCTGTCATTCCTTCACTCACCTCTGCCCTGCGGTGTCGGAGGAAGGAGAAGTGTGCCAGGGCGCTAAGCTCCTCATGTCCTGTGGCAGAGCCTACAAATGTTAGGCTACACACACACACACTCACAAACACACGCAGCACGGTAGAAAGCCAAAGTTATTAAAGCTAATTAACTTGAATTAACATTTTAAAAAACTTCTCGGCGGTGCCCTTTCCAGAGATTTAGGGTTGACTGCTGTAAGTAACACAAATCCATGCAGACCTCCAGGACGCCTGAGTTAAGCCTCTGGCCAGTCTATCAATGCAAAGTGAGGAAAGCTGTTTCACTCCCTGGGCCACACTCCCCCTCCAGCTGCAGCAGGAGCACTGCCAGGCCTCTCCTGAAGCATGCAGGTGGAAGACTTATGCGCTAATCCTGAAGCCCCCATCTAAGCCCCTGTAATAAAGCACGCTCTCAATCAGGACCCATCCCCTCCCTCCAGGCGGCGCGGCGCAGGCCTCCGCAATCACTGACTGGCGAGCCACAGGAAAGCTAATGAGCCTCCGGTCTAGACTCCCCAACACCTGCATGTGTCTAGGGCTGTGGTGGTGGCAGTGGAGGGCAGGCAAGCAGGCAGGCAGGCAGGCAGGCAGGCAGGCAGGCAGGCAGGCAAGCAGGCAGGCAGGCAGGCAGGCAGGCAGGCAGGCAGGCAGGCAGGCAGGCGACACACATTAAAAGCAGATGAGCAGGAGAGCACTCTGGGAGCAGCCAGATAGGCCTAGTTGGACCGTGCAGGTGGGTCTGTGGACCGTGTTTATAATAGGGGTCTGGTCAGCAGGGCATAGGCCAAAGGTCAAAGGTCTGCTGGTTCACGTTCCAAGGTGGACTAGCCTTTCGTGAGGTATTTAACCTGACAGTCATTGTTCTTTTACAATAAAGGATATGAAGCTAACATTAGATTAAATCGTTAAGGAGAGACGTAAGCAGCGTAATGGGATACTTGTTGTTGATGGACCCTTTTCTGTACTGATTCAATGGAGGTGTATTGGAGATAGAGTATCATATATCTCTATATAATGCAACACACCTCTCTGTTTTTATTTCGACTCTCTTGTCCAACAAAAGGTAAGCTATAGTGATAGTCGCCAATGAGAACACAATGTCCTCACACCAGTTCACTTGGGTTGCACAGCTAAATACAGTACAACTCCTACAAATACATACCGTAGGTAAAATTTTTTTTTTTTTACGTCATAATTGTCTTGGCTCCAATTATATTCTCTGCACAGAAACAAATCCACTCTGATTGAGGGACTAGCTACGAGCACTGACCTGGTGTCCTGAATGTTCTCGCAATCCTGTTCAGGAGACTGGGGCATTTGTGTAAGTGTTTGTTATTCAGGTTTAATTATGTCCATGGGGCCTTGGAGTGTAGGCTAATCTACACACTGCTTCTTTACCCCAACCCACAGTGGACCGGCTTGATGTCTTCCTCTCCCTTTCCTTAGCACTGAATGAGCAATTAAAGGTCATATCAATTAGAGCATGTTGTGGTCTCCAGACTCATTTTAAAACAGCTTGCTCTCGTAGTCCATCAGTGTGGCAGTTAGAAATTATATTTCTGAAAATGTATCAGTTGCATATGCTGGCTGTCAATCTCGCCAGTCTATTAATTCAATTTGTGTTTATTATTTTTTGGTCATGATAACGTTTGTCAATACTCAGTTGATTAAGGTTGGCTACTTAGGCTAATTGAATTTACTTATTTGAATTTGTATGCGCAGAGCATGGATTGACATGGTCTCCTGACAGATTGGTTATAAACAGCACATTCGTACATTAAACCAGCATTTACCATGCTAATCAATAGTGCAATGTTTTTTCAATCAGATAATCTCTAACAAACAGTTTAGAGTGAAACAAATAAACAGACATCTACTGTACGTGCTATGGGTCAAACACTACATTTCCGCGCGCCAATCGCTGGCGCCAATTGGCGTCAGCATCACTGCAGCACCCACTGTCAAGTGTGTAGAAAATATTTTCTGAAAAAATTAGGTAACATTTCTAAAATATGTATATTTTATATCCTTCGGCAGTTGTTGACAAAATATTGTTGATGCTGCAAGTGTTCAAGCTATGACAATTAAAAAAAAAAAAAAACTTGAGAGAGACGGTGGTCCTCCCTGCATGGTGTATTGTTTATCTACAGCGCAGCTGCATCCCCATTCGCCTCTCCATCATGCCCACACAAACAAGGGCGCTCCTCCACACCGCCAAGTGAAAAATGAACAGTTTTCATTGATGAAACACGCAAATCCTAATGAAGAAGCCCACACACAAAGACGTGATGCAGAAGGTGATATAGCAGGCCCTCGTGCCGTTGCCATAGTGAACCTCCTTAGTGCATATTTTGAGATTACATGTGTTGTGTTTGGCAAATGGCGCCGCTGACTGAGATTCCTTGGTAGTCCAGAGGGGAGAGCAGGCCAGGATCTGAAGTATGATTACATAGAATTTTAATTCATTCATATATTCATGAAATTCAATGGGTCTCCTCCTGTGTTCTGGAGAGAGCAGACCAAACGCCCTTGCTCATTTCATCATGCCTGTTTGTGTTACTTGTAAGAGAAGCAATGCATCGCCACCATCCATCTCACACAAAAGAAAAGCAAAAAGCCAAGAAAGCAATATTGCAGGGAACACAAACATCATCAGAGGCAGACAAGTGGTTATGCATAAATCCAGTGAATGATTTGACGTAGGTCTTTTGTGTGCATGTTGGTTTTGATGACTGTTGGTATTGTATTGTGTACTGCATAGGCCTATGTTGATGTTTCTGTGGGGGCCAAACCTGGGTAGCTGTAGTCTGCTGAAACTTTGATTTGAATGTGCTGTAGATTGTGAGGAAAGACCACGGCAGAGTCCCCTGTTGACAGATGTACTCTGGGGAGTTTAATATATATATGAATAAATCAAGGAGCACAGTCATATAATATGGACACCAACTGTATAACACAGTAGCATTTTTTTACATGGCCATGAATATTAATCAAAATAACGTTTGGGCCATTTGGTGGGGGGTGAGGTGGGCTTGTGGACATCCACGCAGGTGATGGTTATAGCCAGAGCAGACCTGAGTGACATCAGCATTAGCCCCCCCAGCCAGGGCCTTCCAGCACCCCTCAAGGAAAGGAAGTTATTATAGGTTTGCATGTCATTACCTCTCATTTTTGTATTATTATTAAACGTGTATTTATACAGGATGTTCCACTGAAACCAAGGTCTCTTTTTCAGGGGAGCCCCGCTGCTCACATTAAAATACATTACATTAAATTACATTGCATTACATTAGCCTACTAAAAACAATACATCACATTAGCCTCCATTAGACACAGTGTACACAATTTAATCTATATGAACTAAGACACGTACACTTTTCAGATGACTGATCCTCTATGAAGGTCTTAAACCAACCGATAATCACATGAGAATGAAGTTTGAGTACCTTTTGAAGGTTATTCCTGGTATTCCTTGGGGGGTTGGCTGGCGGTGGCGGTGACAGAGGGGGGTGGGGGGGGGGGTTGGGGGGGCACCAGAAGGCAGCTGTCTTTTCCCCCCCGTCAGTCATTGAGGCTATAGAACCTTTCACAGGGCAGAGAGGATGGGGGGGGGAATGTTCCTTTAGTCGCAGTACAAGTTGTGCGGATATGTCGACGGGGTTCCGTCATTGGAATGTGAGTGAGTTTATGAAAATATGCAGTGATGTGTTTCGCAAGGAATGAGTAATTTCACTCCTCAACATGAACAGTGGTGCCAGTTTTGCCCTTTTGATTTATGCCTTAGTATGTGACTGAGTGTATGTGGATGTGTGGAAAGTGAATGCATATATCAATATGAGCATGCCAGTAAATTGGTTGGCTGGGACTGAGAACCTGCCGCATCACACAGACTCTACAAATGTCCTTGGGCAGGTTGAACCAAGGTCAACGTTGAGACAGCCAAGTCACTTGTCTGTCATAAACTGTATATTATACATATTTATGTACACACATAATCAGGAAATGTGTGGATGAGGTCATTTCCATCCAGCTTTTCCTTCTCCTCGGCAGGCAGGCACAGACCAGTCTTAGCCCAGGAACACATCACGTGCTCCCCTCCTGGGAAGGTCCAGATCGCCCTCTTGGTAAATGCTAAATGGGATGCTTGGGAAGGCCGGACTCTGATGTCACCCCATTAAGTTTAGATTTAAAACGGTTATGATAAGGGTTAAGGTTAAGGTTAGGGTTAGGGTTAAAGTAAGGGTAAGGGTTGGGGTTAGGTTTAGGGTTGGGATTTAGGGTAGGGCTGTCCCAAGGATCCCACTTAGTATCTAGCCACCCTCTCTGCCAAGAGCTGTCTGAGCATTCCCAGCCTCTCACCCTCCTCCAGGCCCAACCATCTCTGAGCCCACAAACACCTCTGGCGCCCCAACAACAAGCTCTGATTGATGCACTCTATACAACTATGGACTCACTGCACAACACACATCCAAATAGATAGGGGTTCTTCAGCCGAACCGTTTGGTTTGGTTTTTCTTCATTCTAAAAGCTGCCCCCATATTTAACAAATACTCTCTACTAAATACAGTCATTGTGTGCAATTGTATGCAAATGTATGTCTCACTTGTGGACAAGTCACTAACCTAACCTTTTCTTCCTTGTCTTTCTGGAACCTTCCACTTGGACCACCACTCTCACAAACAGGTAAGAAAACCCAGCCTCTATTTCTTTTATCCCTTATCCAATGTCTAGTGTATTATCTTTGTTGAGGAGGCTTCGATTCAAATGTCCAAGTTGAGGCCCCAGATCCTCTCTCAGCCAATCATTACTCGGGGAGGCTGATGGAGATACAAATTGTAGGACAGGCTTGTTGTATTGCATGGAATGGAATGAGGAATGCTATCGATCATGGGTGCATTCGTTCCGTTCCATGCATTACAATGAGCCTGTCCTCCGATTTCTACCTCCACCAGCCTCCACTGATCATTACCCATCTGAGGGCAGAATACCAGTGAGCGTGCTCAGGTCTCCCGCGGTGTGGCTGGTTGTTTCCTGAGTGCTGTGGTGGAGAGAAAGGGCAGGAGAGAGAGTGGCGCTCAGGCGAAACAATAGCCCAGTGAGGAGATGTCAGGCCCTGGGAGCTGTGAGCTGGATGATGATATGAGCCCATTGGTGGTGTTGTCGTTTCTCACTCTGCTGAATGCTAACATGCGGCTCCCCGTGGTTGGGCGTCCACCCGGTGTGTGGTCAGGACCCCAGCGGCAGGCTGAGCAGGGGTGATGGGGGGGGGGATGGGGAGGGGGAATGTAATGAGCCAGCCTGGACTACTGAGCTATGATCTTCTGCACAAGGTGTGTTTTTGTGTGTGTGTGTGTGTATTTGTGTGTGTGTGCACGCGCGCGTGTGTGTGTGTGTGCGTGTGTGTGTGTGTGTGTGCACGCGCGTGTGTGTGTGTGTGTGTGTGTGTGTGTGTGAGAGAGAGCGAGAGAGAGAGAGAGAAAGAGAGAGAGAGAGAGAGAGAGAAAAAGAAAGCATGGCAGGGGTGTTACAAGGGGACCCCCCCTGTGCTCTCCGCTGGTGCACATCGAGATCCTGTTGCAGTCAGACTCCACCACTATCACCCCTACTGCGGCTACAGCTGACTACATGGGGTTTGTCTGTGCTCTGGCTGTCTGAGTTCAGGCTTGACTCATCTCTTAGTCTCTCTTAGTCTCCCCATCGGTCCTCTCTAACATAGAGTGTCATCTCAGTTGTCATTATTACTAATGGGGGAATCCCAGAAGAGGCTGACACCGGGGACTCTGGTTTGAATATTGTTTATCCTGTTTCTAGCTGGAAGCATTCCTCTTCAGGATTCATCATGAATTTGTTTTGGACTTAAAGTAACGAAAAACTGTAGGAGTGCATCATAAATAATTGACAGAAGAGTGTATTGTTTTAGTGACCTGTTGAGTTATTCACCTCCAAAATATAACTACGTGATGTAAACCGTTGTAACAGATTCCAGTCCGTTGTTTGGCAGTTTGTTTACTTCACATTGCATTATGGGTGAGTGGTTATAAATGAGGTTTCTGGTAATCCCACTTCAAAGACCGAGTCTGTCTGGGAGAAGTAAGAGTATTTGTAGTACCATGTAGAGGAGTGTCTGGCTGCTTGCTCAAACCTGGCCTTTTCGGAGAGCAGGGCGAATGTGCAGTTTTTTTCCCCATTCTTTTTTAAGTGAGCAGAGCCTGGAGGACAGCCTGTTGGCAAGCAGAGATGCAGAGAGGTTTGCTCTAGCAATACATGAGTGAAGGAGACAGATGGAGCATGCCAGACAGTGGTTTGTGGATTTATCCAGATTTATGAAGGGAGAAAGTAGGGCTGGGATATGAACACAGACAGAGACAGATACAGAGGGAGGAAGGAGAGGTAGGAGGGGGGTCGGTTTCAGTGCAGAATCCTGAAAGGCTCCAAGCCTATGGATGGGGGTCCCAGCACAGTTGGGTTGTTGTTTGAATTGATTGTTTTATTTTAGCACGCTGCTCTGTGGGTTGTGCTGTTTTGTCGTCTACGGAGAGGAGCGTCCTTGCCTTCACATTGAACTCCTATTCACCCCCCCGAGGACCCCGAGCTGTCTCTCATAATGCCTGATTGGCATCTGCTGACGTTCTCGCTAAGGCATTGGTTTTATTTCTCACTCATTTGGCTTCTCCAGTCTGTCTTGCGGTATTTATAACGTAGCGCAGTCTCTCATGTCCCTCCTCTGGTATTTATAACATAGCAGAAGACCTCTCTCATGTTTCATCCCGTAACAAGTCGATGAACAAGAAATGGATAAAACTCAATGTGTTCAAATCTCTTAACTATGCAGTCAAAGACGGGCGCGCTCACGCAGATATACAGTATAACCCCTAGATAACTTGAAACGTTGAAAATGTTTCTCTCAGATGACAACCCATGAATTGATGATACGATGAGGGGGTATTAATAACCAATCAAAGCAGATGTTTGCAGTCAAAACAAATACCTTGTTTTTATTCAATGTGGAGGGTTGTGAAGCTTCAAGGTTGTTAACACACCTCTTAGGGAAGAAACACAGCATGACAGGCATGCAGTATTGATGAAGGTAGCGATCGTAACAGTGGTGTTCTTGGTTTACACAAGGTTGAAGTGATAAGACACTGTGGTGTGTTATGGAAACACTGTGCATTTAACAAAGTTATGTATTTGGAAAAAAGTCAGTAAAGTCAAGTAAACTACATACAAAAAAAGTTCACCCTATTTTTCATTCGAGTCATTACAATACATTTCAGTGATAGAAGGGAATTAGGATGACATGTAACCATGAGATGTAAATACTGGCTTTTCATCAGTAGCGTATTCACAGACAATTGCAGTTCTTGAGAGTGGACCAATTGGCTCCTGAAAAATAATAACTCCCATGCTTCATCCATCGGGTGAAAATACATGTGGTTTATTGAATTGGTTGGAAGAAATTGATTTTCAAACGGCTGAAAACCTTGAACAAGGTTCTCTCTCTCTCTCTCTCTGTGCTCCATCTTTATTTCTACCCGCTCGTCTCTCTTCCCCTCGATCTTCTGTCAATCATATTAACCCTTCCCTCTCTGGTTCAGGTTCACTATAGACTGAACACAGGCAGCCTCCTCCTTGAGGTGTAAACAATAACAGCTCAGTGTCTTTATTATCCCAGAAGGACACTTGGTTTGGAGGCAGGGGCAACACAGCATACAATGGACCTGGGGCTCTCCATACAGGCCAGTGTCTCACCTGTGGTGTTGCTCCCTTTCTCTGTGGAGGCAGGGGACTGACCTGCTACCCCGGGAACACCTAGGGAGGTGGACACACAGCCAATGATAACAAAAGACTTAGAATGGTGAGGGAAGGGGAGGGAGGGGAGGGGTGGGTGGGAAGGGGTTGGGAGTGAAAGCAGAGGAAGCAGTGAGAGAAAGAGCTGATGGAGGGGAGGAGGGTGATGTCACGGAGCGAAGTGTGAGAAAGGGTCACAGTTAAAGAGACACAGTGAACGAGGTGATAAAGGAACAGTGGGATTTGTCTCCACAGTTAAAGAGAGGGAGAGAGGAGGAGAGAGAGAGAGAGAGAGAGAGAGAGAGAGAGAGAGAGAGAGAGAGACAGAGAGAGAGAGAGAGAGAGAGAGAGAGAGAGAGAGAGAGAAAGAGAGAGAGGGAGAGAGAGAGAGACAGAGGGGGAGAGAGAGAGAGAGAGGTGTGTGATATAGTAGAGCAGTAGACACAGTGTGATTCCCTGGTGGTGGTGGTTGGGGAAACAGCCTTTTATCACTTAGTAGCAGTCTGAAGAGCCCAGAGCCCTGTCCTTCCCCCTAAGGAGACAGGCTCACCGGCCCTATATGGACTGACCCCAGAACAGCAGGGGCTACAGGGGTGCGCACTCCATCAACTCGTCTACTAGCCAAGACCTGACACCTAATCCCCATGGCCTTGCTTAAGCAAGCAGTAAGCAAGCAGAAGTAAGGTCAAGGTCAATGTCAAGGACATGATTGGTGGATTGCGTCCGGAGGCTGATCTTTGGTGGTAATGCTAATGGTCTTTATCTGTATGGCACGGGAGGCTGGTGGAGGTAGAAATCGGAGGACGAGGTCATTGTAATGCATTGTAGGATGGGTTAATGTTTGAAACACATGTTTGATACCATTTCTTATTCCATCCCATGGATTACAATGAGCCCGTCCTCCGATTTCTTCCTCCACCAGCCTCCACTAATGTACAGCTGCTACAAGGTCGTTGTCCCCCCCCCCCCCCCACCACCACCACCACCACCACCACCAACACCACCACCACCCCCCGCCCCGAGAACAGAGAGGATGCTGGGACGGACAGGGAGTGATGCATAGCATAGGGACTCTGCAATATATAGGATAGCTCCTTTGTCAACAACTTGATTAATATACAGGACTTCCCAGCCTACAGAGCTGTATGGACCTAACTCATCAGGGACAGAGTCCAGCACGTAGATGAGAGAAAAGACAGGGAAAACACAAATCACCTCATCCTCCTATTATACCATGTAGATGCCCCTGGAGCCTACCAGCTAAATAAATTAACCAGCAAACAAATACAATGACACTCTCATCAGAGTCTGGGACGGGGAAAAAAGAGGAGCAGAATGTAAAAAAATAATGGATAGTTCTCCTCAGAGCACGGTGTTCATCTCATTTAGTCAGTATCAAAAGATAGATTTGCAGCGTTCGCCCTTCTCTGTACCACATCCCTCTCACTCCCCTCTCTCTTCTTTTGATTCCATCTTAGCAATGCAATTATGACAATCACAATCTGGAGAATAAGCAAACAAGAGAGAGGGGAGAGGAGAAACAAAAAGGAAAAAAAAAGAAAAAAAAAGAATTGAGAAAAACAAAGAAGCTTGATGAAAGACAGGAAATCTTAATTACAAATCTGCATGCGGACGGTTAGATCCCAACAACCTACGTTGAAAAGGTGATAAAACAAGCCGGTTTTGCTTGAAACTTCTACCGTTGCTCATCTTCTTACCAGCTTACCGGCGAGAACAAAAGGTTGCATTCATCTTCCGGCTAGGTTGTGATCTTGCAGTGTGTATCCCACAATCTGTGTACAGCCAGCCAGTGCAACGCTGATGTAGAGAACTACTTTAGAAGAAGCATTTGTCTATCATCCGCGGCCATTCTGTTACAGCGCCTCCCTGTGGTCACTGTAATGTACTCTCAGCGCCGTTGCGTGTGTGGTTGCCTTCCGCCGTTAGTTACCTTATCTTATGAAGCGTCCAAAACAGGATTATTCCTACGTCTGTTCTGTCAAAGCCTCTCTGTTCAACGTGACGTGCTGTCGGGAGAGGACAGGCGCCGTAGCGTCTTGACATGCCTCTGACCTCAGATGTCTATGACATCGTCACCCTGTAACACCTGTAACCTTTCACAGGTGTGGCAGGTTTTTTGTGTGTTTACATGTCATCATGTCCTCCCTGTCACTGTTGATTTCCTTAGGGAGACTGTTTCCCTCCTCCTCTCCTCTCCTCTCCCCTCTCCTCTCCTCCTGTGTCCTTACAGGCCGATTGACTCCCTTCATCTTCCCTCTTTCACATTTCAACACTGGCCATTCTCGATTCTCCTCTCTCTCCTTCAAAGACACCCCCCCCCTCCTCTCCCTCTCTCTCTCTCTCTCTCTCTCTCTCTCTCTCTCTCTCTCTCTCTCTCTCTCTCTCTCTCTCTGGAGAGTATGGAAGGAAGAAGAGGGCAGCCATAAAAGACAAAGATGAAAGAGAAGAGAAGAAACAAACAAGAAAACAAATAAGCCCCCACAGTAAAGTAGTTCTTCCCATCTCGGTCGCAGTAGGGAATGAATGCACTGACGGGGAAACGGTGTTGACATGAATGAGGAGTCAAAGCGAAGGAGGGAGGAGGAGGAGGAGGAGGAGGAGGGGGGGTCAGGTGATACACTAGAGGGGTACAATAATAGAGGACTGACGCAGGAGTGCCAACAGAGAGAGGAAACATCAAAAAAAGAAGAAAAATATTTGTAAAAATATATTAAAAAAATATACATACATACAGTACATACAGAGGAAACACATACTGTATATAACCTCATAGTTATGAATTAGAGATATCATCTGATATACAGTATGCATACATGTTTAATTTAGAGCTGGACTAACAATTGAATGTTTAATTTGAAATAGGGTTATTCTCTCTCTCTCTCTCTCTCTCCTCCTCCTCCTCTCTTTTTCTGTTTTCCCCCACCCACTCCATTTGTCTTTGATGGTGGCTCTGTGTGTAGTTGTTGTGTGGTCAGAGCAGAGGGGCTCTGTGGGGTCTAATGAGGGTAGGCTCCCAGCCATCTGAGCAGCCAAGCCCCAGCCTTATTTACCGGAGTAGAGCTGGCTGTGTGTGTGTGTGTGTGTGTGTGTGTGTGTGTGTGTGTCTGTGTGTGTGTGTGTGTGTGTGTGTGTGTGTGTGTGTGTGTGTGTGTGTGTGTGTGTGTGTGTGTGTGTGTGTGTGTGGGTGGGTGGGTGGGTGTGGGTGTTTTTAGCTGGCTGAACACAGGGCTGAACGCAGGGCTAGGCCAGGGAGGTAATTAGGCAGGGAGTGGTGGTCAATGACGGGCCGCCTCCCCCCCTTCACACCCCAGGCCTCCAGCCTCCAGCTGCTCAGTGTGCTGCCCTGCCCAGACAAAAGAGCTGATGGGGAGGCAGGCTGACCTTCAGGCCTGGCACACGCTTCCAAGGCTGTCCAAACCTGCTGGGCCACTGGAGGTTCAACCCCCATATAGACCAGACCAGCACACCAGCCTGCTCACCTCACCTGCATCGTGCTACAGTATTACTGTAATACCACCTCTATCTCTCTCTCTCTCTCTCTCTCTCTCTCCAAATCTCCCATTCCCAAACCCAGAGTACTGGGTTACTGTAATATCACTTTCTCTCTCTCTTTCTCTCTCTCCAACTCTCTCATTCCCAAACCCAGAATACTGGGTTACTGTAATACCACCTCTCTCTCTCTCTCTCTCTCTCTCTCTCTCTCTCTCTCTCTCTCTCCAACTCTCCCATTCCCAACCCCAGAGTAGCCACGGAGGTGGACTCACCACTCTGACAGACGAGGAGAGTGAGAACCAAAATAACCTCTACTCCTAACCCCTACTCAACTGCACTGTCCAGCGGGTACCTACCCCGACCCTCTCTCAAACTTTCTCAGAGTCTCAGAGAGCCATGGAAACGAGGAGAGGAGCTTAGCTATGTTAGTCACATCACCATCTCTCCAGTCTCCCTCCTCCCTCCTCCCTCCCCCCTCCCCCCTCCCCCCACCACACCCTCCTCGCTGTGTTTTGAAGAGTCCAATACCACACTGAGACAGAGAGTAATCACTATGCGGCGGCGCGAAAGATTGATCGCGCTATTGTTGTTTTTTTAAGAAAAGTAAATTATAATGCACAATCGCCGAATGAATCATTTGATCTTAAGCGTGAGATAAGCCACTGTCAGCCGAGGCTGTGATGTTGGGGGATTTATTCCTTCTCCAGCCATAAAGCGCTCCCTGGGCGGACAGGCGTCCCTACGAGATGGGCCACATAAAGGAAGCAGGACCCAATAAAAGGGAAAGTCACAGGAAGTACACCGAATGTCATTAATAATAAATCACAATTGTCTGAAGCTGACCTGACAGTGGAAAACAGACAGTGAGGAAACCTACGGCGGAGAGAGAGAATACCCACCATTTATGTCAATCACATAGCCCCGAATCTGGCCTTTTATTACTGGGGGAAGCAATTAACCTTTCTGGAAACAATGTCACTCAAGCAGGACAGACAAAAGAGCATTCCTGAGATGTTCAACAAGTCATGAGACAAAAGACTTTGATAGGCGTTATGTTAATGGCCGACCTGTGGAAAGGAGGGTAAAGTTCACCACCCCTCTATGTCGACAAGTGAACTTTTCCTGATTCACCAAGCCAGATCATTCAGAGAGGTGTCTGGTTTGCTTCGCTGTTGGATAGAATATGGAGGATTTCTCTCTCTAATAAAGAACTTTTGCATGTCTTAAATCATTATTAAAAAATATAGTAATCACAAATAGAGACGAGTTGTATGAACATAATATTTAATTTGAGCATTTATAAAAAGCAAAGAACTCATAGAATTGGAGATGGATTAAAGGGCAAATATTTTGATTAATTTGTTTAAATTAACATCATAGTTCTTACAAAATGGTTTTGAATAGCTTTTTTGGCTTTTCAGTTGAAGTCTCAAAGTATTTAACTTTCACAAGAATAGAGGGCACTGTGATGCTGGGATCTTGAGTTTGAGCAAATCAGCATAGTCCTTGAGGGGATATCGAGACATACATTTGGATTTATTTGTGTAATCCTCTCCCTTTTATTCAGCCGGCTGAAGATGAGTTTCATTTTAGACCTCTCTCTGATCTGTCTTTATCAATAATGCGGGCACACTCGATCACGCACACACATGCACACACACACACACACACACACACACACACACACACACACACACACACACACACACACACACACACACAAGCACACAAGCACACAAGCACACACACCCACAGTGTACTGTGACAGGGCTGTTAAACACTATATCTTTGTCAATAAGCGTCTGGGTGCGGATGAGTCTGGGCTATTACGCAGCACATGTAAATAGATCTCAAGGCAGGCTGGATGGAGCGGCGGGGGGAGGGCCCACGGAGACAGCCTGTGTGTTTCCGTCCAAATGAATGAGCCAGCGAGGTCAGTGTGAAGGAATGTACTGGGCTCTATGTGTCTTAATTGGAAGGGCTCCGGACCCTGGGGTTCGCACACCTGCTCCTCTATCTGTGGCTGCAGTGGGAGTCTCCTATCCAAAAAAGGCAAAACGAGGCTAGAGGGTGTGTGTGTGTGTGTGTGTGTGTGTGTGTGTGTGCGCGCGTGTGTGCGTGTGTACATGTGTGTGTGTGTGTGTGTTTGTTTGTGTCTGTGAGCGTGTGCGTGTGCGTGTCTGTGCAAGAGCACACGCATGTGTGTGTGTATTTGTGTTTGTATCTGTGTGCGTGTACGCGGATGTGTGCTTCTGCTTGTGCGCGTGTGTGTGTGTGTGTGTGTGTGAGTGAGTGAGTGAGTGTGTGTGTGTGTGCCTCCTTTACGACCAGACAGCGCCTCCACCTGTCTGTGAGCTAGTGATTGTTATGGAATGGCTGTGGATCATCAGATATTGTCCAGCTTTGCCCCTCTTTCCTTGTTCTCCTATTCCATTGATCCTGGCTTTCTGAAATGCAGGATGCTTTATTCCCTTTGCCTCTGCTGTATTATGATAAGTGCAGCACTAACCTGCTCCAGTGTGTGTGTTAGCTGTTCCCTGCAGGTCTGTGGATGTTCCGGGCCCTGGCAGCCATTATTCCCTCATAGAGGATCTTCTGTTCTGAGATGAAGCCTGCCAACCCTCTCCCCTTCACCTTCTCCTTTTACAGTCAGTACGCAATCTTGACTCCACGGGAGAGGAGGAGGGAAAGAAGACAGCGCTCGTATTCATGGCATGCTAATTGAAGCAGGAAATTCAAACATAACCTAGATATTGTGTTTGATATCAGGAGTCCGACTGATCAACCAACGTGTGAAGAAAATGACTTGCAAATGTTGTTAGTAATATTATAGGTAGTATAGATGCTGAACCATGACTCCCTCGATCAAGACTGAAACTAAAACAGAGGATGCGGGTCTTTGGGGTCATTGGAAACAAGGTCACGTGACGAGGCCTAGTTTTATTCTGGCTCATCCATTATGAATGAGTGGAGAAGCATCCCACAGCCTGGCTGAGGCCTGCCAAATATGTTGGCATCTGATTGGTCAATATTTAATTGGAGATGATGATGATGATGATGATGGACACCATAATGCCACTCATCTTCTTCTTCTTCTTCTTCTTCTTCTTTTTACTAGTATTATTATTATTATGACTGTCTGCCACTTATAAATAGACAAGTTTACTCAGTGCTATTCCTCTGCTTATTGGTTCTGTCATAAGAACCCCCTTCCTCCTCCTCTTCTTTCTGAGATGGAGAGAAAGGCAGAGAGAGAGAGAGAGAGAGAGAGAGAGAGAGAGAGCTGGTGGGCTGACTGAGGCAATTAGGTCTATTATTAGTACGACAGTGGAAGGATTGATGCGCACAATAGTCAGTGTGTAAGCAGAAAGCCTGGCTACGTGGAGGAAATTCTAATGGCAAGAATCTCCTAGATTATACGGGCCTTCATTAACATTTTCACACATGGCTGCCTAACAAATGAGAAAAGAGCCCCGGCGTACCGGCAGATTTATCACACGCACACGCACACACACACACACACACACACACACACACACACACACACACACACACACACACACACACACACACACCGGACTGCTATAGGTCCATCCCCTTCCTCCGTCCTCAGTCTCCAGAGCTCACCGTTGTCTACGCCATCTCTGAAAGCCTGCCTAGGTACTCAGAGAGCCACCTGACGGTCCCACCTGACGGTCCCACTCCTAAAGACACTTGGGTGGAAATTGCATTTGGCAACGGGAGAGGAACCGCCGCCGTCTGTCAGCCTGTAACATCCCCGATGACCACGGACGTCCTCTCTAATATGGCGATCGTCCCATGAGCCACCCGCCCCGGGTTTTGTGGACCCCATCCCAAATGTGCACCCCTCAATCCGGTGCTCCCCAAACCCCTCATTTGGAGGGATCAGTAGTGTGTAACGGTGAGTGACTGAGACACAGACAGGCCTCGCGCGTCGCCTCAGGCCAAGCAAGCACACTTGAATTAACTGTGTTGCACACTTTGCATTCTCCCTCCCTGACATCTTGAGGAATGTTTTTCTCCCATGGAGAAGCTCATTAGAATGACAAATAGCACCCTGCCATAAAGTTGGAAACATCAACACGGCACGGCGGAAAAGTGCGATCTGAGAGAAGTGACACAGGGAAATGGATTAGACTCCATTTGATTCTGTGTGATACCAGTGGATGGGGCTTCGCCATCCGCTCGGCTTTTAACATTTTTTTTTTGCTGACTCACTGAGTCGTTTTCTTTGGAGTCATTTCCTTTTAAGAAGGAGAGCCAATGACTTAGAATATTGTTTGTCAACTCTCCGTACCCCCCCCCCCCCCCCCCCCCCTCTCTGTTCTGTTCTTGAATAAGGGGGGGGGGGGGGAGGAGGAGGAGGAGGGGGAGGAGGTAGAGGAGGAAGAGGAGGAGAAGGGTTGATATTCCTCCAGGATGGTCTAATCTCCTCGATCTTGGCACTGTGGCTGCAGTGTCAGCAGCTCAGGGCAGAGGCACTGTAGAGGTCAAAGACTTTCTTTTGAACCGGCCAGTATTGAGGCCAATGAAGCACCTGCCATCAAAGACTCAACCAACCACCTCAGAGAGAGATGGGGGGGTGGGGGGGGGGGGGGGCTCCTCCTCATTGCTCTGGCACTTTGCCAGCCGAGCCTCGCCGTCAATAATGAACGTTTTAAAGAACAGCTTAGGCAAGGTGCAAGCCCGCCTAATGTCCTTAAGACAAAAGGAGATATTGCGGCGGACAGGGGGGCTAGAAATCAATTTCCCATTTGCTGCTTTAATTTCAGTGAGATGGGCAGAGAGATTAGGGGCCCAAGGTACCTGTAAGCCCCCCTTACTGATGAGCTTTACCTGGGGCCCTGGCGCTGCCCAGCCTGACCCCCCTGCTAATTAAAGTTCTAGGATTGATCCACAAACAATGTGATACAGATCTGTCCTCCACAACCCTCAGCCACGCGTCTCACCGTGGCAACAACCCTATAATGGCCTCATAAAGCAACAGTTAATAGAACATTCTTGACCCCCCCCCCCCACACACACACCCCACCCCCATCCCATCCCATCCCCCTTCTCCTGTGGGGCCTGATTGACTTCAGCACTTATTCTGTACTTGGCTGCTTTGGGGAAAAGAAACAGTAGCATTTTTATGTGAACAGTATTGATACTATTGACAGTCCTCTAAAGTATAGACTTTAGAAACCCAGGTCCTGGGGACTTCCCTCTGTGTGTGTGTGTGTGTGTTGTGTGTGCGTGTGTGTGTGTGTGTGTGTGTGTGTGTGTGTGTGTGTGTGTTCTAACACAGACCAGGTAGCTCAGTCCCAGTGACCAAGAGCCCCTACATAGCCTCTGATCTCCAACACCATCCCAGCCCAACCATCCCAGCCCAGGCAGCCTGAGCAGGGATTGGCCCAGGGCAGGATCCTCAGCTGCTTTGGCCCCGTCCCCCCGTCCCCCCGTCCCCTCCGTCTCTAGGTGAATCGAATGAGTCATGGCTT
>NC_139662.1:17776542-17786542 GCF_951799395.1 Argentina silus
CTACGTTCTGTAGAAGAGTGACTTGGCTCTAAGATGGATCCATCTTAACGCCATGGAAGCCTAATGTTCTGTAAGTGACTGTACTGTATGAGTTATGTTACATCACTGATTTTGTCAGATACAGTATGTTGGTATTGAGATATTGAGGAGGTAGTGAGACACACTTTCACCTACAATTACTACCGTATGTTAATCTGTGTTTACTGGCTCAGTACAATTACAATGGTCAAGTATTTTTTCAAAGAGGCATGATCGGAATATTTATAGATATTATATATACCCCCCCCCTCCCGAAAAAAAGCACAATCCTAATTGTGTTGGTGTAAACCTGCTACTAATGGACATGTTTTAATAACAACCGTAATGGTTGGTGGTTCATACGCGTTCTAGCGCCCTGCTCAATGCAGACTACCTTTGTAGCGTAATTGCACAAGACAAGTTCGGCCATTACAGAGGGCATTTAATTCAGTCACACAATAGCAACAGTGCTCACTTTAATAACCTCCGTGCCCAATCTCAGTGGATGCTGGTGTTAGCCTATAGGCTGTATAATGAAGTCTCTATCAGGAAATGGTTGCCCTCTCTGTCATGCATACTGTAGTATTAATGTATATGTAATGCAATTTATGAGGCTGAAAGTCATTCTATTTGACCTCCTCGCCACTGAGCACGTACATTGTTCTATAGGAGAAGAACATGATGGCAGTTTTATAACTATGTCCCATGACTATGGATGAGAATGGATGTGGCCAGGCTGCTGTCAGGATGTGGAAAGTCACATGATTAACACTGCATGGTCGAGACTTCAAATGGGACAGAGTTAGTGGATAGGGAGAAATATATATAAATATATATATATATATATATATATATATATATAGTAGCTATAATGTAGGTCCAATAACAGTGAACAGGTGAAAGGAGAAGGACGCAGGGAAGGTGGTGAGAGGGTAGTAGAGAGGTAGTAGATGGAGGGATGGATGGAGGGAGGGAAGGAAGGATGGAGGGAGGGAGGGATGGATGAAGAGAGGGATGGAGGGAGGGAGGGAGGGAGGTAGGGAGGGAAGGAAGGATGGATGAAGAAAGGGATGGAGGGGGGGAGGGAGGTAGGGAGGGAAGGATAGAGTGAGGGAGAGAGAGAGAGATAGAGAGAGAGAGAGAGAGAGAGAGAGAGAGAGGAGAGCTGGCCAAGCTGGAGAGCAGCAGAGGAGGATAAAAGTGGTGGGTGAGGTAATGGCAGTGATGAATGGCCCCCGGCTCATCAGTAGAAGCCAGGTTGGTGTTTGAAGATTAGATTTTAATACAGCGCTTTGACTTCCCCCTCTGCCTGCAAAATAATCACAGGGAAAAAAGCAAATTAAGAATTATTTCAGAGAATATTAACTGATTATCCGCATTCGCCCTTGAAGAGGAGAGCACACATCCCCTGCCACGTTGAGTTTGTATACATTAGAGGGAGGGGAGTGTACAGGCACAGGTGAATTGGGATGCAGGAGGGTTTGAGTCTATAATTTGGCCTGTGAATGTAAGTGAGTTTGAACGACGGAATATGGAATGCGGAACCCCTGCAGTTCATTCTATACAGACGCCACCCAGGACTGACGTGTCCCTCCTGTGCTTTGTAATATTGAGACATCAAAGCATTAATGGCCCCCAGTAGGTTGTGGCAACATATGTTTAACATCGTGTTGGGTTTGTACTCAGTGAAGTTGAGTGAGAACGCGACCATCACCGCGGAGCGCCCTTCCGCCGCGTCCCCATCAACGTCCCACCGGCGTGAGGGAGGAAAAACTGTTGTTTGACAGCTTTGATGTCGGTATAGCTGGATGGTGGAGATAGGTACTGTCGGCGTCGTCTGAGCACGGCTTGTTTTATTTTGTTTTGTTTGGGGTCTTGGTGTTGCATTGTTGTGTTTTGCTTAAGGGGAGAACAGATGAGAAGAATTGCACCCCCCCCCCCCACCCCCCCCCACCCACCCACACACACACACACACACACACACACACACATACACACACACACACACACACACACACACACACACACACACACACACACACACACACGCACACACAAAGTGTCCAGATTGGTTGACGTCAGTTCTGTGGCTCAAAGCAAATGTAAAAGACAGGCAGGGTCGTTTTAACGTTATTGATATAAACCCAGGGTTTCATTTGCATGAATGGATTGCTCATGAATGGATTTCTCTTTATGCCATCCAGCTACCTCAGGACGAGACTGGCCATTAACTGTCTCTGCCCTGCTGTCTGGCTACTCCCTCTGACACAACTTGAATGAAATGCTATAGAAATATCAAGGGAGAAGCTTGATAATTGTAGATGTGCTTGATGTTCCCTGGGTTGTTAGGCTCTTTGGTGTGTGTTAACGCTACAGGCGATATAGGCAGGGTATATACTGAGCTCTCTTCACCAGGGGAGGCTGGTGGAGGCAGAAATCGGAGGACGGGCTCATTGTAAAGCATGGAATGGAATTAGGGACGGTACCAAACACACATTGTTGATACTGTTCCTTATTCCATTCCATGCCTTACAATGGGCCCTGTCCTCCAATTTCTACCTCCACTAGCCTCCCATCTCTTCACCATCCTCTTCCCACTACCCCGGTGGCCAGCGGGGGACTAAAATAGTACTCTGTCTGTTGCCAAGGTTACAACATTGACAACATGACATGGCCATTCATTCTCAATACTGTATCTCCCTGGCCTTCTGTGAGAAACTGGCTGCTAATCTTAGACCTCAATCTGCCCGCCTGTCAATTTGAGAAGGGAGGGAGCTGAGACTTGGGATTGGTGGTGGGGGGGGCTTGGGGGGGGGGTGTCTTGTGGGTGTCTGGTCTGTGCCCTTTGCCTTGCACCCTGTTCCACTCATCAACCACCCCCTCCCCAACCTTCCCCCGGCCCCCCAGCCCTGCCAGCCCCCAAGCCCCCCAGCCCCCAGTCCCCCAGCTCCCCCAGCCCCCCAGTCCTCCAGCTCCCCAGTCGCCAGCCCCCAGCAAACCCTGCACCCCAGCCCCCAGCATCCCCAGCCCCACCAGCCCTCTGCCTGTGTTCCCCCAGCTCACAGATAAAAGCCATCGGCCCCCTGCTCCTGCCAGTGTGTGAAGGGTGAAATCAGAGCTGTTTCTATGCAGCCCCATGTGTCACTTTTTCATTTGCAGGTACGCGCTGGTTTGAGGAGGAGAGGGGTTGAATGGCAACCGGATGGTAGTCACAATAAAACTGTAATTGAAAGATATGTTATCGTGACTGACTCCTCTCAGGGTTTCGCGCAGGGGGAAGTGGTATCACAGAGACACTCCTGCTAAAAAAGGAGAAGAAAGGGAACCTCTTTTAATTAAAAAATAGTGCTCAAAGGGGCGGCCAAAAGTTTAAACTGGAGGCATGTTTGGCATGAATAAGTTGCCCCTTTCCTTTGTGAGGTGACATTGACAAATAGAACGCTGTGCTTGAAAAGGAGACTTATCTTTGATGGGTAATGAATTCAAAGTCATGGAGATGAACGTGCTCTTTGAGGTTCAGGGGGCTTTAACTGAACTCACATTATCTCTCCCTGACAAACACATGAGACGGCGCTGTCACATGGCGCCGTCTCCCCAACCTAATTGGACGGGAGGACTCGGTTCTTCTTCTCTCCCCAAACGTCATTGGCTGTGCGGTGCAGACCCCTTCAGTTGTCATTGTGATGTTCCCTGTGAGTTGTCCTACCTTGAACTCAGTATGGCCCAGTGACATTGTTTGATATCTTACAGCACCCTGAAATGAAAGCACAAGCCATCTGCATTCAGAGATGTTTCCTAAAGCAAAGATACATTAGAGGTGCTAGTCTGCTGTTTCTCCTCTGTCAACAGTAGCCATGGTGTCGTGGTCTCCTGCAGGCTAACACAAGCTGGACACATGGATATTTAACCAGTCTCTTTGTGCAGAACCTTTGTATTTTTATGACAGACGCAGTTTTCAAGATGTGCACAAACCCATTTCTGCTCAATTGCTCCCAGCGGCGGTCCCAAATAGATTTAGCAATGATACCGTGGCGAGGGGAGATGGGGAGCAAAAGAGAGATAGAGAGAAGTAGAGAAAGAAGGGGAGGGAGAGAGAAAAAGGGGGGGGGGGGGGTAGATGGGGAGAGAGAGAGATAAAGAGGAGGAGGGAGTGGAGGGGGGGGGGCGGGGGGTAGACAGAGAGAGGGGGAGAGAGAGAGGGAGAGAGAGAGGGAGAGAGAGAGGGAGAGAGAGAGGGAGAGAGAGAGATAAAGAGGAGGAGGGAGTGGGGGGGGGGCGGGGGGTAGACAGAGAGAGGGGGAGAGAGAGAGGGAGAGAGAGAGGGAGAGAGAGAGGGAGAGAGAGAGGGAGAGGCGAGAAAAGAGGCGAGAGCTACAAAAATAGACTCAAAAAGAGCCAGTGCAGGATTTTAGAGTTCTGTTAAGGCATGCTTTGTATGTATTTGATTCACTGGGACTTGATCTGCCATCAGCCTATTTTTATTAGCTGCTTGACAGTGCAGTTAGTATGGGGATTACAACCACATAACTATATTATTCAGAGGTTTTTCAGAGCTAAGTTTCTTTTTGAGAATTCCCCTCACGTCCCACCCTCCTCCCACCCACCACTTTAATGCTTTTCCAAGTTTCCTTCTTGTTTCTTAACTGGGCAATTTTAGTGTCACTGGTCACAAATTAGCAAACAAACACAGGATGGTAGCAATTAGAAATGCTTATCTTGCTACTTTCCTCCTCCTTGTTTTTAACGAGTGATTCCTCATTCTAATGTCTGGAGAGAATGGAGGAGATATTCAAATTAGCTCCTTTATTATGGGCAATATTGAAGCTAGGCTTTGACATTGCTCAAACTCTTAATTGAAAAGAAATGTATCCTACCCTCTTGAGTGGTGTACATCATTTTCCTCCTCCGCTCCCTGTGCGCTAGTTTGTGTTATCTTTGTCTAATTTATGCCACACTTAATTTAGCCTTGATTGTAAATGTCCAGGGTGAGACAAAGAGTTTCTTCCACATTGTGCCTGTGTCAGAGTTGTACACGGTCTCACTCGAGCCTGAGATGATAGTAAATTACAACAGGACCCTTCGGTCATCCGTTGGAAACCCCGTTGCCAACGCGACCACATCCCTCTCTGCCGCCTCTGGCCTACCCCGTCTGAAGCCAAGGTTGACTTGGAACGGAATGTTTACAACACGAGCACAACAGAACCCTCCACTGTTAGCAGGACGTCCCTCTTCTCTGTTGTTGTTGTTGTTGACAGAAGACGCTTTGCAGAACGTTTCCTGTGCAGTATCCCTCATTACTGGCAAACATGAAAAGCACATGGTGAGGATTTGTTATAATTAAACCAGGGGCTTGGCTGTGCATCTGAGGAGAATGCAGCAAAGACGGGGCGGTTTGTTTAGGATAAACTCCGGAGCACCTGGGTGGCTTCCGGAGGGGGGGGACCTCCACACTCTCAATCTAGTTGCCAGAACATATGAGGGGATAAAGTGGCTCTATTAAATCTGTTGACTCCTCAGATCCTCTGTGAGGCTGCAGCGTATTGCATTTGTTGGCTCCTCCATCCCTGCTAGCCTCCTCCACGGCTGCCTGGATTGAATCAGACAGTACCCAGATCCTCACTCCTGCATGGGGCTGAACACTATTGAATTGCTTGCCTTGTAGATCCACGATTCTAACTTCTTTAGACTATATTGAATTTACCATCCTGGCCGATCAATAATACTAAGTTTTGCAGGCGGTATTGAACTCTTGAGCTTCACACACATCTAGTTGGTGCTTGGTTTCTCCCAGATTGCTTTTGAATCTGCAGGCTGTCACGCACAAATGAGCGTATTCAGAGTCGCCGGTGAAAATGAGGAGCATAAAAAGCCATTTGAATAGTGCCGACTGGGCCTCAGCGTAAAACACTGGGAACTTTCGCTTGAATAGTCAGATAAAGATTGAATACAAATCCGTTCCGGGCAAGGTAAAGAGATAGGATCAAATTCTCCATCAAAAAGTTTATTGCATTGCAAAAGCAAAGGCTCCTGTAGAAAGTTGTTTGTGTGTGTACACAAAGTGATTATTCATTTGTTTTTATTTAAAAATGTCTATAAATGTGGACAAGACAATCCAAAGATAGTTTAAGTCCTGTGACAGTACTTTGTGTTTACAGGCAACTAGCTATAGTTACAGTTACTATAGTTACTAGCCTATTGCTTGGAGGACAGCAGAATGGCTGTACATTTCTGTGGCAGGCAGTGCATTGCGATTCACCATTGGCCTCCAGGGTAATAAAAGGCCTAATAAATAAATCCGTCAGTGTGTCTGTGTGCTGCTCAGTGTGTATCTAGGATGCAGTCAGGCCGGGCTGCCCAGTCTCCGGGCACACAGAGGGAAGGGATGCCATCGCTGGCAGGCCTGATGAATGTGTGGCACGCCGCGCCGTGACAGAGACAAATGTGACGGCCCCCATCCTGCCAGAGGAGGGGGTTGGGGGGAGGCGGGGGAGTGGGGGGGGGGGGGTTAGTGCCAAACCGCTGAGGGCTGATCATGTGACGCTGACCGCCTCCACTACCCGTCACCCCCCCCCCCCCCCCCCAACCCCAATTACAGCCCCCGCTGGCTGAGCCCAAGGTGGTGGAGGAACCGGAGAGAAAGGAGTAGGAAGAGGAGGAGAAAGAGAGAGGAAAATCAGACCAGCCTGACAGCTCATTGAAGTCTTTTCCCTCTAAACCTAAAAGACTCCCTCCCCTTCCCTCCCTTCGCCAAACACAGGCAGACATGATAGAGACTTGGGACAAAATAGATTTCCTTTGCCTGAAATTGTACTGTAGCACTGTGAGGTCGGGAACAAATATCTCTTCGTTGTGAGGCTGCTGCTCTTAAAAAACATTTATACAAAGATTTAAACAACTAGTAGAGCCCAACTAAGCAGTGAGGTAACACTTAACACAATTGTTATTCATTCAAAAAGGTATCTGAACCTTAATGATGAGGTAATTTATGGTAAATGACTGTAGCGGCATAGGCCTAAAGCTGTAGTAGGTAGTCGGTTTTATTAGAGAAGAGGAAATTAAAGAGTGCAGATCAATAGCAATATTGTTTTATGATACTGAAGTGTCCTTCAGGAGGCTTGCAACAGCATATGGAGTCTGAATCAGATTGAGTTTACTTTCTCGTAAAGTTGCCTCTACTCACTGCACATCATGGCCTACTGGGAGAAGTTGCTCTGTGCCTGTGCAGTACCATTGTAATCGCTGTTGAGTGGTTGCTGTTGTGTCGATAGTCACTATTCCTCTTGCGTTGCAGCAAAAACACTCAACTCAATTGTAATGCAATTACTAAAGTACTACAAAACGATAGCGATTAAAACAATATTGTTACTACAGCAATTACAGTGTTGTTACTAGGTAATAACAGGTACGAGAGCAGCTTAATGAAGAACGTACCGGAACGGAGTATTGCGGCGTTGCTTTGACCTCAATTCCCCTGAACTCCGTGGTCCAGAGTCATCTTTTCACCGCGCCGGGGCGAGGGGATCGGTTAACTATGGGCTGCGAGAGAAGGCCCTTCAGAGAGAGGGAGAGAGAGAGGCATGCAGGAGTGAGTCAATGGGAAACTGAGATGATTAAGAGGCTTTCACTGTGAACAGAAAAGAGGGGATCGGTTTTCTATTGCACTCTCTCCTTTTCATGGCTCCGGCCCCGTCGACGGGCCGCTGTTTCAGCCTGAACAGAGCTGCGACCCGCCTATTAATAGACTATTGAGTATTATTGATCCCTGGCTCGCGTGACACATAAGATACAATGAGCCATAGATCCCCGGTAAAGAGCCACCACGTCTTTCTCTTCACTTTACCACAATTGCATATCATTATAGGACTGTGAAGATCATTCAGATCATCCTGCCCATAGAGCTCAGCTATAGAGGTAGGACTTTGAGTAAATGCTGACTGTAATTTTGGAAAACTTTTGTCATAAACCACAAAAGCTGTCGGTTCAAACAGGCCACAGTGGAAACTTGTTGGCTTGGTCAAGAATGAACGTTGTCTCTCTCTCTCTCTCTCTTTTTTTTTTATTTTTTTCCAACAATACGTGATATCACCGCTGATGAAACGACCCAGCACGGAGGTTCACTGCTCAAAGTGAATGAATGCCACTTTCTCTCTCAGCTCAAGGTGAAAATGAGTGCTCTGCAATTACAGCTGCATTAGAAGGATAATGATGAGAACAAGTATGTTATATCAATAGCCTGCCTAATGGTCAATCGCAGCATGCTGTCTGCTGTGTGCTGGATTTAGTGTAATGGATAAGGTGCCTGTTTAGCAAGGGGCTTACTCGCCTCCGTGAACGAGGGAACAAAACTCAAATAGCCAAATTAAAAACTAAATAATTAATGTGAGATGCCGGGATGAGAGAGGCACGGGGGACACAGTTGTAATTTCTGCTGTGCCGAAAAAAAAAAGAAAAACCTGGGCCGTGTAATTGTTGAGAGTTTTTGGAAGGGCAGTGGGGAGGGTTGGAGACGGGAGGAGGTAGGAATCTCACTGTTAGCTTCAACCTTTACAGGAGGAACCAAGACACTCCATTAGGGTTGGATGACGGTGCTCTACAGCAGCAGTGGAAGTATGAAACCTATACATAATTATTCCACCCACCAGTGTTTACATTGTAGTCTTCTACCGGTGGACTCCTTTGAAACCATCACGGGTGGTTCCAGATCTTTGTTATTTTCTCTGTACAGGAGGCAGTAGTAGTTCTGTAATGTTGCCATTCTCAACCCGCTGTTGGAATGCAATGGAGGGAGTTTATTTTGGTGGTGCGTTTTGTCTGAATGCTATTGAATGCTAACGAGATGCCCGCGTGACGAGTGGTCCATAGGGCATCTGTCTATCTGCATATCAAAGAGGACGTCTCTGAAGCTACTGTCTGAGAGATGTGTACTACACAACCCTTCTCCTTCCCAGAAGGCCTAGCGAGGGTCTCCGTGGGCCGGCTCTGAGCTCGGCACATGGCCCAGACATGAGTGTTCTCTCTCAGCCTCTGTGACACAATCAACCCCTCAGAACTGAGGCCTCCACAACTGCAGCCCACCAGGGACTGTGGATTTATATCTATGCTGCTAGCCTCTGCTATACTATAGTATAGGCTGTGGATTTCATGAGTAATGAATTATAATATAGGTTATCTTCATGAATATGAATATCAATGGTCTGAGAGTGTGTTAATTAAGCATAATATTATAAGTAAGAGTATGTTATATTAGTTTTTTTTTTTTATATATATACACTCACTGAACACTTTATTAGGAACACTATACTAATACTGGGTAGGACCTCCCTTTGCTCTCAAAACAGCCTCAGTTCTTCGTGGCATTGATTCCCCAAGATGTTGGAAACATTCCTTTGAGATTCTGGTTCATGATGACATGATTGCATCACGCAATTCCTGCAGATTTTTCAGGTGCACTTTCAAGCTGTGAATCTCCCATTCTACCACATCCCAAAGGTGTTCTATTGGATTTAGATCCAGTGACTGGGAAGGCCACTGAAGAACACTGAACTCATTGTCATGTTCATGAAACCAGTTTGAGAAGACTTTTGCTTTGTGACATGGTAAATTGCGTAAATTGTGGCCATGAAGGGATGCACAGGGTCAGCAACAATCCTAAAATAGGCTGTGTTGTTCAAGTGATAACTGATTGGTATTAACGGGCCCAAAGTGTGCCAAGAAAACATTCCCCACACTATTACACCACCTCCACCATGAGAAGTGTTCGGTGAGTGTATATATATATATATGTATATATGTAAAGGGTATGTTATTGTTGTTATTGTTGGCTACAAGAATGAAAAAAACTAAACATTCCTTTACCTCTCAAGGTAAGGAGGAGTTGTAGGACTTGATATGCATTGATATGCATGTCTGATTCAGGGCAGTTACACTATTGTTAGCTCTTCCTCTGGACTGTCCCTCCGTCCTGCTGTCCTCTGAGAGAGGG
>NC_139662.1:17791542-17799098 GCF_951799395.1 Argentina silus
CGGCGGGTTTGGGGTCTGTCTCCTCAGCCGGGTGACTGGCTGAGGCTCTCCTCCCCCCTATAGCTTCTCCTCGGGGTCCGGCCTTATCTGGGGCTCATGGCCAGACAGTGACACCTGTGAACAGGGTGGATTAGCAGCTTGCCTGGGGTAAGACATTTCACACAGAGACCTGAGGACAACAAGGACTCAGGCACCAGCAGTCACTACAGAGGAATCACACAGCACTCTGATTAAGATCAATGGCTTCTTCTTCTTCTTCTTCTTCTTCTTCTTCTCCTTCTTCTTCTTCTTCTTCTTCTTCTTCTTCTTAAGCTGCCAAATAAAACATTTCAATGAGAACGTTGTGTTCAAGTACGAGGGTAAACACACTTTGATGACGGTGGAGAAAAAAAAAGACAACGTTGTTTGTTCTCTTTAATGTCTTCTTCTCAGACAACAATAACAACAACACACTCTCGTTCTTTGTAGTTGTTTGAATTGCTGCGTTGAATCTCTGGACCTAATTAATTAGGGGAGTGTAGGGAGGGAGTGTGTGTCACCCCTGCTCTTAGCAGTTAGCGCTGTGTGTCTCCCCGTGACCTTTTATTTCACACTGCATTGGTTTACTTCTGTTATGGACAAGAAGCCCTTTTTGCTGACAACAGAAGAAACCTTATCTGTTAAATAAGTAATTCCCCAACTGCTCAGTGAGTTTGCCAGGAGCGAAATATTGGGATTGCTGAAAAGGCAGGTACAGACAACACACAAGAGGGAGAAAGCCACATCTTACATGCACACACTCTCTAACACCTTTTACCCAAGTCTTTTTAAACAACCACAACACATGGTTTTTTTAGATAAACCTGAACATATTGAATCCTACCGTACTCTTGCCTTGTTGTTGATGTTGTTGTTGTTGTTGTTGTTGTTGTTGTTGTTGTTAAGCAGGACAAACATAATTTAGGGGCTTAACACACTACAAGGCCGACCCGAACCATACTGTGCTGGCCTTTCACACTGTCCTTTCCAGCACTATTTCAGCAACTAAGGTGGATGCCTAATCACCAGGCCAGCCCAGTACAGATCAGCTTGGCTCAGCTCCGTCCGGCTCTGCAGTGTGAATTAGGGTTGACAGAACCTTAGCTGTGATGAGACCTGTAGTTTTTTGCTTGTGTATGTTGGAAAACAGCGTGGGCACTGGGCATGTTTATTGGAGGTGTACTGTCCGGGGTGTGGGGAAGTGACACGGTGGTGCCAGACCTCAACATGAGTGGACCGGCTGATAGGTGTGCTGCGCTGACACCTGGAGCTCAAGGCTGAAGGATCGGGGCTTTGACTCTTTGATTTGGTGTGATGATGGGTGGACGACTGGCTGGGGGAGAGAGAGGGAGAAGGAGGGAGGGACGGAGGGAGGGAGGCCGGGGATGGATGTGTTGGCACCTGGTGCTGTGGGTTCTGCCTGAGTGCTGGAGCGGGTCTCCGGTAACGTTGATGCATGGCAATGAATTATATTACGCCTTGGCAGCTGCTCACTCCCAAATTTATCTCAGCAGTCATTGGCTTATTTATTTATTTCAACTATTTGTCAAAAGTGTTTTTAGCATAAAAAACAAACAAACAACAGAAACACAACAGGATTAGGAATGAGGAAGATTTGAACAGGTGAAAGCCTTAGCGCAGTCTGCTAAGGTGTGTCCACCGAATGCTGATGAAACGCTTTTGTTTCTGCAAACAAAAGTGATTCGCTGTGATATACAAGATTATTTTCTCTATACGGATCCTCCAAAGCATCTCTCTGCAAAACCTGTGAATACACCAAGGCTCTTTCTGGCCCTGTCTCTGTGGAGCCCGGCACGGCCCAGTGGGGCATAGAATAGGTGATACGAGTGACGTCTGGGGGGCTTTGTTCAACTCTGACATGGCCATTCAGACACCTTTGTTCTGGCAGGAGAGGTCCATTCACGCCGCTGCCGGGGGAACAAATTGAATCTGGTTGACAATTAATAGCCGTGCGGCATGTTTAATTAAGAGCATGTAGCCAGCGAGCGACGTGCAGGAGATAAACAGAGGAGGGTTGGAGAGAGCCAGTCTGGCCTCACAAAGGAGCAGGCCATCGGCCTGTCTGGCTGATCGATCCACTGCCGTCTGGAAGAGAGGATTCTTCACAAAGAGCTGCCCGGGCCTCCCTCTCAATGGGCCAAAGTTTTTAGAGGGGGAGAGAGATGGGAGACTGATAAGACACACACACACACACACACACACACACACACACACACACACACTGGAGATCAGTCAAGCGTTCACTGTGGCTCACATGGTCTTGCAGACTAATGGTCAGTGGTGCACTGATGGTTGATCCGTGGCCTGTTTTTCAGAAGGGAAAACACTGTGTCTGACTCTGTGTCTCCATGTGACCTTCACAGTCCCACATTCCTGTTATTGTAACGTGAACACAAAGAGGCAGTGAGCCAGGAGAGAGAGCCCCTGACAACCTGTCTGATCGCCCAACAATAGCAGCCATGGCCAGCCGATGCACTGGACAGATAGCACAATACACACTCACACACACACACACACACACACACACACACACACACACCCACACCCACACACACTTCAATTAAAGTGTGCCCTCCTCCAGAACGAGGAGTCAAATCAGTCAGTATGATGGGGGGGAAAGAAGAGGAGATGGAGATGGTGTGTGTGTGTGTGTGTGTGTGTGTGTGGGTGTGGGTGTGTGTGTGGGTGTGGGCGTGTGTGTGTGTGTGTGTGTGTGTGTGTGTGTGTGTGTGTATTTGAAGACGCGGGGTATGGGTAGAAGGTTGATAGAAGAAGGGTGATCCCCTCATGGTGACGAGCTGTTGGAGAAGACGATGGTTTCTGCCGGCTAATTGGCCCGAGCAGTTGTGAGTTGGCCATCCCTTTGGTGATATCCCGGATCTGTCTTTTCTTCATGTCTTTTCTCTCCCTCCATCTGCGGAGCGGAGCCGATTGTTCTCTGTCTTCAGAGGGTCTACTCACACACTTCATATCTTCTCACTAGTCATTCCAAGACATAACATGTACTGCCCTTTACCTCCGTCTCTCCCTGTCTCTCTCTGTCTGGAGCCAAGCAGGCTTTGGTCCTTTAATACTGAGAACATCCCGTACGTTTGTGGATCACAATGTGCTCTATGCTGGAATAACACATCTCCCCTCCTGTCTGGATCTCTGACTCCACATCTCTCTGCTGTCAGAACATCCTCTCACTGTTGTATTTTAAGACTCAACTCACTCCATGTTTGGACTGGGAATGTGATGATCTGAACAAGAGAAACTTTCTATTACCCCCTCACATGTAGCGCATAGAGTGGCACGCATCATGCCTGAATGCCTGCTGCTCACTCACTCAAGCAACCACGCACACACGCACGCACACACACACACACGCACGCACGCACGCACGGACGGACACGAGCACGTACACACACACACACACGCAAATACACCCATGCACGCACGCACACACACACATGGCTGAGTGGTCAAAATGACACGCAATTTCACAGGGAGGCCAGTAGGTGGTCCGGGGGTACGTCTCGGATTGAAAGTTAGAAATTGGTTTCACGCAACGGTGCTCCAGTCATTGGCCCGCACTGAAGTGGTGGAATTCAGTGGATAATTCAGGCATTTATTGATTCTGGAGGACTGAAATAAATAGGCTCTCAGACTTGCATGCAATTCAACTAACCTCATTTTGGTCATTTTAGGGACATTGGGACACTCCCCCATCCTCACCCCCCCCCCCCCCCCCCCTCCCACACACACACACACACACACACACACTCTCCCCCCTCCCTGCTATGGTAATGGTACCATCAAAATGAATGAAGGCTGACCTCATCTGACTGATATAAGAGGGGCAACTTCTAGATCCTTCTCTGCCATCATTGTGTCCCTGTCATTGTTGCTCTTTGACTTGCTGGTGGAGCATAGGGTTATAATGGCGGACAGTAGGATATGGTGCCTATTTACCCCCAGGCTATATTTCACCTTCACTCACATTTATTATCAGCAGGCTAATTGAACACACTTGGCATTATCATTCCGCCAAATTCTCTTGCTGGGAAAAGAACTGAGTTATGCCTTGGCTTTGTCAGGCAAGTGCCAACATCCTGTCTTGGTTGACTGTACCAATCAAGGCCTCTATTGAGCGCCATCGTCTTAGGAACAGAGCAGAGCTTATCGCTGCTGGGTATGCAGTCCACCAGCTATCAATATCTGATACTTACCTGGACAAGAACAACTGACAACACTGAATATGATAGACAGAGAGAGGGAGCGAGGGAGAGAGGGAGGGAGGGAGAGATAGAGAGAGAGAGAGAGAGAGAGAGAGAGAGAGAGAGAGAGGGAGAGAGAGATAGAGAGAGAGGGAGCGAGGGAAAGAGAGAGAGAGAGAGGGAGAGAGAGAGAGAGAGAGAGAGAGAGAGGGAGAGAGAGATAGAGAGAGAGAGAGAGAGAGACCCACCTCACCTCTCCTAAGTTTGAGTGAGAACCCTGGAGTCTGAGCTGCGTTAGGGAGAAGAGAGTGTGGCGTAGTGTAACAGCAGCAGTCTGGTGTCACGGGGGCGGGGCTGTGGAAGGTCAGCACCGCGGCGCAGCTCGCTGCGTTCTGCCTCCGTTCTCCTTGGCCGGGCCTGTCAGCAGGGGGACGGACATCCCGCTGTACCGATGATGAAGAGGACCTGGAGTGTGGACACCGGAGGTCACCATCGCCACGGGACGTCAGGAAGTGAACCTGGCTCCCACGCCCTGCCGGGGTGGCACACACACACACACACACACACACACACACACACACACACACACACACACACACACACACACACACCGAGCACGCTCCGTCAACTAATGAAGCTCTCCTCACCGTGTCCTCTCCAAAGACTCCACCCAGTCCACCACCCCAAAGTTAGAGCTGGAGAGAGAGAGAGAGAGAGAGAGAGAGAGAGAGATGGATAGATAGAGAGAGAAAGAAAGAGAGAGATGGATAGATAGAGAGCGAGAAAGAGAAAAAAAGGGACATGGAGAGAGGGAGAGAGAGAGAGGCTCATTAAAGAAGGCACACTCAAGGGTATAGCTGTGGGAGGTCCCATAAGAGACCACATCAGCTACCATATAAGGCCCTGGCGCTCACCACTGGGTCACACGGCTGCCTAATTATGGATGACAAAGACGGATGCATTTCATTTCAGTCACTTTATGTCCCTTTCTCGTCCCATGTCCCTCTCACACCACCAAACGCCGTAGATCCATTCCCATATAAACTCCTCTCTTCCATCATCCCGCTTTATCGCCTTCTTGATCACCCTGCACTCTATCTCTTTCCCCTTCTCTCTCTCTCTCTCTCTCTCTCTCTCTCTCTCTCTCTCTCTCGTTCTCTGCCTCAAACTGTCTATCTCATTCTTACATACATAGGCACACACAGAAATAGACACACACACACACACACACGCTCACACACACACGCACACTTAAGCAGCAGGCGTGCCTCTTGACTTGCGCTACTCTGTAGGGGCGTGAGGTGGGAGGCGGCGGCGGTGGCTGACCACGGTGCTCTTTCAAGGCTAAATGATTACATCCTCTCAAAGAACAGTTTCATTTCCATCGCAGACGGCAGCCGCGGCACCAAAGCCAAAACAATCTTGCTAAGTGCCAACTCCCTCTCTCCCTGGTCGCCGTCAGTCCCCGCCTCCGTCTGCACAGGAGTGCCTCTCCACCATTATGTCTTGTGCTTGTTACACTGTGCGAGGTCCAGGCCCGTAGTAAACAAACAGAGAGGGAGAGAGAGCCATACCTACAGTAGAAGTGGAGCAGCTCTCTGTACTGTACCATCGATTGCATGAGCAGGGAGGCATGCAGTGGAAAGGAGAGAGAGAGAGAGAGAGAGAGAGAGAGAGAGAGAAAAAAAGACTCCCCAGTAGAGATGCTCCTTTCTCATCCTCTCCGACCGTACAGACGACCAGCATGGGAGGCAGAATGTGAGGAAAAGCATTGACCAGCAACTGGAAAAACATCTAAGCCATTCAGGATCAATGCAGAATTGATCCCGGTTGTTATGTATAATGTAGACCGGTGGACAGGCTGTCTCTCTCTCTCCTCATCCTTCAGTGCAGGGAGGGAGAGCTGACCACAGGCGCTGAGCTGTGTGCACTGAGTAGAAACTGCCTGAGGTGTGTGGTTAAATATACAGTAGGGCCTTTTATAGAGGAGGTGTAGTCTTCTTAGCATTAATAACTAGGTAGACCAGGTGTAATGAGAGAAGCCTCCTGCAGGGCACATGACTGTAATGTAGACTACCTTGTACACGTCTACTTTACCCAAGATGCCGGTGCCTCATTAGGCGTTTGTGTGGTTGGCTTGCTGGTACCCTGCGCTGCTGGAATGGACAGCCGCGGCCAGATCTGTAGAGAGCATTGCTGGGTAGGATGGAAGCAGCAGGAGGAGGAGCGTTCACACAGGAATGATAAACTGGACCCAGCGTGTCGCTTCCCCCCCCTCTCCTCGTGGCATCCCCAGGAAGGCCCGGGTCTTAATGAGCAGCGTATAGGAGAGGGCATCTTTTTAACCCTGCTCAGGGACTCGTATAGAACAGTCTCGCTCCACTCCACCAGATGCCAAGTGCAGCTGTCAACAGCCACACACTATTGTTGCTTCTTCTTCTCTCTTTCTCTCTCTCTCTCTCTCTCTCTCTCTTTCTCTCGCTTTCTCTCTCTTTCTCTCTCTCTCTCGCTCACTCTCTCTCTCTTTCTCTCTCTCTTCTCCTCCAGCCCAACCATTCACTCTGCTACTGTAGCGTTAGCCTAGCCCCTGCTCTCGTTGAGATGGGTAGCACATACATATGTGTACTAGAATCCTACACTCACTGAACACTTTATTAAGAACACTATACTAGTACTGGGTAGGGCCTCCCTTTGCTTTCAAAACAGCCTCAATTCTTAGTGCCATTAATTCCACAAGGTGTTTGAAACATTCCTTTGATATTCTGGTCCGTGATGACATACTTGCATCACGCAATTCCTTCAGGTGCACTTTTAAGCTGTGAATCTCCCGTTCTACCACATCCCAAAGGTGTTCTATTGGATTCAGTACAGGTGACTGGGAAGGCCACTGAAGAACACTGAACACATTGTCATGTTCATGAAACCAGTTTGAGACGACTTTTGCTTTGTGACATGGTGCTTTATCATGCTGGAAGTAGCCATTAGAAGATGGATTGTGGCCAAAGATGTAAATTGTGGCCATGAAGGGATGCACATGGTCAGCAACAATACTCAAATAGGCTGTGGCATTCAAGCGATGATTGATTGGTATTGACAGGCCCAAAGTGTGCCAAGAAAACATTCCCCACACCATTACACCACCTCCACCACGAGAAGGTGTACAGGTGTTCTAATAAAGTGTTCAGTGAGTGTATATCCCCTCTACATCACTGTCTGTAACTTGTTTATAGTTTCTAACGTGGTTATGAGTTACACGGTCATAGGACATCCCATGGATGGTGCAATGCTTGATACACAGAACATATGTACTGTATGTCA
>NC_139662.1:17809298-17816798 GCF_951799395.1 Argentina silus
CATGAAAGCCATTGTGGAGCAAGGTAGAAATGTAAAGACCAGAAAACACCTGCACTCACTCACTAGAATGACTGGGGTTATTTTCATGCGTACTTGCAGCAGCAGTCAAACAAAGGCGTTAGGGCATTGGTCGCTTCTTCAGCGCTGGGGCCTGACGGGTGGCAGGGCTGGCACCCCTGGTAGTCCAACAGTGACAGACTGGCAGCCTGGCATAGCAGTTCACACAGTAACAGAATCTGGATCTCCATCAACAACAGGAACCACATCCCGAAGGGGGAGAGAGGGGGAGGGATAGAGAGGGGGAAGGAGAGAGAGAGGGGGAGAGAGAGGACCTCGGCAGGGGGGGGCGGATCGGCTGACTGATGGCTTTCTTGATTAAAAGGAATTAATTGCTGAACCATTTAATACCCTGTTTTTAATGTGTCTCCAGTGGCTGTGTGATTTAGTCACATGTCCCGCTGACATGCAGACTGCCTGCCATGTTGATGGGCGTGCAGCCTTCCAGCCCTGCGTGAAAGGGATGCATGCTGGGAAGCAGGAACCCCCACCCCCCCACCCCCAACCTGCTCCTCCATTTCCTCTGAACATTTCCTTGACCTGAATGCTGGATGACCCTTTTTTACCCTCAGAAACATACCAGCTGAAATCTCCCATTGTTGTGGGTTACAGTATTTTAAACCTATTTTTAGGAAACAAAGACTGTGATTTACCCCCCCCCCCCCCCAACACAATCCATAATCACCTTAGGCTCTTTTTTAAACCAGAGAGAGGCAGAGAGAGAGAGAGAGAGAGAGAGAGAGAGAGAGAGAGAGAGAGAGTGAAAGGGAGAGAGCGAGAGTGAGAGAGTAAGAGAGAGAGATAGAGAGAAAGGGAGAGAGAAAGAGAGAGAGAGAGAAAGGGAGAGATAGAGTGAGAGAGAGAGAGAGAGAGAGAGAGAGAGAGAGAGAGAGAGAGAGAAAGGGACAGATAGAGTGAGAGAGAGAAAGGGAGAGAGAGAGAGAGAGAGAGAGAGAGAGAGAGAGAGAGAGAGAAAAAAAGGGAGAGAGAGAGAGAGAGACTACCACCTACTGTTCTCTGTGTTTGCTGGCAGAGTGAATTGTGTGGAGGGAGACAGGGAGACGGGGGAGGTCTGGTTATAAGCCGAGCCCCCATGCCTCCCCTCTCTGAGAGAGGAAGTGTGAATCTGGGGTGACTGCACCCACAATTAGGGCATGGGAGGATTAGTGCCGAGTGGGAAGGTGGTTCGGGGCTGTTTTTTGTTTGTGTTCTTACTGTTTGCCGCTGTGTATTGTGCTGGATCTACGCACAGGTCCCCCCCCCACCCCCTCTCCCCCCACCATGTTTTCAAAAATAGCAACATCACAAACAGCACAACAAGCTAATAGAGAATACAATGAGGAGAGGACAACACAGTGTGTGTGTGTGTGTGTGTGTCTCTGTGTATGTGTGTGTGTGTGTGTGTGTGTGTGTGTGTGTGTGTTTGTGTGTGTACGTGCGTGTGTGTGTGTATGCGTGGGTGTGCGTGTGTGCTTGTTCACAGTGCTCTGAATGCCTCTCTGTTCCCCTGTTCCTGTGTCAGCCACCCCAGTCTCTCCACCCTTGCCTGTCTGTTGCCTTTATATCTGAAGCTATCTCCATCTCCTTCCCAGACCCAGAAACGTCTCCACAGCCTAGTCTTAGCATCCATTTCATTTCCCTTCAGAAGTGGGGAGTACAGGGGGAGACACAGCAGCCTTAGCCTTATGACGAGTTGAAGGCAGTTAAAAGCTTTTGGCAATGCTGACACTACAGTATGATATGTGAGGGTCCAGAGGACCAGACTACAGTATGCACTGGGATTCTCCTCAGCAACTCTCATTCGCCTTTGTGTGTGTGTGTGTGCGTGCGTGTGTGTGTGTGTATGTGCGGTTGTGTTTATGAGTGTGTGTGTGTGTGTGTGTGTGTGCGTGCGCGCGTGTGTGTGTGTGTGTGTGTGTGTGTGTGTGTGCGTGTGTGCGTGTGCGTGTGCGTGTGTGTGTTTAGCCTGTCTCTCTCAGATAGCTTTGCTCGTCCCTGCAGCACTTACCAGTGTGTTTAGTGGCACAGACAACATTACCCACTCCACTCCACTCCAACTCCACGGTAGGCTTCCCTTCCGTCCTCCTCTCTGCCTTTGGTCACACATGGAGTTGAAGAGCTTTGCTGAGGCGGGGAGGTGTGACTCACACCAGGACTCTACTCTGCCTCGCACCGCTCCGCAACGCGACGCTCCTCCACTCAGAGTCGTGGGGCGCGCGCTCAGTGGTAAACCAATTTCATTTCATATGTTTTCACATTTTCCTCCAATCACATCGCTCTCAGAGCTTCCAAAAAGCAGCATGGTGCCTTTATTGGGCCTAATTAAGGATTTGTGATTTAATCCCTGTAATTCAATTGAGAGCGGTGGCGGAATGTGTTTCAGGCTGGGAAGGGCGGGGGAAGTTTCGCATCTACACTGCATAGTGCATACCCCCTAGTGTACACATCACTTGGGCTGTACTTTGCTTCTTGAAAGGCGGGTTGGGGTGCAGGGTGTGTGGTGGGTCCTGTGTCTGGAGATGGATGAAGATGGATTTGTAGCTGCAGAACACCGGGGCACAAAGGGCAGTTTGTTTGAGGGCGTTATGCCAGGCTGTCCCTGACTCTCCTGTCCCGTCCTCTCATGGCCTCTCCTGTCCTCTCCTGTCATCTCCTGTCCTCTCCTGTCCTCTCCTGTCCTCTCCTGTCCTCTCCTGTCCCCAGGATGCTGCCACTCTGCTGTCACATGGGCCCTTGAGTAGTGTCTGTCGTTCTATCACCAACCACACACAGTGATCCAGTCAGGAGCCGGCTAGTCTCACTCTGTTATTGTTCTCCTCCACATCCATGTCCCTGCCAGCAAAAAGCTCAAGTGTTTTTTCTTGTAATCTTTTTTTCTTTTAAAGCAGGTTCAAGTCACTCCGGATGAATGAATGGCATTGGCCGCTCATTCAAAGTGTCTCGGCAATGCATTCTGAACTCTCAAGAGTGTCTGGAAAGTTGAGCCGATCTTGGATTGTGATCTATCCAATCACTCCGTCTGTACAGTATAATTGATATACAGTTCTCAGAGGCATCAACTCCAAGTGAATTAGGTGGGAGTGGGGTTGCTGCTGCCATAATAGAGTCTGGGTGCTGTCTGTAGTGTGTTGTTCCCACCCCTCCAGCCAGGGTGTGTGTGTGTGGGGGGGGTGTGACGCAGGGTGGAGTGATGCAGTTGAGTGCAGGGCAGGGCTCAGGACTGGCTGAGGGATCGCGTGCAGGGAGCTACGCAGACGGGCGTGGGGGGGGGGGAGGGCAGACAGAGGGAAAGTGGCAGGGGAGACTGGGGCAGAGGCAGGAGACGATGGGAACACGATGGACCGGCTGGGCGGTGGGCTTGTCTTGAGCAGGGCTCTGCCTAGTCACACTGGATATCAGCTCCAGCTCACCGGATAGACAGCACAAGTGACAGTTGACAGGGACGGAGACAGAGAGGCCAGCCAGTGTCCCTACCCCACCCGTCCTTCCCTCGCTCCCTCCTTCCCTCCATCCCTCCCTCTTCTCACCCAGACTCCCCCCTCAGACTGTGGCAGTGACCCTGTTTGTCCCTGTCTGACTGTCAGGGGAGGTGTATTGGGAGGTGTACCCAAAGCTGACCACTTAGCCAGCCGACCAGCACATTTTAATTGTCCTTTGTGTCAACAGTTACGCAGTTTGTTTCCCAAATTGTTTTGCTGTTCAGCCTAAGTCCATAACTTTTGACCAAACCTCCTCCTGCCTGTCTCTCTCTCTCTGTCTGTCTGTCTGTCTGTCTGTCTGTCTGTCTGTCTGTCTGTCTGTCTGTCTGTCTACAACCGTCTCCAGATCCACTATCAGCACAGCCCCTGGTGGAATGGCAGGGTACTGTAGGGGATAGGTGATATGAGTTTGGTAACGTTGAGTCCTGGATAATGGATGTGGTGAATGGATTTCCCCTGCATAGAGGACTTGAACACATCAGTGCCTCTCGTTACGAGACTGTCTGTAGACAGTTTTGAGGGCGTCGGAGCCACCGCCACTCTGCCCATATGCTTCCTGCAGCTCCTATCCGTCAGGGTGTCAGGAAGTGGCGGGGCGCGCTTTTCTGCATGCCAGCGTGGCGGCACAGGGCGCCGCGGGAGGGCCTCATTATTACACACGGCTCACAAAAGAGTTGTGAGAATGAGAAATGAGCAGGCTGAGAGCAATGTTTAGAGTCAGAGGGTGTGCCACTTAAAAGGCACTCACAAAACAACCCGCTCACTTTGGCTTCTTTATCACTACAGAAATGTTGACACTGGTATTTAAAAAAAATAAATAAAAAAATAAATAAAATAAAAAAAGTAAATACTATAACTAATTAACAAAGTAATTAAGGCAAACAAATTGATTGCTGGAAAAGAAATTGGGATTGCACTTTTTGCTTTTCTGTCTCTGTCAGGCTAAATTCCTCTCTTTCCAGGTCACTATTACGGAACCGGAGTTGAAGTCCCACTCACTCTCCAGTGGATCATTGATTCAGCCAAACAAAGCCTGAATTGACATTTATTCTCCTCCTGGCATTTGAGAATTTTTCACAGACCCTTTCTTTTAAATAGCGTGGCTAATAACGGATTCTGTGTTAGAGTGTGTGTGCGTGCATGCATGCTCCTGTGTGTGTGCGTGTGTGCGCTCCTGTGTGTGTGTGTGCGTCTGTGTGCGTGTGTGTGTGTGCTTCTGTGTGTGTGTGTGTGTTGCTATGTGTGCGTGTGCGTGTGTGTGTGTGTGTGCGTGTGTGTGTGTGTGTGTGTGTGTGTGTGTGTGTCTGTGTGTATTGAGGTTTATGGAGCTGTGTTTGTGAGACTCTGAACACCTTGCACTTTCGCTCCTCAGCTGTTCATAGATCATTTGGCTCTTAGTAAGGGTCTGGAGAGCAGAGTGTTCCCAGTTGTGCATGGTAATTTAGCTACACAAAGTGGCAAGGTCTCTTACAATCTTCAGCCCTCCATCACCATCGATCCCATTAAATTTATGTTGTGAGCTTGCTTTCAAATGGCCAGGGCAGAAATCAAACTCTACCCATGACAATCCGTAATCTATATGGTCTGAATTACTGTGCATTAGTGATCAGGTCACCCTTTCAGTCAAGTCATTGAAGGGCTCAGTGGAGGAAGCCTTCAGTAGAAATTAGGAAACTTTCGGAAGAGTTTTCTTAGTTCCTGCAACTAGCTGATCATTATTTGAAATCCAAAGAGGCGGGAAATTCAGCCACTTTTCAATCAGAGGGACTTACTAATGGGTGCCAATAGTCTTGGGTCCATCAGACACATTATATCAGCTGATATGCTACCTACGCTAGCACAGGGATGAATTTCGTTTCAATACATCTTCACATCTTCACATGGAAAGTACATCCACGTGTCCTCTTTCCATACAGAGAGCTTTTGGCCTAGTTGTGTTCAAGTAAAATAGTTCATTGTAATGACAGTGATATACTGCCTATAATGACTATATATAACTTAAACTTGTCAACACAACATGCTGGAAACAGAATTGCCAATTAACTGACGTGTGTCAATGTGTCACCAGGCACTGATGTGGGGAAGCTAGTTGTTACTCTAACCATGCTAACTAGCTAGCAGTGTCACTAGCTAGCATTGTCACCAGCTAGTATTGTCACTAGCTAGCATTGTCACCAGCTAGCATTGTCACCAGCTAGCATTGTCACCAGCTAGCATTGTCACTTGCTATCATTGTCATGAGTAGCATTGCCACCAGCTAGCATTGCCACTAGCTAGCATTGTCACTAGCTAGCATTGACACTAGTTAGCATTGCCACCAGCTAGTACTGTCACTTGCTATCATTGTCATGAGTAGCATTGCCACCAGCTAGCATTGCCACTAGCTAGCATTGACACTAGTTAGCATTGTCACTAGCTAGCATTGTCCTAAAGAGGAGAGGTGGAGTGAAGTCCATGATGCAGCCAGGCCAGGAGAGGAGGAGGAGGAGGAGGAGGAGGAGGAGAAAGAGGAGGAGAAACCCAGTGCACTGTGACACAATCCTCCCTCGCCCCCTAATTAAATTCCCTGGCCCTGTGTAGCGTGGAAGCTAGCGGTCAGGCAGATGTAGCGCTATGTTAAACTTTATGCTGCTTGAAAATGGCTTCCGTTCCAAGTGCATTCAAGACTGGGATCGTCTGGCTGTAAAATGATCTGTTTTATGGGGCCGTTATCAGGCCGGTATTCCTTAAGGATGCAGTCCTCCGTACACTGGCATTCTCAGCCTGCCGGATGGAGCAAATTGATGTGTACAGATCAACAGTGCAACGCCCTTCTCAATGTCCTTGGCACTCCACATGGCCTCTCAATTGATTTTTCCTCATCATATCTCACGAGCCAAAAACTACATTTATAGAGTTCACTCCTGCAAACACGTCGTCTTCCTGGCTCCGAGCGAAAGTTGTGTTGTTATTAATTCGTCCAATACAATGTTACTGTAAAATCATTTTGAAGAGAAACAGTGTGTGTGTGGGTGTGTGTGTGTGTGTGTGTCTGTGTGTGTGTGTGTGTGTGTGTGTGTGTGTGCGCGCGCATGTGTATGCCCACAGTCAATGTTTCCAATGAGAGTGATTCATGTTATTTGTTATTTAATGTTTAGTGCAGGCTGGTGTGTATCATTGTTGCGATGTGTGTGTGTGTGTGTCTGTGTCTCCCCTGGCTGTCAGCGAGGCTCCGTGCCTGTGCCAGTCCAGTGCTGATACACATTGTGCCTGGCTATGCTCCATTAGGTGGGCTGTGTCTTAAACAGGGGCTGACGTCACCATGCTGCTGGGGGATATAGGATGGGGAGGGAGGGAGGGGGGGAGGGAGGGAGGGAGGGAGGGAGGGAGGGAAGGGGGGGGGCGCTCTGTGGCGTCTGTTTTATTCTCTACGTCCTTATTGTTCCTCCCCAGGGACACCCCCTCTCTCTCCAAACCCCCCCCACCACCCCCTCTTCTGGCCTGCTGGAGTCTATTGATCAGCCTGTGAAATCTGGCATCTCTGAAGAGGAGAGGAGAGGAGAGAGAGAGAGAGAGAGAGAGAGAGAGAGAGAGAGAGAGGGAGAAAGAGTGGGAAGTAGAGAAAGGGAGGGAGAGAGAGAGAGAGAGGGAGAGAGAGAGAGAGAGAGAGAGAGAGAGAGGGAGAGAGAGAGGGAAGTAGAGAAAGGGAGGGAGAGAGAGAGAGAGAGAGGGAGAGAGAGAGAGAGAGAGAGAGAGAGAGGGAGAGAGAGAGGGAAGTAGAGAAAGGGAGGGAGAGAGAGAGGGAGAGAGAGAGAGAGCAGGCAGAGTGGAGAAGGAGATGGGGAATAGACCAACAGAGAATAGAGGAGAGGGTCTAGAGGGGTTCTGGCTGTTTGCCTTGCTATATTAGAAAACTTTTGGTCAAGTTTATTAATCTTGTTGCCAGTTCAGTTTTATCCTGTTGCCATGGACACTTAACCCCCTG
>NC_139662.1:17839298-17851798 GCF_951799395.1 Argentina silus
GTGGCTCCAGCGAGGGGAGGCAGTGGGGCCGGGAGTGAGGGGCCTTCAGGGGCCTGTGCGAGGCAGCCTAGCGTAGCACGAGTGGATGTCAGCGCGTGCTGCTGTCCTGTCTGCTCCTGAGCGGAGACTCAGCAGCGCGTGTAAACGATGGTTCTCCTCTCTCTCTCTCTCTCTCGCTCTCTCTCTCTCGCAATCGCTCTCTCTCTCTCTCTCTCTCTCTCTTTCTATCTTTCTCTTTCCTTTTCTCTGTCCTCTCTCTCTCTCTCTTGGACCCTCCTTCCCACTCTCAACCTGTCTCCCCCCCCCCCCCCCCCTCCCCTCCCTCCTCTCCCCATCCCACTCCCCTCCAAGTCCAGACCAGACGGACAGAACCTTGAAGCTGGACGGTAATGCTCCCTGTTCCCTAAAATTGGAGCGCGGGGCGTGTTGCGGCATTAGCGCTTAACAGGCCGTGAAATAGCAGCCTGCCTCGCTGACGTCTCCCCCATCACTCCAGGTGAGCTGGGCAGACGGCTGGATAAATGAGCAACCCCGCACACCCCAGCTCCCAGCATGCATTTGGGGCACCTGAGGAGAGATGTGTCCATCAGTGATTATCTCACCACACCTTACCGACTGTAGCCTCACTTCAACCTGGCTGCAGCTCGGCTCAGGCCCCTATTTAACCCCCGCAATCACTCCAGTTAGTATATGGCTCTTGATCAATCCTGTGCCATACCTAAGCCACAGTACAGTACAGGAAAGATGTTTTTAACTGTGTTATTTATCTTAAAGAGTGATGTTATTGAGTGGTTATAGCATTTATCATTGAGCTAGCGACATAACTAGCATCCTCAGGCTTCTCCGTGTGTAATAGCAGACGGCTAGCTAGCATCAACTAGCATCTCCGGGCTTCTCTGTGTGTAATAGCAGACGGCTAGCTAGCATCAACTAGCATCTCTGGGCTTCTCTGTGTGTAATAGCAGATAGAGAGGCCCTCTGTTCCAGCCAGCAACCCGTAACAGAATAGAATACTTTATTATGCCTGAGGAAATTAGTTTGGCAATGCATACTGCAGAGGCACACACCATCTCAATGACACAGAACAACACTCTACAACACTTTACAATTACACCCGACAGATGCAACACAGATAAATACAGGTGCATACAGTACAGACACCTCCTGAATTACTTCTAATGTGGTCTCTGCCCCCCCCACCCCCCCCCCCTCCACCATCCTCTCCATCCTCTCCACCCCCACCCCCACCATCCCCTCTCCTCATTATTCCCGAGCTTTAATAAACTCCCCCAAACACAGATCGATTTCTCTTAAGTGAAGGTGGCAGTGCCTCTGACTTATTTCATTACCACAGGCTAATTATAACGATTGAAATGAGCTCTCTCCTTTAAGGTGCGCCCCCGCAACTCCCTAGACCTCAATGCCACAACGTCCCCTCACCCCCACCCTCCCGCTACCCCCACCTAAAATAATCAGGCTAGGCCTCCTCAGCCCTCCTAACATGCCATTCCATGTTGGATCTGTCTTAATGCGTGATTTCAGCCGTGCAACTGTGCAATGAAGGAAGGTAATGGAGCATGGTGGTGGCTCAATCGCCTCTGCTCATTGATAATAATGAAGACAAATGTCAAAACGTTAGTTGCTAATGCTGTAATGGAGTGGACACTGTGGTAGATGCCCTGCGGAAGATTGTACACATACACACACACACACACACACACACACACACACACACACACACACACACACACACTGCAGTGTCTCCTACTGTAGATCACATGTCCTTCGGGACTACAGTAGATTCCGCTCTATGGCGTGCTTCTCCCTGTTTTGAAGTTAATCAATATTTGATCACCAAGAGTTGTTTTTTAAATGTCAACCAACATAAGACAATGCAATTTTGATATCTGGAATTTGATATTTCACCCTCACAATGGGGATTTGTATTGTCTGCCGGGGAGAAGGTGTCTGGGTTGCTATGTGTGTTTGTGTGTGTGTGTGTGTGTGTGTGTGTGTGTGTGTGTGTGTGTGTGTGTGTGTGTGTGTGTGAGTGTGTGTGTGTGTGTGTGTGTGTGTTGCGTGTAGATGATGTCTGGGTTACTGTGTGTGTCATGAGTGTAGCAGTGTGATCCAGATGCTGTAGTTGATATCAACAGATTGTGGGGCCAGATGTGAGAGGGGACAAAACAAACAGGTCTCTGTGAGGAAGTGACATCACGCATCCCTTCACTCTGCTCCTGCTCCAGCTCAACTGTGAAATTATGATCCCACAACAGATAGAGAAGGGAAACAACCATCAAAGGCCAAAAAAAGTTCTCTCTCTCTCTCAAAGTTCTCCCTTTTTTCCATTTTCATTTCAACTTATACAGTCGACTTTTAAACAACTGCCAACTGTCTGCTTTGTAAAGACAGTAAATCGATTACCGTTCACCCCATTGTCTCCTCTTCCCTGTGTGGGTTGGTGATGTTATTCACTATTTTTTATTTGACGACTTTGAGTTCACGTGGTGCGCGCTTTCCTTTTTGAATTACCTGAATGCTGAGGAGATAAGACCTATCTGTTTGTGATATTTTTTTAAAGTACTGTTTCCATGGTTATAACTCCTAACCTTCTGCAAGGGAGATGGATAGTGGACGAGTGTGTTCTGTTCCTGTGTAGGCAGAGGAAATAGACCATTGTCCCGTTTCATCCCGCTTCTCATTCAACTGGATAATGTAATAAGCTGGACTTATGCCAGACGAGGCTGATGGAGGTAGAAATCGGAGGACAAGTTCATTGCAATGCATGGAAGGGACACAAACACACGTGTTTGATACCGTTCCTCGTTCCGTTTCTAGCATTACAATGAGGCCGTCCTCCAATTTCTACCTCCACCAGCCTCCCCTGCAGGATACGGAGCACTTAGTCATTCACATCTTGCTTGAAAGAAGTGCACAGCCGGACAAGCATTGTTATCAAGACAAAACAACAACAACAACAACAACGACAACAACAACAACAACAACAACACCCCAATGGTAAGGTGTAGGATGGTGCACCACTATCATTGATGTTGAGTCAGAGATCATGATTTAGTTGAATCAGAGAATAAGTGCGAATCCAGCCTTTTGTTCTAGATCTCAGCATTCCTCCGATGTACACACTCTCCACTCTATATTGTTTACGAGAATATCAACCAGACTCCACATGAACGATATGGAGTCTGGACAATAGATCAAATACGTGCGTTGCGCCGTACCGACCGCAATGGCTAAATGACAGTTATTATGTTGTGATTAAGGACTGAACCAAAGGGTTCTCACATGAATGTCCAGCTCACCCGTGGCGTCTCCTCTCAGCCCACAGTAATTAGCTTCCTGCTCTTATGTGTCTTCTCACAATCACTGAATCACTCAGTAGCGGTTAAGCCCTTGCTCTGCCTATCATGGCGACCCTGCTATCACTACTTCAATTGGGGGGGGGGGGGGGGGGGGGGTGGTGGGGGTGGGGGGGGGGGGGGGGGTGTATAAGAGGGCCTGTCAAAAGCTGTATGTTATCGGCACTCTCTCTAATTTAATTTCCCATTCGGTACCCTGCGCCACTGTGTTGTCATGCAGAGTGGTCTCCGCAGGGGGTCCCTTCTTTACTGTGACGGGAGGGAGGACACGTCCTCGAGAAATGACAAGAGGAGTCCTTAATGTGTCGCTCAAGCTGAGGACGTTGACTCACATCTATGTATTGGTTTGATTACAACCCCCCCTCCCCTCCCCTCCCCTCCCCTCCCCTCCCCTCCCCTCCCCTCCCCTCCCCTTGCTGTCCTCCCTCCTCCCTTCCACCCTCCTCCATCCTCCAGCCTCCCTCCCGTGCCACCCCCTCCCTCCCCTCCCTCCTCACTCCTCCCTCCTCCCTTCCCCTCCGTCCCCCATCCTCCCCCCTCCCTCCTCTAAAGGGTCCCTCTATGGGTGAAATAAACATGGGGGGTGGGGGGGGGGGGGCGGGGGGGTTGGTAGAAAAACAGGCTGGCAGACAGGAAGGCAGGGAAGGCAGGGAAGGCAGGGAAGCGTGTGATCTCTCTGCTCTGGTCCAGCCCTGGGAGCCTGAGGAGGGCCAGGGGGGCTACAGCAGCACGCGACCCCAGCCCTCATGGTTAATAAGAGACTTCCACCAGGGCCCCACTGCCCTCTCCCTGACATGCGGTAACACGCGGAAAGTGCATTCACATTCCCCCAGTGATTCTACAGTACTGCACTGCCCAGCACAGCAGCCCAACCTGTGTAGCATTCATGTCAATTCTCATTATTTACTAAAAAACCTAGCTTAGTGCCGCGGAAAGGTGCTGTTGTTGCTGTTGGTGAATCGACCAACTGCTTTTTCATTTTGAATTTTGAATTTTTTGTCCAGTTGGAGAACTTTGAGACCTCAGGCTCATTTGTCAGAAGGGGTTCAAATGGAATCAGCATATTCTGCACAGACCTGAGAGGAACCAGTTCAAAGTGTAGCCTCTAAGCAGGCAGCTTTGCTGTAGCCCTGCTCTCTAGTGCCTCTCAAACTCAACTCCCTCACATCAGGGAACGAGTCTTCAGCTGAAGCTGTTTTTAATGATATACACTGGGCTGCGTTTGGCTTCTTCACACACCTCAGTCTTGATAGGCAACCATCAGGGTTTTTGGCCAGAGGGCAGGACCAAAGGGTCAAAGAAGGGTCTGGATATTGAACGGTAACGTAGAACAAACGATATTCTGAGAAACCTGTGAAATATGTGATATAGATTCAGCGAAATGCCTTCGTAAGCTCTAGGGGATCTGGTGGTCTTTACTGAACCTTGTGAGTGATAGAGATTCTCCCCCCGCCCCCCTCTCTCTCTCTCCTAGAAGGCTGTTCTCATAGAAAAGTCAGTTCTAGAAAGCCCTCAGATCCTATAGCTCTCTCTCTCCCTCTCTCTCTCTCTCTCTCTCTCCTGCTGGCCCTGAACACCTGGTTCCTTTCATCTCTGAGAGTGGGAGGCCAGTGTTTGTGTTCAGGATACTGCCAGGGCGCCAAGGGGTTGAAGGTGCAACTAGTCAATGTTGATGATGACGTTATCTCCTCTCTTGACGCAGCAGCAGCGGGGGTGAACAGTACCGTTAAGTCTACGGACCCACATTTCAAAGGACGTTTTCTGCTCCATCTGCAGAAATCTTGGTGTATTGACTCGAGCAGTGAGATGAATTTCTAAACACACACACACACATCTTGCGTTCTATATAAAGTACAGTGTGTATCTATTTTTTTTAAACATTTTTTTTTTATGGTACATGAAGCTTGCCTTGGACATTTTTAGCTTGTATATCTCTTCTGCTAGGCGAATGTATATCTGGCACATGTATTATTAACGTTCAGCGAGGAAGTTTATAAGTCATTTGCTGCTGCATTATGTTTAATAACTGCAAAATCAAAACGTACCAATGCTCCAACATCCAGTCTTCAAAGCAGGCGTAATGATGAGAGCCGGGGAGTTCAAAGAGAATGCCTAAGTGTTTATATAGAGTTATATACAGGCTGAGGAGCTGTTTATTCTCTGAGTGATAGCGAGAGGATTGATATTTAACATGAAAGACTGCTTAAGAGGAGTTTAACAGAGAAAGCAGGTTAAACCCTCAAGCTCCGGGCAACAGGGGAAACATTTAGGGAGAGAGAATACCCCAAATTCACACTGGAGGTCTTCCTTTGTGTCCCAAATTCACACTGGAGGTCTTCCTTTGTGTATCAAATTCACACTGGAGGTCTTCCTTTGTGTATGGGACACAATGTTTTTTTGTATTTGGGACTCTTTTTCTTTTGTTTTGATTCAGGTTTTTTTTTTGTTTTCTTTTCTCATCTCTTCTCTCTTCTCCTCTATTCTCCTCTCTTCTCCTCTATTCTCCTCTCTTCTCCTCTCTTCTCCTCTATTCTCCTCTATTCTCCTCTATTCTCCTCTCTTCTCCTCTTCTCTACTATTCTCCTCTCTTCTCCTCTATTCTCCTCTCTTCTCCTCTTCTCTACTATTCTCCTCTATTCTCTACTATTCTCCTCTCTTCTTCTCTCTTCTCCTCTCTTCTCCTCTCTTCTCCTCTATTCTCCTCTCTTCTCCTCTCTTCTCCTCTCTTCTCCTCTATTCTCCTCTTATCTCTTCTCTTCTATTATCCTCTTTTCTATTATCTTCTCCTCTCCTCTCTCCTCCGCTTTTTTATCTTCTTGTCTCCTCTCTTATCTTCTATCCTTCCATCCCATCCTCTCTTCCTCTCCTCTCTTCTCTTCTTTTTTTTAATCTCTTCCCATCTTCTCCTCTCTTCTCCTCTCCTCTCTTCTCTTGTCCCATGTTCAGTCCCATGTCTCTGTTAACCTTGCTGGTTTCACATTGTGTTCAAATCAAACCTTTCGGTCGTCCCTTTCTCCTCTTAAACGATTTCCTTCGATTTTCTTCACCATTTCACTGCGATTATTCAGTTGTTTTTGGTTTGCGGGGCTTCGCTGGAATGAAAAGGAATCTTGCGACGGTGAACAGATTTATATTTCACATACACATGTGGAGAAGATGAGTCATTTGTGTAAACCCAAGGGGGTGCTGAGTGTGTCGACACTGGTCCCCTGTTAATGTCACTGTCACCCACTAATGATACACACACCCATAGCACGCACTCTTTCATACGGATGCCTGCACACACACGCACGCACACACACGCACGCACGCACGCATGCACGCACACGCACACACACACACACACACACACACACACACACATTGTAAATAGGGTTGCTCTCACTCTAGCATGTTATTAGTGTCTTCTTCATGCAGATAGGCTCCCTATAATTCATACAAAATGTACACGCTATAAACCTAGGTACACACACTATCTAACACACACACACACACACACGCATGCACGCACACACACAAACACACACACACACACACACACACACACACACACAGGCAGATACACGCTTAAACATATAAATCGAGCAAATGATATTCTACAATAGAATGAGGGTTAAAGCAAACCAACGATGGCTAGTCTAGGATAAATAAAATAAGGTATAAATAAATCGAGAGGTAGAAAAAGAATGATGAAAATAAGAAAGGAGAAGTAGAGAGGCTTGGAAGGTGGATGGATCGTAGGGGAGGAGAAGGAAAGAGGGAGGGGGTGGGACTGCTCAGCGAGGAGGAGAGAGAAGGCCAGAATGAACGATATATAGCCTCTGGCAAACAGAAAACAATTGTTACACTGCCTCCCATAACCCACTTCAACCTTAAACAGCAGATTTCTTTCACTCAATTAATTTCTACACATGGCAACAGAGACCTTGGCTGAAGCAAGGCTTTTATGTGCAGCTGGCTCTGGACAGCTCTCTCGCTCTCTGTCTCTTGATAGGCAACCACTAGGGTTCTCGGCCAGAGGGCAGGACCAAAGGGTCAAAGAGGGTCTGGATATTGATCGGTAACGTAGAACATACGATATTCTGAGAAACCTATGAAATATGAGATATAGATTCAGCGAAATGCCTTGGTAAGCCCTAGGGGATCTGGTGGTCTTTACTGAACCTTGTGAGTGATAGAGATCCTCCTCCCCCCCCCCCCTCTCCTAGAAGGTAAGCAGAACCAGATTTCTTTCACATAATTAATTTCTACACATGGCAACAGAGACTTTGGCTGAAGCAAGGTTGCTTTGGACAGCTTGCTTTGGACAGCTCTCTCGCTCTCTGTTTTTCTCTCTCTCTCTCACACACACACACACACACACACACACACACACACACACACACACACACACACACACACACACACACACACACACACACACACTGCATGTGGGAATGGATCAGAACACATAGAATTAACAAACCAAAGTGAACACATAAACATAACACTTGTTATATACTCATGTTATACTTTAATATATTGGTGACTCTTTGATTGAAAGTCACCACTTTTCAATTGTATAAAACAGAATAGGGTTTATGATAGGGTTTTTAAAATATAATTTGAATCACAATGACCCCCTCAATTGGATGTATTTGTGTATACTATATTTGAGTCAGTTTAATGGAGGATCAAGCAGCAGGAGTTCTTAGTGGATGTGACTGTCAGGATGAGATGTATTTGTATGTAAAGCTGATGGAGAATGAGAGTATTAAAAGAGTCAACTCTGGTTAACCCTAACTCTTATTAATTGAAAATGTTCGAGGGAGATTTTCTCTGAAAATCCTGAGGAAATATATAACCAATACTCTTTCAAAGGAGAAGATGATTTTTCTCCCTTGATTTGTGTCTGTGTATTACAGGCGTCGGGTGAACTCTCACTAATACTGGTACAGTATTAGTTTAGGATTACGCGAGGTCATGACCTCTTGACACACTGTCACTGATCTCAAATCAACTCTGGATGTCTTTAGAAAAAGGGAAGAGAGAGAGAGAGAGATAGAGAGAGCTAACTAACAACTCCACAAAACTTTTTTGATTGCTCTTCATCCTGCAAGCAATTCCAGATCAAGCTGTCTCCTCCCATCCAATCAGAGAGCGGCAAATCTTGTCCGTGTCAGGGCAGTAAACAACAAGCAGAGCAGCGCCCCCGGCCAAAAGACCACGCTGGCCTCACCCTGACAGCCCTCTTAGCAGCCTGAGGCCAGAGAGGTACTATAGCAGGGGGAGAGGCAGGGGGATGGGCAGGGGCAGGGGCAAGGCAGGGGCAGGGGCAGGCGGCAGAGCAGGGCAGGGGCAAGGCAGGGGCAGGGGCAGGCGGCAGAGCAGGGCAGGGGCAAGACAGGGGCAGGGGTAGGGGGCAGAGCAGGGCAGGGGCAAGACAGGGGCAGGGATAGGGATAGGGGGCAGAGCAGGGCAGGGGCAAGACAGGGGCAGGGGTAGGGGGCAGAGCAGAGCAGGGCAGGGGCAAGACAGGGCAGGGGTAGGAGGCAGAGCAGGGCAGGGGCAGGGGCAAGGCAGGGGCAGGGGCAGGAGGCAGAGCAGGGCATATTTACACATGATAAGGTTAAAATCAAGCAATCACATCAAAAACACAGACAGCCAGGAGGTGGGTGGCTATAGCACTAGCATGCATGGCTTCAGCAGTCTGAGTGAAGTGTCTCTGTGTGCAGAGAGTGACGGCCAGGCCAGAGCAACATGAATCCTGGCTTCAGTTAGGAGAGGAGGACAGTCGATCGATAGCAGCCAGGAGGAGTGAGGACAACAGACGTGGCTCACCCTCCATCCCTCTGCTAGGCTACTGTACTTCTCAGTGGTTGGACTCAGAGGTTATCTAAAGGTTAGGTTAGGTAGAGTTGAGGGAGGAGTTGGATACTTCCAACCAGTGACGAGTTGATGGAGGGGTGATGACTAATTGATGGACACAGTATTTTCAAGGCCTAAACAAGCATCCATTCTGTCTCTTGACCTCTAGAGCCATTCTACATTAACCACCCATCTTGTTAGGAGCATAAGCTCACTTACCTGCACAGTGTGTAATGTTTGTATGTGTGTGTGTGTTTGTGTGTGTGTGTGTGCGTGTGTGTGTGTGCATGTGTATATGCATGTGTGTGTGTATATACTTGTGTGTGTCTGTGTGTGTGTATGTTTGTATGTGTGCATGTGTGTCTGTGTATATGTGTGTGTGTCTGTGTGTGTATACATGTGTGTGGAAACGTGTGTGTGTGTGTGTGTGTATATGTGTGTGTGTGTGTGTGTGTGTGTGTGTGTGTGTGTGTGTGTGTGTGTATACGTGTGTGTATACGTGTGTGTGTGTGTGTGTGTGTGTGTGTGTGTGTGTGTGTGCGTGTGTGTGCGTGTGTGTGTGTGCTCGCTCATGCAGACACAGCAATGGTCACTACCCATTAAGCTAGTGAGGAGCCTGAGGAGAGGCGTTGTTTTCACAAGCAGCAGCAGCAGTAGTTGGTGTCAGAGTGCTGTGGGCACCTGGGTCTTTAAACAGCAACACACAGAGGAATATAATGACCAAGCTCTCCCTTGTTCCACAATGTCAGACAGGAGGAGAGGAGGAGGAGGAGGAGGAGGTGGAGGAGGAGGAGGAGAATGAGAGGCATTTTTCTCATCCCTCCTTTTTTTCCCATAATTTGGTCGATAAAGGTGAAGGACATTTCATTGCTATTTCTCCCTCTCTCTTTCTCTCTCTCTCTCTCTCTCTCTCCCTCTCTGCTTTTTTTTTTTTTTATTCCTCCCGCGCTCTGCTCTGTCTCGGAGTGAAATCCCGAGATAAAGCTTGCCGGCGCTCCGTGTTTAATGGAGCTTAATCCCACAGATTTGAGATACGGAGCTGTGAGGTAATTCCCTCGCCGCCCATCTCCACTAACACGCCGGGTCATGTGACCAGCCCAGCGCCACTCCAGCCCCCCGCTAGGCCAGAGAGACCAACAGACAGACAGACAGACAGACATACGGACAGACGGACACGCAAAAAAAACAAAAACACAACTCTGCCCAAGGACAAATGTCTCTTGTTTTTGAACAAATATCCATGGGACAAATGGTCATACTTACTTATGAGTTTAATTTCATGATTATGATGAGTCATTGGTAGTAATCGCTACATATCAACGTTTTCCTCATGAAAGTTTCCTGTCATCCCCTCCCTCCATCTATGAGTCAGAACAGACATGACTGTTCCTTCTGACCAGGCCTGAGATCAGCTCTTAGCATAGACTCATCCTCAGGATGATGTCATAGAGACACATCCAGTCATGAACCACGTAGAGAATGTTGAGGAGTCACATGGTGTATGAAAGGTTACGGTCCACAGAGAGAGAGAGATTCTTTACAAAGCCAGCGGTAGGAGGCCAGGGTGTTAAGCAGGGGTTTGATGGTCTCACAGCCTGTGAAGGAGCCCTGTGCTGGGAAGCATTATATCCACCACACAGTCCTCAAGTGATGAGCTGACACTAAGCAATTTGCTATTCATCCTGGCAGTGAAATTATTTTCAATCCCAGCGCATAAAGCTCTGATGGCAGGCGATGTGCCGAGCCCTCTCATTCCAGCTGACACTTTTTGTTTGAGAATAGCCAGCCTGCACTTCAATTTGCCTCAGGATGACTTGACGTGAGCTTCATTGTGGAAGTGTGAGATTGTCCACAGGGATGACTGGAGCAATAGAGGTTGTTAGAGACGGGTGGAGCGGGAGGGAGGGAGAGAGAGAGAGAGAGAGAGAGAGAGAGAGAGAGTATGGCTGTGTTTACCATATGATACTGTGAACATGTTTGTGTATGCCAGAGAGAGAGAGAGGAGAGAGAGAGAGAGAGAGAGAGAGAGAGAGAGAGAGAGTATGGCTGTGTTTACCATATGATACTGTGAACATGTTTGTGTATGCCCAGAGAGAGAGAGAGAGAGACAGAGAGACAGAGAGAGAGAGAGAGAGTGAGAGAGTATGGCTGTGTTTACCATATGATACTGTGAACATGTTTGTGTATGCCAGAGAGAGAGAGAGAGAGAGAGAGAGAAAGAGAGAGAGAACATATTCAATCAGTATTAGTATTAAAGCCCAGTAGAATAAATGAAACTCTCCTGTGATTTCCTCTCCTCTCCTCTCATCACCCCTCTGCTCCCCCCTTGTTATTATTTCCTTTCTCTTTTCTCTCCATTTTCCTCTCTACAGTCCTCTCCTCCCTCCTTCCCCCTCCCCCTCCTCCCTCCTCTCCACTGTCCCCTCCTCCCTCCCTCCTTCCCCCTCCTCCGTCCTCTCTGTAGTCGCTCGGGGGATAAGACACCTAATTGTCTGGGGAGTGCAGACACACGGCCGACTGAAAAAAACACAGAAACACTGTGCAGCTATTGTCCAAAACAAAAACAGCGGGCATAGGCACTCGTGCAGACATGAGAAAAAAAACACACCCAGACATCAGTGTTTTAGTGTGGGAAGGAGAGCTGAGCGGTGTGCGTCCGTTCGTGTCTTTTATATCCTGTTTGTATATATCCCAGACTAGCCATCTTCGGTTTTCTTTAACCGCCATTCTATAACAAGAACAGGTTTGTAGAATATAATTGGGTCTATTTATATGTGTGTGTGTGTGTGTGTGTGTGTGTGTGTGTGTGTGTGTGTGTGTGTGTGTGTGTGTGTGTGTGTGTGTGAATGTGTGTATCTGTGTGCATCTGCGTGTGTGTGCGTGCGTGTGTGCCTGCCTGCCTGCCTGCGTGCGTGCGTGTATCTGTGTGTGTCTGTGTGTGTGTGTGTGTGTATGACTGTGTTTGACAGGTGAGGGGGCACATTGTCCTCTATGGTATAGCACACTCTCTGGCACTGCCGCTTCAAGGTCTCAATCGGCCGCCATCCTGGCCCATCCAGTGCCAACAGAGCCTGGGCGTCACTGCCAAGGTCCTCTCCTGTCTCCTCCTCTTCCTCTCGCTGCACAGCGCTCCTCTCTCCTCCTTTGCATAATTACCCGGGTAATTGTGGAGTAATTGACTGCATCACCTGCTCCTGGGATGCTCTGGCGTTGTTTAATAAACAGCTGGAATGTTCGCCACATGTTGTTGGAGGTAGAGGGAGAGCATATTGGGGA
>NC_139662.1:17866742-17871742 GCF_951799395.1 Argentina silus
CAACACAACAACATAGACACACAGATCACACACAACACAACACAACACAACCAGCAGAGAGAGATAAACACACAGATCATACACAACACAACACAACACAACACAACACAACACAACACAACACAACACAACACAACACAACCAGCAGAGAGAGATAAACACACAGATCATACACAACACAACACAACACAACACAACCAGCTGAGAGAGAGAGATCAGTGCTTACAGCAGTGTTCTGTATGTAATCCATGAGTATTGATAAATCCGTGGCTGTAAAATGGATATAATTAACACCTTACTGTACGCGTAAGCGTTAATATTGAATATTAATCAGAGGTCTTTGTTTTATCCAGCATTAATCCTTTGATAATGCTATTTCAGTAAAGCAGCTTAAGTATAGATTGTAGCTTATGTGCTATTTTGCTCTCTCCCTGCTTTTTCTTTGTCTTGTATCATTTTGGACTAGAATCCAGCCGCCCAGGCTTTTCAGCCGGGGGTGTTTCTGTAACGGGGCAAACGTTGGCACTGACTGCCCCCAGAGCGGGGTGGAAGCCAGCCATGGGCGCATTGACTCTGGGGTTATGCTGTGAATAGGACTGTGTTTTACCAGTGGTGACTGGAAGGTTTAATTTCATAGTGCAGACATATAAATGGAGTACAGACCATAAAGCATTATGGCACTTGCAGACAGGGACGGGCAGTAAATCCACAGAGTGCACGTCTGGCTGAAGATGAACTCCAATGTATTGTGCATTTTTATTTCAGTACACATGCAGTTAGCGGTCAGGGAGACAGTCAGTGCTGATGACAACAATAATAGCCAATAAACCGGTTTTAATACCTCTGTTTGTTTTAAAAACACAGATTGACAAGGAGGAGGGCCTGACGCATGATAAACACTCTTCATGACACATGATACGCCGTTGCAGGGAGAAATAGACCTCAGACTTATGCAAGCGTTTAATGTAGGCCACCTGGTTGGTGTAGGATAAATGTAGGACTCCTTTTGTTCTCGTTTTCTGTGGGTCGGGCTCTGATGATGTCATGTGCAGTTGTTTCCATATGCAGGAAGCACAGTGGGCGGCTGGGCCTGGCACACCATCGCATGGGGGATTTGGAGGGTGGCATGATTTCTCTGTGATCCAGAAAAGCCCCTAAGATAGAGAAACAGAGGGAGAGAGAGAGAGAGAGACAGACAGAGAGAGAGAGAGCGAGAGAGAGAGAGAAGGAGAGAGCGAGAGAGAGAGAGACAGAGAGAGAGAGAGAGAAGGAGAGAGATATGTAGCCTGCTGGCAAGGACCAGTGTTTACTGCCTCTGACAGAAAGCTCCTCACCGCATTACTGAGTAGATTACCATGGCAATGTTTGCTCTGTCTTTGTGCTGGGCTGTACTGTGTGACACTGTCTTATATGTGAGGAGGGTTAAGTGCATCCACAGCTCAGGTGTTAAGGCCTGTTCGTAGTCTATGTGGACACACTAAGGGAGAAGGAAAATGTGTATGAACGCATGCCTGGCACGTACGACTCAGCCGAGCAAAAGAGCTTTGTATCCTCCTCACCAGGGAAATAAAGAGAAGAACTTTTCCATCGCTCCAGGCTACTGTTACCTGCTAGTCGCCGAGGAATTCAAAATTCAAAATATCATTCTGCCGCTGCGTATATTCTACGTCTCTCTGAGAGACAACACAGATACTGCTCACACACACACGCACTCACTCACGCACGCACACACACGCACACACACACACACACGCACACACACACACCACACACACACACACACACACACACACACACACACACACACACACACAACACAGACACACACACTCTCTCACACACTCACACACACACAACCACACAAGCCCCCCACCCCAACCACCCCCCTCCACCTCCCCACACACACACACACACACTCCACACACACACACACACACACACACACACACACACACACACACACACACACACACACACACACACACACACACACACACACACACACACACTCACTCACACACATATGGCTCACTAACATCAAACCTCCAGGAATATGTTACAGAGAGAGAGAGAGAGAGAAGTCCTCCCAGAAGCCGCGGCAGGGAGAGGCTTTTGTTTCGGACATGTTTCTATGGCTGTCTGGAAAATGATGATGTGGTTTCTCCCTGTCACCCTGTGTCTCCCTGCCTGTCCCTTTGACTCCTAGCCATTTGCATAGGCAGCGTTACTCCGGCAGGAAATATGGGGCAGCTTTAGAAAACTCCACTTCTGAGCGGGGCCGCGGGGAGAGGGCGGGCGGAGGAGAGTGATAGAGATGGACGGTGAGATATAAATAGAAGTGGTGATGGCAGGATAATGCATGGCTCTTCCTGCCGGGCGGAGCTTCAGGCCTGTCACTGAGACAGGGGAGACGAGGGGGGGGGGGGGGGCGGGGGGGGGGACAGACGAGAGAGAGCAGAGGAGAGAAAAGGGGGGAGAGTAGGGGAGGAGAGGGGGGGGAGCAGGGGAGAGAGAGAGGGGGAGAGAGCAGGGGGGAGGGAGGGAGTGCAGGGTGGAGGAGGTGGTGGTAGTGGTGGTGGGGTTGGGGGGGGGGGGGGGTCTGAGTGTCATTTCCAGGTCAACTTGGGCTCAGGAAGAGCCCTTGATTAATTATGATCATTATCATCATCATCCTGGCCACGGTTATTAATCACTGAGCTGTCAGGGCCAGGACAGGGGTGGGGGGGTCTATGTGTGTGTGGGGGGTGGGTGGGGGGGGGGGGTGTAGGGAGGATGTCCTATAGTGGACATAGGGGGGTTTAACTCCACATCATTGAGTAGTAGCCGGTGTCGACACACATAGCTATACCACACCAGTCACCCTGGTGTCCTGTCAGAGAAGGCTGCTGTTGTCAGTCCCACTGGCTCTCTCTCTCTCTCTCTCTGCTCTCTCTCTCTCTCTCTCTTTCTGCTCTCTCTCTCTCTCTCTCTCTCTCTCTCTTTCTCTGTTCTCTACCCTCTGCTCTCTCTCTCTCTCTGCTCTCTGCTTTCTCTCTCTCTCTTTCTCTCTCTCTCTCTGTTCTCTACCCTCTGCTCTCTCTCTCTCTCGCTCTCTCTCTCTCTCTCTCGCTCTCTCTTTCTCTGTTCTCTACCCTCTGCTCTCTTTCTCTCTCTGCTCTCTGCTTTCTCTCTCTCTCTCTCTCTCTCTCTCTCTCTCTCTTTCTCTGTTCTCTACTCTCTGCTCTCTTTCTCTCTCTGCTCTCTGCTTTCTCTCTCTCTCTCTCTTTCTCTCTGTTCTCTACCCTCTGCTCTCTCTCTCTCTCTCTCTCTCTCTGCTCTCTCACTTTCTCTCTCTGCTCTCTGCTTTCTCTCTCTCTATCTGTCTCTCTCTGTCTCTCTCTCTCTCTCTCTCTCTCTCTCTCTCTCTCTCTCTCTCTCTCTCTCTCTCTCTCTCTCTCTCAGACTCTGACGCAGCTGAGTGAATACATACAGCACATGATAATCAATGAGAGCTATTTACTTGAACTATATGCCAATAGAGCCAGCAGCCTATGAATTGACTGAGGCTAACGTGACAGCCAGCCAGCAGAATCCAGCAGAAAAGCTTGTTTGTCAGGGCAGTGGTCGGTGGTTAAACTGTAATGGGCGGTTATGACATGTCATGTTAATGTCATGTTAATATGACACGTCATGCCCGTGAGGAAATAATGCCAGGGCCCTGAGGAGTGTAGAACCCGAGCATCGGCCCAGGTTGTGTTTTCAAATGATATGATATGATGTCAGAAATAACTTCAGACATCAGATCACACCTTGGCGTCGAGGTCCCCCCTCCTCCCTCTCTCCCCCCTCCTCCCTCTCTCCCCCCTCCTCCCTCTCTCCCTCCCTCTCCTCTCCCTGTCTTTTTTCTTCCTATCCTTCACCTACCCTCCTCCTCTCCCTCCTCCTCTCTGCGTGTTTTCCGTTAATGACGGACAGCTCTACGCAGCCATGACAACAACAGAACGGCGGATCAGACGCTCCCCCCCCCCCCCCCCCCTGCCCCCCGCTCCCCGCTCCCCCTCCCCATCCCTCCGTCTGACTTTTAGGAATACATATACACAGCTGCGAATGGCGGAGGATTTGTCTCTATAAGGCTCTCTGACACGTCCGCAGTGGAGCCACTTCATTTATTCCACTTGCGTAGATTAAGGCTGGCATTACAAGTAAGGTCACGCCATGCATCATTGTTACCTCGACGCCGGAGCGCTACTGAGCGTGCCCGAGCGACTGCACGCTACACCTCAGGGCCTCTCAGAGGGAAATTTCCATCAGCTCTTTGTTTTCCTGCTTTTCCTGTTTCCCTGATTCCCTAATCCTCCGGGTTCCTGTTTCATTCCTGCTGCAATGGTGTTATAACGGCTAGCAGGGGTGTAAACTACACAGTGTGTGTGTGTGTGTGTGTCTTAGAAAGGGCATACATCTGGCAGGAAACTGTGAACCAGGTGTGGTATCATTGCCATTGGATGTGTACAGCTGTCAATGTTCAAGGACATTATACAGTGCTATGTGCTAATCGCTAGCATTGCGCTGCAGTACAATAGCCCAGTGTATCTGTGGTGGATTCATGTGATCATGGGATCGAATTGATTCGAGTCTCGGGCAGACGGACGGATCGTACCTGTTACATATCTCAGGACAGGGATTTTCTCTGTTGGTTTGGAGGTCCAATGGTCATTCCCGTGTTCTCTGAGGCTAACCACCAACTTTCTGTCAGGAAGCCCCTCGATTGGAAAACTTTCAATGAATCATAAAAAAAAAAACACATGAATCAAAATCGGAAAACCATTTCTGATGTGTCTACATCCCTTTCTAACAATCAACACTGACATGTTTTACCATACATGTTCACCGCCCTCAGTTGGATGAGGGCGTTAATACAAGTCGGTTCATCTTAAAGACTAATAAACAGCCATGCTGATTGCTCTCCTGGGTGTGTGTGTGTTGGGAGAGGATGAGATCTGACGTTCTAAATGCAGCTTGGT
>NC_139662.1:17906742-17909242 GCF_951799395.1 Argentina silus
AGTGTGCTCCGGGCAGCCAGACAGACAGACAGGCAGGCAGGCAGGCAGGCAGGCAGGCAGGTAGGCAGGCAGGCAGGCAGGTAGACATGCAGGCAGACAGGCAGACAGACAGACAGATTGACAGACAGACAGATACATGGCAGGCTCTGTGACAGTAAGACGTTGGCGTGGTCATGGTAGGAAAACAGCAAATTGCCAACATAAATAAGGTGCCACGGTCTGATTAGGAGTGTCTTCACACATCGTTATGATCTAATGAGAGCTTCCCCCACCCCTCTCTCTCTCTCTCTTTCTCTCTCTCTCTTTCTCTCTCTCTCTCTCTTTCTCTCTCTCTCTTTCTCTCTCTCTCTCTCTCACCCCACGCCTGCCACCCCGCGTCTCCTCCTCCTCCTCCACCTCCTTCTCCTCCTCCTCCTCCTCCTCCATCGCCACGGTGCCCGTCGTCTGTCTTCCGTGATGGATGGCTGGGAGTGAGGCGTTGCCAGGGAGACAGGCGGGGGGACAGGGCCTGTCATGTCTTCAGCAGACAGACCTGCTGATGGTTGGGCCAGTGGCCCCCCCTGTCATGTCTGAGGGCTTCATTTAGGCCCGGCTGTTTATCACTTCCTCTCTGTCCCATTGGCCCTCATTGAACCCTGGCTTCTCCTTAGTTCCACCTCTGGCCAATACGAGGAGGGCGTGTAGGGAGTTAATGACGCCTCATTGGACCTGGCAGGATGGTCATAGCTCGCCACAACCTCTCTCTTGGCTGACAGTCAAAGTGTTCAGTGAGTGTTGGTCTTTGGAGGACACCGGCCACTGGAACGCTGTCTCTCTCCTGTGACGGTGACATGGGTGAATACATGACAGAGGGACGTGCATCCTCCTTCTGTTGTAACTCTGTTGCACCTTCCACACAAAGCAGTAGTCATCTGTGTGTGTGTGTGTGTGTGTGTGTGTGTGTGTGTGTGTGTGTGTGTGTGTGTGTGTGTGTGTGTGTGCGTGTGTGTGTGTGTGTGCGTGTGTGTGCGTGTGTGTGTGTGTGTGTGTATACGTGCGTGCATGTGATGGTGTGTGTGTGTGTGAGAAAGAGGGGAGAAGCTCTTAAAGCTTCTTAGAAAACTGCACACACTGACAAACAGAGGAGTTTTTATGAGAGTGTGTGTGTGTATAATTACGGTTTAATTGCTCGCCCTGTGATGGGCTGTCATCTGTCACAGCCCAAAGACAGCAAATAATGGTTCTGCCTCTGTCACTTTGTCACCGAGCCGCTCTGCCTGCAGAGAGCAGCAGAAACACTGGTAAATGATATGCGTCTTGAATGACTGATAAGCACTTGTGTGTGGTGAGCTTTGTGTGCGTGGGCGTGCTTGTGCACACAGAAGTAATCTGGCTCTGTTTTTGTATCTGGACCCATTGTCAATGCCAGAGTGTGTCTGCGTGACGGTGTGTGTGTGTGTGTGTGTGTGTGTGTGTGTGTGTGTGTGTGTGTGTGTGTGTCTGTGTGTGTGTGTCTGTGTGTGTATACGTGCACACATACAGTATATGTGTTAGTGTATGTGTTTGATGCCTGTATCTGCACTGACAGGTGCAACAGTTGTGTTATGCTTTAAGCCACTTGTTTGTGTCTGGCACGCTGCTTTGTATGGTTCACAAATTGAGTAAACAGAAGCAAAGCAGCCTGGGGGCTAATTTATGCACTCCCCAGTCCTCGCAGTCACAGCCTGCCGAGCCAACCCACCTGTCTGTCTCTCTTCCTAGTCACAGAGGCTTGAGCCAACCCACCTGTCTGTCTCTCTTCCTAGTCACAGAGGCTTGAACCAACCCACCTGTCTGTCTCTCTTCCTAGTCACAGAGGCTTGAACCAACCCACCTGTCTGTCTCTCTTCCTAGTCACAGAGGCTTGAACCAACCCACCTGTCTGTCTCTCTTCCTAGTCACAGAGGCTTGAACCAACCCACCTGTCTGTCTCTCTTTCTAGTCACAGAGGCTTGAACCAACCCACCTGTCTGTCTCTATTCCTAGTCACGGAGGCTTGAACCAACCCACCTGTCTGTCTCTCTTTCTAGTCACAGAGGCTTGAACCAACCCACCTTATAGTTATAAACAGTAGTAATAGTAATATAGTAGTAATAGCATGGTCATATAAATAGTGATAGTGATACTGGGGCCTGAGCACTTGTGTGCCTACACAGTAGCAGATAAACTGCAGGGGCGGCTGGTGGAGGTAGAGATTGGAGGACAGGCTCATTGTACTGCAAGGAATGGAAGGAGAAATGCTACCATTCCTCAATTCCACTCCATGCATTACAGTGAGTGATACTGGAGCCTGAACAGTAGAGTGAGCCTATAGCAGATACTGTACAGTAGATGTACTGTATGGGGTTGTGTGTACGGTGCAGTGTGAGGGGGTGGAAGTATCTGTAAATTCCCAGGCAAGAGTAATGGATGCCAGAGCAGTGTGAGTGGGTGGAGGAACACATCCTATTCCAGACAGAAGTAATGGATGACATTCCAGGAG
>NC_139662.1:17916742-17919242 GCF_951799395.1 Argentina silus
CAGACGCGTGGAGGCGAGCGGAGAGAGGGGAGGCGAGACAGAGACAGAGAGACGGAGAGGCCAACCGCAGATAGCTGCTTTAAATTATTCAGCTTTTCCAGAAAGGTTAGGGCTGAGAATGAGCCAAGCTGACATTCACCCAGTTACTGAGTCCTGCCCAGCCAGCCCCAGTGGTGTACGTGCGGACATTTCCTCTCCTTCAAGATGTTAGCAGAGCCGCCTGTCCTGTCTTATTGTGTTAATCCTGCTCTCACACAGGTTTAACCAGCCTTATCACTCTGGCCTGGCCCAGACTCAGGTCATGACTGAACCTGGACCAGTAATGAACCATGGATTCGCCCCACTGCTGCTCACAGCACACGCTCTCAGGAGCTGGTCAAATCAACCATACAGTCCCTGGTAGTTACTAGAGCCCTGGATACAGGCCACGGCGTAACTAGCCCATGATTACCATATGATAGGTCGTAGTGTCCCAGAGCTCATAGCTTATACGGGTCAGTGGTGAGTCCCTTTTGAGTCCCTCTCCCTCCCTGTCCTGTGTTGAGTCCCAATGTCTGTCCTGTGTTGATTCCCTATGTCTGTCCTGTGTTGAGTCCCTATGTCTGTCCTGTGTTGAGTCCCAATGTCTGTCCTGTGTTGAGTCTCTATGTCTGTCCTGTGTTGAGTCCCTATGTCTGTCCTGTGTTGAGTCTCTATGTCTGTCCTGTGTTGAGTCCCTATGTCTGTCCTGTGTTGAGTCTCTATGTCTGCAGTGTTGAGTCCCTTTCCCTCCCTGTCCAGTGTTGAGTCCCTCTGTCTGCTCTGTGTTGAGCCTACAATGACAGTGTCTGTTACTGCAATGCTAGAGGCCCAGCCCCTGAGTGACTGGTAGTTGTGTACTCTGCTGTGGTGTGTTCAGCCTCAGTCTGTGTGTGTCAGAGGGGAGAAAGATCAATGGGACCCAACAGACAGAGCACACTGGCAGAGCGCTCTGCCATGCCCCCGACTCATGCCCATCCACACGCCCACGCCCCTGGGAACACTGGTCACAGCTAATGACCAGAACTGTCCGATTTGTCCTGTGTTGATTACTCCTCAGAGCCCCAATTAGCTGTGGATGAGTCTGACATCCCGACACGTTCACTTGGAAGTGTCATAGAGAGAAAGATGAGAGGGAGGGAGGGAGGGAGGGAGAGGAGAGGGAGGGATGGAGAGAGGGAGGGAGAGAGGGAGGGAGAGGAGAGGAGAGAGGGAGGGATGGAGAGAGAGAGGGAGAGAGGGAGGGAGGGAGAGCGTTCTGATGGTAGTTAGTAGACAGGGCTGCTGGAGACGTTCACTGTCTATTCATGCTCATATCGATCTCAATTCCACCTAACCAGCTACCACTCATCAACATACAAAGCAAGGCTCCGATTGCAGTTCCTATAATTGGCAATTTCATTGTGAAAATCTGTCTCATCTATGGCGGGAATTTGGCTGCTTCTGTCTGGACTGAGAGAGGCTGATTTCTCTGTGGGTTGGAGAGAAAGCAACCAGCTGGGACTGTGTGGGACTGACTCTGAGGATAGTGTAGGTCTGGAATAGCCCCGGCTTTGATGGGGGATGAATAGGGAAGAGAGGGGAGGGGGCATGCTGCTCTTTTATGGGAGAAAAAACATGTTTTTTGGATTGTGTAAAGGATGTCACAGCAGCCACAACACTCACTGATTGTATGATGTTGTTTATAATGTTTCTGCACAGCTCTCTTTCGCTTTCTCTTTACACACACACACACACACACACACACACACACACACACACACACACACATGCACGTACGCACACACACACACACACACACATAAAAAGAGGATGATCTGTGTATTGTGTTCCCTCTGCTTTTTCAGTCTTCAGTGAAAATCTCTCTCCCTCTCTATTTCTCTCTCTCTCTCTCTCTCTCCTCTCCCTCTCTCTCTCTCAGTAGGGGGGCTGTGCTGTAGAAGAGAATCAACAATAGGGGCAAATACTGTAGATGCTTCACACTTCAACCACACTTGCTTGGTCCGTTTGGGTCTTGATAGATGTGATATTGTCCATGCCCCCTTCACTGAGATGGTTCTTCTCCTCTCCCTGTCTGTCTGCTCCCATCCCAGCTTCTCTCACACAAACCTGGGCAGACAGAGGGATGACAGGAGAGGGGAGGAGAGGAGAGAAGAGTGCAAACAGAGAGGGGGGGGGGGTGAAAAGATGGAAAGGAGAGAAGGGGGAGGGATGGATGGATGGAGAAGGAGAATGGTGTTCAGGGGGGGGGCTTGGGGAGAGGGGGCGGGATTAGAGGTGGAAGATGATATCATTCGGTAGAGATCAGGGGGTGCAAACGAGCAGTGCAAATCACCCCGGCGTTAACGAGCTGCCTCGTAAATTACTGCAGCCGAGTGTATGCTGGAGCTGCAGGGGAGCCTGCATAGTGCAAGCTGGGCAGGGAGACATAACGCCAGCCTGAACATTATTTACTGCCTTCAACTCAGCCCTCCCTGCCTCC
>NC_139662.1:17931742-17934242 GCF_951799395.1 Argentina silus
TACAAACGGGAGCAGCAGTAGCAGCGGACCACCCCCACACTCCCAAACACACCCTTTGGCGGTGAGCGGTAAAGGTTCCAAAACAAAGCAGGGAGAGAGAGAAGTCGGTCTTGTGCCCGTGGAGGTAAACTTGCAGCACCACAGAGGCAGTTGACCTTGAAATGAGCAGCAGTGTTTGGGGACAGCCAGGGAGGGGTGCGTTTAAAAGCGCAACCCCAGTGCCAGGGGCCAGGAGGCTGCCTAATGATGGGCACACCATGCCATCCATCACCATGCCACTGCCAGGGCAACTGCCCCAGCACAGCCCAGAGAGCAGGGCCTTAATCACCTCACACACACACACACACACACACACACATACACAGCAGGGCACACCGGCACGCACACACACACACACACACACACACACTCACACACACACACACACATACATTGCACACATATACACGACACACACACATACATACACCGACCAGTAGACACAACAGACCCACACACTGCACATACAAGTGCACATGCCAGACAGCATGCACACACTCAAGGCAGGCAGACACACACACACACACACACACACACACACACAGGCAGGGACACAAACACATACCCTAATGTCTGCACCCCTACTCCCCCTCCCCTCCCCCATGCATTTGCTTTCTGCTTCTTCAAAACAAAGTGTGAATTGATGTTGAATGTTTGTGACAAAACAATTCAGCGTTCCAGTTTTCCGTGGCGTTTTGCATTGAAATGGGTATATCCCTGTGGTCGGGTAGTTAAACACAGTCCTGAAGGACCGTCGGCAGGCTTGGCTGTGATGCTGTCTCCCTCCCTCCCTCTCTCCCTTCCTCCCTCTGCCTATTTCCCTTTTCTCTCCATCCTCAGAGAGGAGGAGAGGAGAGGAGCGTGGGGCTCGTTCTCCCGACTGCGCCCAAGTCTGTCTGTCTGTCTGTCTGTCTGTCTGTCTGTCTGTCTGTCTGTCTGTCTGTCTGTCTGTCTGCCTGCCTGTCTGTCTGTCTGCTTGTCTGTCTGTCTGTCTGTCTGTCTGTCTGTCTGTCTGCCTGCCTGTCTGTCTGCCTGTCTGTCTGTCTGGTGCTCAGCTCAGTCTTTGAAGCCCTTCCCCTCCATGTGTGTGTTTTTTTTATGGAAGAGGAACAAGGTTTCCCCCATGCTCCTCGGCTCGTCCATGTCCCACCGAGCGTTCCCTCTTAATTAAGATCCTTTCATGTTCACGGCGTTCTTATCGCTCCTGTGCACGCCGCTAGTAACCACGGCCTGGCTCCAGCACGCCAGCGCAGAGGGTCGTGGCTGGCTGGGGTTCCGAGGCTCTCTCTCTCTCTCTCTCTCTCTCTCTCTCTCTCTCTCTCTCTCTCATCTCTCTCCTCTCTCTCTCATCTCTCTCCTCTCTCTCTCTCATCTCCCTCTCTCTCTCCCCTAACGAGCCACGGAGCAGTGTCGGTGGTGTCGTTGGTGACGGCTACACAGAGAGGAGTGTCGAGGCGAGGGCGCTGGGCGCTGAGCTGTGACAGGGTCACAGGGACTTACAGGACGCAGAACACGAGCATTCCCACCAATGATCAGGCCCTCTGGCATCAGACAGAGTCTGTTCACAGCTGTAGGGCTATAGACACATGCCCTGTGGTGGTGGGGGGGCAGGCGCTTTTGCACCTTCCAGAGCCCCCCACAGCCGCCCACATCCTCCCCACATCCCCCCACATTGCCCCACATCCCCTCACATCCCCTCCACATCCCCCCACATCCCCCCACAGCCCCCCACAGCCCCTCCACATCCCCCCACATCCCCCCCACATCCCCTCACATTCCCCCACAGCCCCCCACATCCCCCCCACATCCCCTCACAACCCCCCACATCCCCTCCACATCCCCTCCACATCACCCCACACCCCTCCACATCCCCTCACAACCCCCCACATCCCCTCCACATCACCCCACACCCCTCCACATCCCCTCCACATCCCCCCACATCCCCCCACACCCCTCCACATCCCCCCACATCCCCCCACAGCCGCCCACAGCCCCCCATAGCCCTCTCCCTGCCTTGAAGTCATCCATGCTGTTGTAGAACACCATGGATGAGTCCAAGGCAAGGTGGCGCGCGGCGGAGAGTAGCGTAGGCACACTGCCTTGCATGTGTGTGTGGGTGCCAAGAGGAACCTGTTGCCTGGCTACCCCTGTTGCCTGGCCACCCTCGTTCCTCTGCTAGCAATGACCATGTCTTGTGTTGTGTGTGGTGTGGAGGACGGGGAGGGAGGGAGGGAGGGAGGGAGCAACCACTCAGTAGTCCTGCCGCCCCGCGGCTGACTCCCCCAGATTCCAGGAGTAATTAGCTCAACATATATCCATCTGCTGTGGAGAGGTGTACTAAACACTAACAACACAACACAACACAACACAAAACAACACAATGACAACAACGACAACAACAACAACAACAACAACAACAACAACACAGGCTAGGCTAGCGCTACATTATACTGTACATGCA
>NC_139662.1:17944242-17964242 GCF_951799395.1 Argentina silus
TCCGGCCTGTCCCAGAGCGTCTTCATGTCCGAGGTCACAGGAGACCCCGTCTACAGCATGTCTCCCACCGGGGGTCCCAACGCCCACCTGATGGGCCCGGACCCCGCCTCCCAGGGCATGGTGCTGTCTGTCGCCTCCGACAGTCACAAGTTTGCCTTCCCCGGGGGAGGAGGGGGGGAGGGCGGGGGCACCGGGGGAGGAGACGGTCTGTCCATGCTGTCTGCTGCCGGGGTGTCCGAGGAGCTCGTCCTCTCCAGCAGCCTGGACGCCGGAGGCATCAAGATACCTGAGACCAGCATGAACTTTGACCCCGACTGCTTCCTGAACAACCCCAAGCAGGGCCAGACCTATGGAGGCAGCGGGCTGAAGGGTGAAGGCAGCTCCTCCTCTGCCTCCTCCTCCTCCTCCGGCGGGGGCAGCGGCAGCTCCAATGGAAGCCACCAGCGGTCTCCCTCCATGGCCGACGCCGGCTACTGCTTCAACTCGGCTCTGGTGAAGAACATCAAGACGGAGGACACCTCCTTCGAGCAGCAGCTGGCCAAGGAGAGTGGCTACCAGGTGGGGGCGGTGGTGAGCTGTGGAGGTGGTGTGTCCGGTTCCTCCGGGCCTGGTTCAGCCCAGGGCTCCCTCACTCTGACCCCTGCTGGCTCCCTACTGCCCTCTGGTGGTGGACTGAGCCCCAGCACCACCCTGGAGCAGATGGACTTCAGCGCCATCGATGCCAAGCAGGACTACTCGTCCAGCACTGCGTCAGTGGGCTATGGCCAGGCCATGTCCAGTCCTCACATGTCCCACCAGAACCGCTCCCCCAGCTTCTTCCTCCAGGAGGCCCCTCAGCCGGGCCAGGCCCAGCAGGGGAGATCCGGCCTGGGCCAGAAGACCCACATGATGGAGCACAACTCCCACGACTCGGGAGGCTACATGGGCCTGCAGGTGGTGAAGACGGACTCCCCTGGCAGCAACGGCCACCTCCATCACCACCACCACCAGAGCCACCAGAACCAGCACAGGTCCAACTGCAATGGGGGCTCTCCCACCGAGGGGCCAGGGCAGGCTGGCTCTCTCCAACTGCTGCAGTACCAGGGGGGCTTCCCTGGGCTGGGCCCCGAGCATGAGGAGGTGGTGGTGGGCCTGGAGCAGCCAGGTAGTGTGGGCGGCTCAGGCCAGGCCGGAGGCTCTGAGAATGGGCCAGAGGGTCTACTCAAGCCCGGGGATCACCTCCAGGCCTGTGGAGGGGGCAATGGTGATGGAGGGGGGGGTGAGCAGCACTACATGCAGCAAGCCTCAGACGGAGGTGGGGGAGGAGGAGGGGGAGGGGAAGGAGTGGGCATGCGTAACGGAAACAACGGCAACGATAACAGCAACCGCTCCCAGCAACAGCAGCAGCAGCAGCAGCAGCTCCAGCCCCTCCTGCAGGGCGCAGGCATGGTCCAGGGCCTCTACAACACTGTCGGACCCCACCAGGGCATGGGCGGAGCGGGCTCCAGTGGCGGGGCAGGAGGGGGAGGCATGGAGATCAGCCTGGATCACTTCGACATCTCCTTCGGGAACCAGTTCTCTGACCTCATCAATGACTTCATCTCGGTGGACGGTAGCGGAGCCAGCATGGCAGCAGGGGGAGCCCTCTACGCACACCAGCTGGTGGCCTCGCACGGCAGCTCCGATGGGCAGGCCACGCCCAGCGGGGTCCCCCCCCAGCAAGGCCAGGAGGACGGAGGGGGCAGGGGGGCAGGCTACAGCCCCTCTGAGCTCTGCCTCCAGCCCTGCTGTAGCCCCCAGTCTCTGGGTGGAGGGGCCGGGGCTGGGGGGGCCCCCGGGGAGGCAGGCTCCCTGGCCTACATGCACGTGGCAGAGGTGGTGTCTGCAGCCGTGGCCCAGGGGGCTCTGGGGATGCTGCAGGCCACTGGCAGGCTCTTCATGGTCACTGACTACTCTCCTGAGTGGTCCTACCCCGAGGTGAGATCTCAACGCACATCAGTGCATCCCGTAGTCCTCATTGAACCTTATATACTGTAGTTCAGTTTAGATGCAAAATAGGTTATTATAGTTATGGATGGGTACTGAGTATTTGTGGGTACTGTAATCATGTACAGAAAGAGAGCTATATAAGTTATGATGTGTGTGTGTGCATGTGCGTGTGCGTGTGCGTGTGCGTGTGTGTGTGTGTGTTTGTGTGTGTTTGTTACTATACATGTATTATGATGTAGTAAACACAGTTATTTTTCATTCAGTTCCTTGTCACATAAAAAGTATTTATTTTTCTTCTACCCTTATACCATTATTCCATATCAACATTACTCCTAAAGGGCCATTCAAGTTTAGATGTGTTGTAACATCCAATTTCTACCACAGGATGGCAGCTCAATAATGTTACATCCACAAAAAAATACATAAAGATGTGGCTCTCTACACAGTGGTCATGTCAATAGCACTGTACAACCACACGATGGCAGCACTTGACTAGTTTCAAGCCAGTCTCAGAAGAAATGACCGCGTCGTCATGTTGTTCCTACCTTTCGCCTCTAGATGGCAACAACGCATCAACTACTGGGCTAATTCACACTTGATTCCTCAGGTCTGGTCTAGCACAGGTCCAGTCTTGCCACCTCCAGTGTTGTGAGTTGGTTGTTTGTGTGTGTGTGTGTGTGTGTGTGTGTTGCAGGGTGGGGTGAAGGTGCTCATCACTGGTCCATGGCAGGAGGCTAGCTCTAACTACAGCTGCCTGTTTGACCAGATCTCTGTCCCTGCCTCTCTGATCCAGCCGGGAGTGCTGCGCTGCTACTGCCCAGGTAAGACAGGCCCAAATAACACTGCTGTAGGGAACTTAGAGATGACTGAGAGCAGGTCAGCATTCATATTCAGATTCATCAATACAACATAAAAGTATCATGTGACACGTGTGTTTGATACCATTCCTTATTCAGTTCCATGCATTACAATGAGCCCGTCCTCCGATTTCTACCTCCGCCAGCCTCCTCCTGCTCTACACATATGGTCACACATGATGGTTATACAAGTCCCAAAATTCCACACAACACACCTCGGCTAGATCCTCTGACCAGGGTTTACCTCCATCTCACATCACAGCATCACAACAACATCAGAAACCATCTGTTTATAAATGGGGCTCAAATGTTGGAAACAGCACATGGACACGACACCAAAAGAGGGTGGCACATTTGCTTGACGACAATGGTGTCTGGAGGGGGCTGGTTGAGGGGAGGTAACGTTATTAACGTAATTGTCTGAATTAATGACGCCACACGAAAACCCTCATTCACAATACAGAGCCGAAGCCGAAGCCCAAGCTGAGCTTTAATAACGGGCTGACCTGGTTACTCATCCACCATCATTGCTGGCACTGTGCTGGAAGCCATGTGAAAGAAAAATATCTGAAATGCTCCTAAGTGCACTAAATACATCTGTGGTCTGAATCACCTCTCTGTCCCTCTCTACACAGCTCATGACACTGGGCTGGTGACGCTGCAGGTCGCTGCCAGTAACCAGATCATCTCCAACTCAGTGGTGTTTGAATACAAGGCCCGCGCCCTTCCTTCTCTGCCCTCATCCCAACACGACTGGCTCTCACTGGACGGTACGCCTCTATGTACATGTAGCTCTCCACCTCTCTCGCTCTCTCTCTCTTTCACTCTCTCCTCTCCTTCTCTCTCTCTCTCCACCTCTCTCCTCTCCTTCTCTCTCTCTCTGACAGTCTCTGCCCCACAATCTCTCGCTGTCTCTCCCGCTCCTCCCTCCCCTCTTGCTCTCTCTACCTTTATCTCTCACTCTCTCTCCATCTCTCTCTTTCTCTTCATTTCCCCCCATGTGTCCCAGCAGAGGACCATTTGCGGCCTCATGACTTGCTGTGCTGGTGTGTTGCTTTGTGTTGTTGTCCACATGCATTGGAGTCTTCTCAGTGTCTATGTGGATTTGGGGTGGGGGGTATAGAACAACATTAAGGCCTACCAAACCATAACCTTAACCCTAACCTTAACCAAACCCTTAATCCTAACCCTAACCCTAACTAAATTTAAACCAATTTGGAAATTCAATATCAGTTTGCTGGTCAGACGTGTCTCCTTAGTCTTTCCCTGCTCCATTAACAACAAAAACAACTTAGGTTGGATTTCAGGATGTTGGACAGCACCACCATTTGTCCATGTCTTTGAGAGGTATACCATTGTACTAAGATGTCCTCTGATAAACACATCAGGAGGATCGATAGCTGCAGTAAATCAATTTCATTAGGAACTCTGTGTTGATCTTGGACTGTGTTTTTAAGAGAGTGAGTGAGAGAGAAAGGGTGATTCTTCTGGCTGGTACTGTATAGAGATAGCATCAGAAAGACACCAAATATAGTCCCCTAGAGTCCATGACATGCATAGAACCACAGTATGTCCAAGGACACGACTGGGACCCAAGGGCTTCATGTGAGATCCTGGTGGACAAATAGGTTTGTGTATGAAGATAGACAGACTGTGTTGATAGAATAGGAGATGGGGGAAGGTACTGCAGGACTCGCTTATTTCTGTGTTTTTGTTGGTAGTCACGTGTGTCAGTGTGTGTGTGTGTGTGTGTGTGTGTGTGTGTGTGTGTGTGTGTGTGTGAGAGAGAGAGAGAGAGAGAGAGAGAGGTGGAGCGCTGCTGCAGTGTGTGTGCATTGACAGGATAAAGTAGGGCATGGTGAGGCGCGGGCTGACGGGACAGCTGCATTGCAGACGGCCCTTGAGGGAGTGGGAGTGTGTAATCAGGAGCCGCCAGCTCCCAGGTGCGGCGCAGCAGAATTAGCAGATCCCTCCGCCATTCATACTCTACTCTGCCTCGCTCGCCCATTCACAGAACCAGTTAAGGAGGGGCTGTCTCACACTCCACACAAACCTAAGGGAAAACTCAGTCTGCTGTATTACCTTACTCACATTAACCCATTGTCTTCCCCCTCCCTTACTCTGCCTCCATAGGCAGAGGGGGCTTGTGGTGTAGTAATGCTAGTGTGTGACGATGAATCCTCTTTTTTTGGCATATGGATTTTGAACTATTCCTCTCCTTTTCACGTCCAAAGATGTCAACTTTCAGATGACGGCTTGTCCGACTTATCTTGTCTCCTTGCGACTTCTGCCTGATGACACACACTGAGACATTCTAGAAGATGTTTAATTCATCCTGCTGGGGATGCAAAGAGCCCTGAAGCAGCTGATCACACTGACATTTTCAAACAGGCCATCCGATGGTCTCAGATGATTTGAGTCAGATTGTATCCAAATGTTTTGTAAGATGAAATGACTCAGTATTGGAGGCAGTTGGTCAAAGAAAGGCTGAATCAAGTTGTGTTTATTTTTGTTTTTTTTCTGAATGTTCATGTTCTTATTTTAGCACAGCAATAGAGATCAGCCTAATGCTTGTGAGAAAGATCAAGGATGAAACAAGGAAAGTTGATTGTGGTAATACTGCCTGCAAGTACAAGATGTGAGCACAACGATATAGTAAGCTATCTGGTCTTGTGCTGTGCTGTTTTCAGCACCAGTGATATGGACAGCGGCACTCTGTCTCTTGTGAAAAGTCGACAGGACAAACATTATTTTCTTTACCCAATAAATATTTGATGTCATCATCTGAGTATAATAACTTTAGAGAAGTTTAACTAGTTGTGTTTGGTTGTGAATGCACCAGCTATAACGTATATAATAACATTGCAGCTTAATTTTCCCGGTTCATGTCATAAAGCATTCTATCACGACGGCTTTAAATGCGGCATCAGTGCAATTCGGGACGTGGAAATACCACACAGACAGGCTAGCCAAATGTAACCTAGAAAATACTTCTATCCACAATATGAGTCACTACTCATATGCGACATCTAACATCGTGTGTGCCTAAGAAATGTAAATAACTCAGGCTTTAATGAACAGCCTAATAACGTTGCCATTTCAAATACGACAACGCTGTCCTTAAATCTGCAGTGGGCTACTACAGTCACGGGGTTCGCTTTCCCATCCGTTCAATCTCACGCTGTGCTATGATGTACTAATGGCACAGCTGCCTGCCTGCCTTGATTTGTCATAATGCAGAGTGGGGGAGGGGGGCGCCTTTCCTCTGCAGCACTGCAGGTACGGAGCCATGGGCAGGACAGAAAAAACAGAGGTAGTATCGGAGCTGCAGAGCGCTCTTTACCCACTAATAATTCACTGTCCACGGACTCGGTGGCCCTCGCTGCCCGGAGAGAGGTTCATTAGGAGAGCGCTCCCATACCGCAACCGACGTATACATAGCAGCAGCAGCAGCAGCAGCATCACCATCTCTCCGGTTGGAGGTTGATCTGAAAGTAAAGATCTGTAGCAACAACTGCCTGGCCGCATGGCAAAACAGGAGACAGTGTACACAATGCAGGGTCACAGTGGGCGTGTTAGGTAAACACGGTAAACTAGCGCAGCATTTGCTCAAAATAAATAATTTCGATAGACATGAGCTGTTGTTTACCGGGAGAGACAACAGGGTCTTTGGAGGGCTACTCACTTGACAGTGACAATGAGCCGAAGTAGCCTATGTCAGGATGCGTCGAGTATTTTTTTTTTTCTCCCGTCATATCAAACACAAAAACCCAGATTTCTACAAAACGAATCTACCCACCTCAGCTCGGTGCTTGGTCGGCATTTGGAATTTGAAAAGTAAAGCGCAAATTATTAATAGTAATCAGAGCGCCAAGGGGGCGCGAGCTTTTAAAAGCACGACGGCTAGAGGCTTTATTTTACTGCAGGCTAGTGGGGGACTAAGCAGCAGCGCAGGAAGAGAAGGAGGGGGTAGGAGAAAAGAAGTGAAGGGGAGGGGGCTATGATAGGAAGAGTAGTGAGCGGTCTTTATCTCTCTCTCTCTCTCTTTCTCTCTCTCTCTCTCTCTCCCTCTCTCTCTCTCTCTCTCTCTCTCTCTCTCTCTCTTCCCTCACGTCGCTCTTCCACTTTGTTCTATTGTTGATGAGTGCTCAATTGAGGTTCTACACCAAGGATATTTTTACTCACAACATCAGTCATTACCAAGAAAGACATTGTGGAAAACTGTGCACATGAGTGAAATGCAGCATGTTGGGACTTTGGTCAGGATTCCAGTGAATGACATCTGCTTTTCCTAAAGACAAGGGGAAACAGTTTGCTTTCAGGGGGACTCTACCAATGGAAAATGAAATAGAAGGTTAGATGTGTTCAGTTGAATATTTGTTTGACGTTGTTTTGTGTATCTGTGGTGTTATCTGTCGCTGACTGACAGGAGAAGTTAAGTTAAACACGCTTTTAGACCACTCCGAGGCTGACTGGTTATGTTGTTGGAATACGAGCAGTTGTATCCAGTTCAGCAGTCTGTCTGTCCTTTACTAAATGTTGTTGGTAATGTTTTGTTGTTGCCTATGGCTTCATGTTTACCTTAGTGTTACTGTGACTGTCTCCTTCATTTCATAGCAGTAGGCTAACGTGGCGTTCATAGTAACCAACTATTGCCTCGCGTTTAATGGTCATCTCTGACTTGTTCTTATCTTCTGTAGGCTAGCCAGCTTATTATGAATATACCTCTCGTATGCATTTTCAGTTTGAGTTCATGCTGCATGATTAGTTTCCTGCAACTGTTTTCAGCTGTCCTGAACATGATACTTTTGTCTACAACATGCTTTTACAGTCCATGACTCACACAGCCACATCCATGGGCAGTCAATTTCTCAAAACGAACGTGATACGAGTCTACTCTCAGAAACCCTGCAGAGATTTCAGCATTTAGATTCCATTATAGGAACATAACCAACTCCAAGGAGAATTTCTTCTGCCGGTAGCTAAGGGAATGATGTTTGCACGTGTTCGTGAAAGAAGTTGCTGCTACTGTAGATGGTCTTTTGATGACTGCACACTTTAAGTACTTGTCTCATGACTTTAAGTATGCCGCAAAACTGGACATGGTCATCAGTTAAAAATAGGAGGTTTTTTTCTTCTTCCAATTATAGCGCATTGCTGTGTCCTGCATGGACTATTTGTCAGCTTAACAACATTTTCCATCTCAAGTATACTTCGTGGTGGTTTTACTTTGATAATTTCGTTAAGTTTGAACACAGCAACACTGTAGCCTCGATTCGTAATCTTGTTTTTCACCACTGCAACTAAACAAGTGATAAACCAGACAACCAGCCCCCCTCTTGTTGATCATTGGGGTTAAAAGTGTAGCGCAGTATAAGCCGCCAGGTTGTCGCATGAGGCTGTTCGGTCATGCTATCAATCTGCTTTGCCTCGGTAAATCAAATGTGTCGTTAAACATCAACGTGTGCTTGTTTTCATTGGTTGTTCACCTGGTTGGGTAGGCTATAGTTTGTAGGCCTATTCCTTTTTGCAGAAGAATAGTTCACAGAAGTCACATGAGCAGTAGGCAATAGTTCAAAGTAGGCTCCCCTATTAATATAAACACTTTAACAACATGTCGTGTCAGTATCCTGTGAACACAAACACTCTAGCAGCCGATCGGGTCAACTTGATTGTGTGTGCATGCTTTCAGCACCACGGTGCTGTGGATAACGACATTAGCGCTCGCAAAAGGCGGCAGATCTAATGCTCTTATTACAGAGGCCTATCCTGAACGAAAACTTTGTCATTTTAAATTATAATTATTTCTCATCTATATTCACCTTAGGCAGAATAAATGGTATAGGCTCTTCATGTACCTGTTGCGTATAGGCCTACTCCATACATACAACAAGTAGGTTAGTCTCCTCATAAGTCCTTTCACTTTCTTCCCCCAATAGGCCTATGTCCTCACTGAAAGCGTTTACAGGAACTCACAACATAATTTGTCCAAAGGGAAAAATAACTTCACACGCACTAACAGGTTGCATCCAGTTTATAATGTCATCCAAGATAATACATTTTATTGCAATTCCCGTTAATGATAACAAAATACAAACCCCTGAGAGAGTAATTTTCCAAGCACAGATGTAATGGTAATTTATATACTGCTGCTAGCATTTGGTACATTTAAATTGATACAGAGTACACCCAGTCAGTGAAGTGGAAATGCTTACCTGGGAATGGATAACCACAGGGCAGGATTTACAGTGATGGAAACCTGTGGAGGGAGGAAATGGCTCTTTTGTGGCTCCTCTCCATGCTTCCCCTTAAGCTTTGGATGCAATTTACGATGACCCAATTCAAGACCGCACACATAATCAACATCCCTGAATTCTTCTGGAAAAGTTTAAACTTCTGTTGAAAAGAATTGAGAGCAAATGTTGTTGTTTTCTACAGTTGGTGACCTAGTTTTTGAATTTGAGCCCTTACTATTATTTACAGTACATTATTACTTTACATCATATTGACATCTTGTTATTGTACCTTAGTTATTACTATACGTTGTGATTGAGGAACAGTCCCTATTCCACTTGTTTATAAAACAAAAAACACCAGACTAAATCACAATGCAATTACAATATGATTGCTAACGTACCTACTGTTTGTAACATATTCACACAATCTTATGAGAGTAATGGCATTACGACACCAGTTTAAAAGCAACTTACTTCTCAGCTTTTCAGGTGTTGTGTTTCTATGAACGTCGGCACGGCTTTAGGCTACAGGCCCATGAATGTGTTTAGCCTACATGTGTTATTGTCTTCCTGTTATTGGACGGCTTGGAAAGCTTCACGTCCCTCAGGCCACAGGCCGATGCATCAGATTGAGACATCATCTGGAAGATCTCTCCACTGATATCTCATGTATTACTCTCTCCTGCCTCCAGCCTGTGATTCAGACAGCAGAGGTAGTTATCTATGCACACAGGCAGTTGGCAATACACGTTTTGTTTTCAGTTGAGCTTTTCTTCAAATCAAACTGCCCTACATTTCAGGACAGTAATGTTTGATAGTGTAGCCTGCCATTTCAATTTGTTTCTGTAATAACAGATGACATGCAGGTGCAGTGAATCCACCTGGTGTATTCTCCTGGCATTTGACTATAACAGTATGAGATTATAAAGACCGTCCTCAGCCTTGATTCAGAATTGGTATTGACCTCTGCAGCTGAAGGCCTAGCATTGGGCCAGGTGCATGCTAACCTGTGTGGCTTGTTTTGCTATAATTTGCTGGGATGAGCTTTGCTTTTTATGCTTTTAAAAGCTTTGCTTTTTATTTTGTTTTGTTTACATCAGTTTAGAGGGAACCATTTGAGTAAAATATAAGCCATAGTTATGATCACCAGCGTTAGGTAACAGGGAGGAGGAGCACTTGCATGTGATATATAAAGCAATCACAAGCTTAGAAAAAAAGGTGCTACCTACAGCAGAACCCTATCTATCGGGTTCTTTGGCTGTCCCTGTGGGCAAACCCTTGTTCCATGTAGAACCCTTTCCACAGATGTTTCTAAATGGAACCCAAAAGGGTTATACACGGAACCAAGGGTCCTCCTACAGGGACAGTCGAAGAACCTTTTCTGGAGCCCTTTTTTCTAAGAGTGTGTGTGCTCTACCTCTGTTGCACCTGTTGCCTGATGTAGTAGTATCCAGGGGAGGCTGGTGCAGGTAGAAATCGGAGGATGCCAGAGCCTCCACGAGAAGTATCCCACAGGAATACCAGAATGGTAGAGGATGGCATCTGACTTAACTTGTGTTGATTTACAGAGAAATCAACATGGTGAAACTGAAGCTGAGTACTTTTTAGTACGGTTTTCAGCTGTTGCATTCTGGGTAGACATTATTGTGTAATTAATTTAATATCGATTTGCTCAACATAGGTTTAGACCCCTTGGTTCACGACATGCTGGCATCATGCAGTAATGGCCTAGTTATTACTATAATCACAGCCACTCAACTTCACAATAGATCAATGACACTTAAAAAAACATACTATTGGATGGATTCCAGGTTGTATTCTCAGTAGGAAGGCTGTATGTCTCCTGGTTCAGTGCCCTGCTATCCCTTGTTTTCTTTCTGCAAGGTTTAGTCTGTAGGGTTCAAGCCTATTTGTGACAGCATTTCTACCTGTCTCCGATTACTTCTGTTTTATTTTATACAGTCTTGATGTTTGATCAATATCTTTCTCTTCCTAAGAGGGAGAAGAAGTGAACAAGCTTAAGGATGTATTGGATGAAAATGCAATACAATTGAATAAGAAAAACAACAACAGACAGACAGAAAAAAAACTGGTCTTTATGCCAAAGGAACCTTGGCCTTTGATTAATAGAGTAGCATGGGTCCCAGCTGTGAAGGCTTCTGCCAGATGGCTTAGCCTCTGCCTCCGCATGCTCACAAATACCAGCTCCTGTCAATCAGAAGGGAGAGACTCAGAGGGAGGCTGGACCACAGCCTTTCAGCTACATGTGGGGGTTGGCGAGCAGGGCACTGGGCAGAGATAACAAGCTTCAGAACTGAAGTTGATTGGCATGAATAGACCCACAGGTTTGAGGTGGTGGATTAAAGGTGTCAAGTCAAGTCAACCCACACCATGCTAACACATGCAGAGTATTTCATTTCATTGTACTGTGTTGGTACAGTACTATCGTAGTCTTAGCTAGGAAAGTGTATGGTATTTCTGGCATTTACTTCAGAGATTTCAACACGATCCGTACAGACGCTGCTTAGTAGTGTGTAATTACCATGTAGTACCATGTAAATTACATAGTAGTACGTGTAAATGTAACCTAACTCGAGATCCCAGCGCGTAACTCGAATATTCACACAAATTTTCCATTGACATCAATGCAATGTTTACGTGAAAGTCAGAGTTACTGAATGCACGTGGATCTCGAGTTAGGATTCCAGGCTGAGAGTAAACAGGGTTTTTGCTGGTAGATACTAACACTGTCTATGTGTCTTAAAGGAACAGTCCTTTCTGACTCAGTATTGTTAGCCCAGCAAGCATCCATCCATTTTCACTCTATTGAAATGAATGGGGCCTCAGCAGCCTAGTTTGTGTGGAACCGAGAGGAACAGAGATGGGCTCGTAGCCGCGTTAGAATTGAGGATGATGGGGGAAATCTGGTGGAAAATTTTAGTCCAGTAACACATTTGTAGTAAAACTGTAGATAGGGTGTAGATAGGGTGACAGAATATTCATCATTACTGACTAACTAGTCCCTAGGTGGCTCTCCACGTGTCTTCCGCTCAATTCTACTACATCATAAACTGAGAGCTAATTAACTGCAAATAAGTGCTTGATAAGCTCCCTGTACCTGGTCAGCTCTATAGCAGAGTTACCTAATGTCTCGGGAGGGGCTGTGTGTGTGTGTGTGTGTGTGTGTGTGTGTGCGTGTGCGTGTGCGTGTGCGTGTGCGTGTGCGTGTGCGTGTGTGTGTGTGTGTGTGTGGATTGCGGAAATATATCCTGCCCTGTCCTCATCCCTCAGCTAAAGGACAGAGAACATAAAGTTGTCCACTACTATTCGGACCCAAACCTCTGCCTCCCACCACCTACAGTATTCTAACAGCCTTGTCTCTCATTGGGGAAAACAATAAGCTTTCTTAACCATTAACCATTTAGAGTTATATACTGTCCACGATACTGTATTTAAAACTGTAAGCTGGCAGGCGTAAGTGATGTATATGACTCCATTGGCCTTATCTGTAATTGAGCATTTCAGAGAGAGACAGAGAGACATAGGGAGAGGGAGAGGGAGAGAGAGGGGGAGACATAGGGAGAGGGAGAGGGAGAGAGAGGGGGAGACATAGGGAGAGAGAGAGAGAGAGAGAGAGAGAGAGAGCAGATGGCTGGAGCTGCCTCATGAGGAGGTGGTTGTGACATGTCACACAGACGTGACAGATCAGTGGGGGCAGCAGTGTCACACTGAGGAGACGTAAAGCCACTCTCACCCCTGTCAGTGGGGACTCTGACACATATGGACCCAGAGAGTAGTTAATGAGAGGCACCGTGGAGCCCAGGCGCCTGGGGTAGTAGGGCTATTGCATGTTTACCCCGCTCCCCTGTCACCTCAGGGCACTCAGGTACTGTGACATTAGCATGCTCCCCTCTGGTATTAGAGCACTCAGGTAGCGGTGTTGTTAGCATGGTTAGCATGCTCCCCTCTGGTATTAGAGCACTCAGGTAGCGGTGTTGTTAGCATGGTTAGCATGCTCCCCTCTGGTATTAGAGCACTCAGGTAGCGGTGTTGTTAGCATGGTTAGCATGCTCCCCTCTGGTATTAGAGCACTCAGGTAGCGGTGTTGTTAGCATGGTTAGCATGCTCCCCTCTGGTATTAGAGCACTCAGGTAGCGGTGTTGTTAGCATGCTCCTTACTCTAGAGGGCTCAGGTCGCGCCACATGTTTAGCATGTATGGTTAACAAATAGAGTTATCACACTCTCAGAACGCTCCAGAGAGAGCAGGGAGCTGTGGCTGGCAAGATAGCGCTGAAGCGTAAATGTCACAGGGTCCCTACTGTGATGGCTGCTCCCTACCTAGGAGGTCATGGGGTCCTCGACTACAGCCCTGCAATTTGGCATAACGGTGACAATTCCTACTTGATCTCTTTTACGTTGATAACCCAGTTAAAAGTGTTAACATGGTTAGCATGCACTCTGAAGGGCTCAGCTAGTAGAGTTGTACTTGTTTAACATATTCCTTCCTCACTTACTAGAGTTTTCACACATTTAGTATGCACTCTGAAGCACTTAGGTCTTCTTTTTTTCTTTTTTACACATTTACAGTAGTAGGCACTCCAGCAGTTGAGTTTAGTTTGCTTCTCAGTTCTCACCGACCTCAGAGGGCTTAGGGGGCTCAGATTTGTTAGCATGTTAGTGTACTGTGGAGGGCTCAGATAGGAGTTGTTAGCATGTTAGTGTACTGTAGAGGGCTCAGCTAGGAGTGTTAGCATGTTAGTGTACTGTAGAGGGCTCAGGTAGGAGTGTTAGCACGTTAGCCTACGTAGAGGGCTCAGATAGGAGTTGTTAGCATGTTAGCCTACGTAGAGGGCTCAGGTAGGAGTGTTAGCACGTTAGCGTACGTAGAGAGTTCAGGTAGGAGTGTTAGCACGTTAGCGTACGTAGAGAGTTCAGGTGATCGGAGTGTGTGGTGACCTGTGACTGTGTAGGTCGTAATCATGTAAAACTGGCCCCTGTGCTGTGCAGATCAATTCATCTTGTCCTGTGTATCCTAAAACAAACCACCGTTCACTTCAACACACAACCTGGCTGCTCTCCAGTGTATCAGCTGCCACACTTCTCTGTGTGCGTGCCGGGGCGAGCGGTTAGCCATGCAGCTACATATGACATCGTTGGCTGTCAGTCAGAGCTCAGTGTGTGTCACTGGCTAACTGTGAGAGTGGCCGCGTCTGCTGCTAACCGGCTACACACTGTCAAGCAGGGAGTAACCAGAGAGTGGGAGGGTGTTGGTGATGTCAGCGTGTTGTTGGAGTTCTGTTTGGCTGCATGCTCCCCCCTTTTCCCTCCCTCCCTCCCTCCCTCCCGCTCTGCGCTCCCTCCCCCTCCCCCCATCCCCCTCCCCCTCCCTCTGCAGTATACGTGCATCGCATTCAGAGCAGCAGGCAGCAGGTGGGAATGACATCATCTGCACTGCAGCATACTGCAGCACTGGGTCTGAACAAAGACATGTCAGCCTGCCGCTAAGTACTGCTGCCCCCGCCGTCTCCCTCTCCCTCTCTCTTTCTCTCTCTCTCTCTCTCTCTTTCTCTCTCTCTCTCTCTCTCCCCTCTCTATTTTTCTCTCTCCCCAGCAGCCGCAGCCTGAGAGGAAGCTTAACCCAGTGCCTAGACGGGCTGCAGGGGTTTGACCTCCACCCCTCCCCCCCACCCCCACCCCTCCACTCCTCCACTCCTCTCCTCTCCTCTCCTCTCCTCCTCTCCTCCTACAAGGGCTCATCCTGCACACCTCTGCAGCCCCCCAAACCACCTTTCCCTCCTCTGCCACTTATAGGAGGGTGAGGATGGATATCCCTATTGGGAGGAGACAGACTGCAGACAGAGTCTTGCTGTTGTTCTGTGGGCCGTTAATTTGACAGTGTCGGAGAAGGCTTGTGGCAGGATGCCCGCTGGGGACTTAAACAGGGATTGTATGGTGTGTAGCGCTGTCCTGATTCCCTGAATCCATGTTTTCAAAGCACTGCACATTGCAGGAGCAGTGCTGTGATGGACCTTTTTGTTTGCGCAACGGCGACAATTGCTTGGCTTCTCTTACGTTGACGTGTACTGTAGTGAGCCCGGCCACGACATTTGGTCTCCAGAGAGAGCAGGGAGCTGTGGCTGCCAAGATAACGCGAAAGCGTAAATGTCACGGGGTCCCTACTGTGATGGCTCCCTACCTAGGAAGTCATTAGGTCCTCTGCCACAGCTATACTAAGGACCAGTGCTGTGTGAATAACACAATAATGGAGACTTATGGACATCATATTTTTTCCCATTGTTTGCTTTTCTCTCCCATTTTTTGCTGGTGCTGTGAGTCCTTCTCTTCCCATTCATCAATAAGCCATTGCCGCGGGAACCATACACACCAAGGCATGGTCCTGTCGCCTAGTTACCGCTCGGCAGCAGGTTGCCACAGAAACGGCCTCACGGTGGCTAAATGAGGAATGCTAATGCAGACTTCTACACTCTCGCTGCTGCAGTGGGCTGAGTGTGCCCATCCCATCCCTATCCCCTGTGTGTGTGTGTGTGTGTGTGTGTGTGTGTGTGTGTGTGTGTGTGTGTGTGTGTGTGTGTGTGTGTGTGTGTGTGTGTGTGTGTGTGTGAGAGAGAGAGAGATAAAGAGAGAGAAAGGGTGTGTGTGTGAGAGGGAGAGAGGGGGGTGTGTGTGTGTGTGTGTGTGTGTGTGTGTGTGTGTGTGTGTGTGTGTGAGAGAGAGGGAGAGAGAGAGGGGGTGTGTGTGTGTGAGTGTGTGTGTGTGTGTGTGTGTGTGTGAGAGAGAGAGAGATAAAGAGAGGGACAGAGGGTGTGTGTGTGTGTGTGTGTGTGTGTGTGTGTGTGTGTGTGTGTGTGTGTGTTCTCCCCTGTGCAGACTTTACACACCAGGGAGTCTGTAGCTTGGCACATGCATGTACAGTATGCGCGTGCATGTCTGAGTGCATGTGTGAGACATCTCTCCTCTACAGTTTGGCAGTGGACCTGGTCTCTGTGTGCTGAAGCCTTACGCACGCTAATGCAGACTAAATTGCAGTTCTTGAGAGTCTTTGAAAGAGCTTAAACTCAAGTCCTGAAGTGCTGTCTGTACAGGGCTGCTCCTCGGTCCAACCATTTTCCACTTGGCTTGGTTGTTTCAATTAGTCCTCCAGCCATGTGATTGTACTTGTGTGTACTTCCATAGCATGGACGGTATACCTTACAGCACGCAACTCTTAGTGTTTTGCTCAAACTCAAACCTTGACTTGTGCCATGCAAGTTACTTTATTACTGGTGATTCCAGAGTATTAAGTGTAGCCTAGGTTCAAAGATGAGTAGAAATAACCGCTTAAAATCTGTTGGTTTGACATTGAGGACAGTTTGTAGCCTTTTCTTACCAGCATTTAGAAACTCAGCCGCCTTAAGGTCTTGATGTATGAAAAGGCCTGGGTGTTCAAGGACTATGGACAAGCGCTTGTTGATTGATTCTGTACAGTGCAGTGGCTCTCAGCCTTCCTACCATATAAGCCCATGGATTGTTCTGTGGCCGCCATACACACACACACACACACACACACACACACACACACACACACACACACACACACACACGCACACACACACACACACTCACAATGGAATGAGGGACCTTGGCCATAATGGTCTGTACTTAATCAGCACAAGAGGACCTTCAACTACACACGCACGCACGCACGCACGCACGCACGCACGCACGCACGCACGCACGCACGCACTCACACACACACACACACACACACACACACACACACACAGCCCTCTAAGAGTAAGAGTGTCTAAGGCCCTGCGTGTGCAGTGGTAGACACTTTCAACAAGCTGCCTCTCTCTCTGGTCATCCGTCCAGTCATCCAGTCCAGATTAGCCTGCTATTTCTGTGATGATGGCGCAGCCGGCGGGGGTGGGGGGTGTGTGTGTGGGGGGGGGGGAGAAGGCATTTCTGTATATTACAGAGCATGTACCGGACAGTCATTAGTCCGTGATTGATGGCCTTTCAAGGTTATTTGAGTAAAGGCAATTGTTGTGATGAGGTTAATGATTGATGGTATTGTTATCTCAGACATACTGGAGATTAATGATGATTAAACCCTATTGGTCCTCAGCACCAGGTTGAAGAGCAGAGGCCTCAGTGGGTGTTGTTGATGTGAATATAAAATCTAGGCCATTTAGCAAACGCTTCTATCCAAAGCAACTTACAATACAGTGACTGCATGCAATTTAAGTATGTATAAGGGGAATCAAACCCCCCAACCTTAGTGCCACCTTACCATCACATGCTGACGTGTGTGTGTGTGTGTGTGTGTGTGTGTGTGTGTGTGTGTGTGTGTGTGTGTGTGTGTGTGTGTGTGTGTGTGTGTCTGTGTCGACGTGTGTTCCAGATAACCAGTTCAGAATGTCCATCCTGGAGCGTCTGGAGCAGATGGAGAGGAGAATGGCGGAGATGGCCAGTCACCACCAGCAGAGCAGCGGAGGGAGCGCTGGGCCAGGCGGAGGAGCAGGAGGAGGTGGTGGAGGAGGAGGAGGAGGAGGTGGAGGTGGAGGCAACAACAGCCAGTCACAGGTACTCAATCAATCAAACAATTAATCCAACTTTATTCATAAAGCACATTTCGTACATAAATACAACACAATGTGCTTCGCAAAAAGTGAACTGCATCATACTATAATAGATATAGGGCCAAATGTTTTGGACCATGTGTCCTCCTGACCAGGAAAAACTCAAGGCCCTAACTAGCTATAACTAGTTACATCAATAAATTGAGGATTACATGAAAAAGATTCAGTTTTATTGCAGAAGTAGTGAGTGATGAAAATAATGTTGGATATAATGAGTGTTTGATATAATTAACAGTATCTTGCTTGTGTGCGTGCCTGCCTGCCTGCGTGCGTGCTTGCGTGCGTGCGTGTGGGTGTGTGTGTTTGTGTGTGTGTGTGTGTGTCAGTGTATGTCGAGCCAGGTGCAGGCGGGCAGCTCCTTTGAGAGTCGTGTGGTGGTGGTCTGTGAGAAGATGATGAACCGCGCCTGCTGGGCCAAGTCCAAACACCTCATCCACTCCAAGACCTTCAGGGGTATGACCCTCCTCCACCTGGCCGCAGGCCAGGGCTACGCCACCCTCATCCAGACCCTCATCAAGTGGCGGTGAGAAATCAACACTGTTACCTCCCGTCAGACTGTACACAGGAGACCTGAGGATCAGGAGATACACCACAGCTGTATGAACATGTGGTCTAGTGGGATAATGCAGTGGGATGATGGGTTCACTGAGAGTTCATTCTAACCACGGTTTATTTTCCTCCCACCAGCAACAAGCACGCTGACAGCATTGACCTGGAGCTGGAGGTAGACCCCCTCAACGTGGATCACTTCTCCTGCACCCCACTGGTGAGACATGGAGACCCCCCATCACAGATGAACATTTTTATATGTATATATATATATATATATATATTTATTTGGGAGGTATAAAATGGCATACAATAAACAATATACTGTACAGCTCATCCTTACAATCTGTGAGCCAGTTTTTTATTTTTTTATTTTATATAGATACATTTTATATCTCATAATGTAAGTTTGGGGGAGGGGAGGGGGGGGTGGGGGTGGAGGTGGGCCCAAAAAAATAAATCTGATAATCTTCTGTAGGGCAAACAAGTTTCCATCAGTCCTACCACCTAATTTTCTTCCGTGTCCCCCCCCCCTGACCTCTGACCCCGTCTGTGTCCTGTCCAGATGTGGGCGTGTGCCCTGGGTCACCTGGAGGCAGCGGTGGTCCTGTACAAGTGGGACCGCCGGGCCCTGGTCATCCCAGACTCCCTGGGACGCCTGCCCCTGTCCATCGCCCGCTCCCGCGGCCACACCAAGCTGGCCGAGTGTCTGGAGCAGCTGCAGAGAGAGGAGCAGCAGCCCCCCGCGCCGCTCCCCCCCACCACACGCATGTCCTTCTCCCCAGCCCCCGACGCCCCCACCTCAGACAGCTGGATGGTCACCTGGGCCAGTGATGGCGTGATGGCGCCCAGCGGCAAGAAAGGAGGCACTGCCACCACCACCACCACCTCGTCCTCCTCCTCCACCAACCTCAACCCAGGTCAGTAGGCCTTCACCCTGGGGAAGCAGGAGAGGGAGGAGAAGGGGACCTTGTGTGTCAGTGCGGCTAATAGATTGTGGAAAAATAGCTTTAGATAGGAAAACTCATTCATATTGTTTAGTTTTTTTTTTACATGGATTTTATGTTTGCTCTCCTGCAGACTTGAGAAGGCCCAGGTCGGAGCCCTCCAACTACTACAGCAGCGAGTGCCAGCGAGACCTCCCCCAGGCCAAGAAACACAAGCCCAACCCAGAGCTGTTCCAGGTCCGGCCCGACAAGGCCATGTCTGTCCCTCTGAGTCTGGAGCAGCAGCAGCTCCACAGGCTCTCCTCCAGCCCCAAGAGCCTGTCCCTCGAGGGCCTGAGCCCAGACAAGAGCCACTCTGGAGGGGGCAGCAGCCTCGCCGGGGGAACCAAGTGGAGCTCCAGGGAGGGTTTCTCCAGTGGTGGCTCAGGGAGGAAGGGCTCTCTGGGCGGAGGGGGAGGAGGAGGAGGAGGCAGCAGCCTGGGGAAGGAGAAGCTGGCCAGTCGGCTGCGTCAGCGCGAGCAGCTAGGGATGTTGGTGATGGCGGAGAGAGAGATGGTGGACACGGAGCTTCTGTCCTCCTACAGGGAAGAGCTGGACAACCAGGACTGTCTGACCCAGATGGACGACCTGCAGGTTAGATCAGCTCACGCAGTACTACTGTGCACATACACACACGCACACACACATGCACGCACAGACACACACACACACACACACACACACACACACACACACATACACACAAACACATACACACACCCGCACTAGTTCACTCAGTACTCCTACTGTGTCTTTACTCA
>NC_139662.1:17966742-18034242 GCF_951799395.1 Argentina silus
TCTCTCTCTATCTCTCTCGCTCTCTTTCTCTCTCCTCTCAGCCCAGGATGGAGTCTCTCCACCCAGCCTCCTCATCCCCAAGGCCCTCCCTCAGTCCCCCAGCCAGCCAGCCAGCCAGCCAGCCAGGCAGCCAGGCAGGCAGGCCTCCAGGCAGGGCCGTGGACACACACACAGGGCCCTGGGCTAGCGAACACCTCAGGGAGCAGCTGCCTAGCCGCCTGCCCTCTGTTGAAGCACTGTATAACACACACTTCTCTGACCTCCGACCTCTCACCACTCTACTCTCCCACAGGGCCGCCCATTCAGAGAGCAACAGGAAGTAGCTGCTGCCGTCATTCAGCGTTGTTACAAGAAGTACAAACAGGTAGGCACTGTCTGCAGGGTCTAGTCAGCTCACCACATATAAACACACATGGTTCAGTACAGGACACTATTTTACAGAGAATGTGTAGGATTGATAGCTGTTGACTGTACAGTGCAGTGTAGGCACGTTTAGTCAAACAGTTTTCAGGGCAGTTTTCTTTTTTGTTTATGATTCACAATCTTCCACCTTTTCTCTGTTCACAAGCTAACATGGATAGCCTTGAAGGTAACATCTTTTTTCAATGTCAGATAAATTACCATGTAATTTAAAATCTCACTCGCTCTTTAGATACTCTTACAGTATATCCTCACCTTGGACTCCAAGTTATTTTATGACATATATGTGCGCTGTACGTTTTAGGCCGTAACGTTGGTGGTCTCAACCCCCCCCGCCCCCCGTAACTGACCCTGTACCTGGTCTCTCTCTGGTCCTCCTCCCCCGGCAGTATGCACTTTATAAGAAGATGACGCAGGCCGCCATCCTTATCCAGAGTAAGTTCCGCAGCTACCACGAGCAGAAGAAGTTCCAGCAGAGCAGGAGGGCGGCCGTGCTGATCCAGCAGTACTACCGCAGTTACAAGGAGTTTGGCAGGCTGACGCCCCAGCGCCGAGGGGCCAACGCCACCCTGGTGCAACACAAACTCAGGTAAACATGCAGAATATACACAGAGTGAATGAATACATTCATTTTATTTGACGTATTTAAAATGCAGTACATACAGAGTTGCCTCAGCCATTTGAGCACAACAGTTCATCAAAAATGAAATTAAAAAACGATAAAAGTCTACTGACTTATTTCCATTCAAGTCCTCGAGGCACAAACAAAGCAGGAGGGTGGGTCTTCATACTTGGCTTCACTGTGATTACATAATAAATTAAATGTTGATGAATTATGATTAGTTATTGATGGCAAACCCAGAAAAGCACTCATGAAACCACAGTAGATTGTTCCATGGAGAATCTCTACAGTTGGGTTCACAGAGGGGATATCCAGCCACACTCCAGTAACAAGTATAAGATACATTTTATTGTTCCGAAGGAACATTGATATGGACAGTGCAGCTGTACTGTATGAACAATGTACATGTACAGTACCAGTCAAAAGTTTGGACACACCTTGCCAAGAGTGTGCAAAGTTGTCATCAAAGCAAAAGGTGGCTACTTTGAAGAATCTAAAATATAAAACATATTCTGGTTTGTTGAATACTTTTTTGTTTACTACATAATTCCATATGTGTTCCTTCATAGTTTTGATGTCTTCAATGTTAATCTACAATGTAGAAAATAATAAAAAATAAAGAAAAACCATTGAATGAGAAGGTGTGTCCAAACTTTCAACTGGTACTGTACATAAACAACAACATTGCACACGGTCGTTCAAACACATAAAATACTTGACTATCGCTAGCATAAAGGTAGATGATTTTGTGTCATTCTTGTGAATGTGACCTTAGTACACTGTGTGGACCCCTCAAACCCAAGGTTCCATCTTGTCTCTTGTAGAAGTAGCCTGCTCACTAAGAGACAGGATCAGGCCGCCCGGAAGATCATGAGATTTCTACGCCGCTGCCGCCACAGGTAAGCCCCAAACGCTAACTCCTTTGGTTATGCAAGTACAATTTGTTGTATTCTCACACAGACACACACAAATGCATACGCATACACACACACACACGCACACAAATGCACACACACTCACACAGGCACACACACACACACACACACACACACACACACACACACACACTCACACACACACATACTCGTATTCGCTTACCGACTGTACACAGCTGTGAGGGACAGATGGACAATCAGTCAAATAAATACCTGACCTGATCAATAGCTCCTCTATTTTCATTGAGCTACTTATTTTTGTGGGGAAAAGGGTTAGGTGGGTGATTCATGCACACTGTACAACACCTCAGGGACCCTCCCTCCCCCCCTACTGTATTTGGCCCCCCCACCTCTCCTCGCCCCCCTCCCTCACAGGGCCCTACTGTGTGCTAATAGTTGTCTGGTATTGTTTTGCTGTTTACGCCAAGCCCCTTGATGGACCATAGACTGTTCAAGCGGGTGAGTGCAGCCTCAGCAACTCAGTTTGTGCTTCTCTCTCCCTGTCTATACTGTATTGTCTCTGCCTCTCTCTCTCTCTCTCTCTCTCTCTCTCTCTCTCTCTCTCTCTCTCTCTCTCTCTCTAATAACACATTAGAGACACATCTCCTCCTGAGACCTTGCCCTTCACACACTCTCTCTCTCTCTCTCTCTCTCTCTCTCACTCTCTCTATTTAGCGTTCTCTCCATCCATCTCTCCCCTTTCTCTCTCTCCCCCTCTCTTCTCCATCACTGTTGCTTGATGCCTGCTTGCATGAAGGCTGCCAACTGGAACCACAGGTGGACTGACAAACCTCCGATGTAGAGCAGAAGCAACCTAAACCTGTTGAACTAACTAACCACTGCTTATGAATGACAATGTCACCGCAACACACTTAACAGACACCTCTCTCTCTCTCTCTCTCCTCTGGAAATGATTTGAGTTGATTTCATTTCTTTGATTTTTTTTTTTGTGTGGTTATGAAGATGCTAACTGAAGGTTTTTTTTTGGTTTGTTTTCGATCATGTTTACTATGTTGCATGAGTGGTGACAATTCTGGGTCTTGCTCTTTGACCTCCAGGCATGCTATGAGCCGGGTGTTCTATTAAAATGGCTGTCTGTCTGTATTACTGTCTGTCCTCTTTCTATCCACATTGCAGAGTAGAGGTGGGGCCCAGATTACCCTCTTTTGGTTTTGCTCACTTAATCTGTCAGTGCTGTAGAATCGCTGCTGGGCACTACTCAGGTCTGACAGTGGGTCAGGGTGATGTTGTGTTTGTGGTTGGTTTCCATTACTCTTGCATCATCATCACTGAAGAAATGCCTCATGTGGACAAACTGTGGGCCTCATCACTGATCCAGAAACACTTAGTAGTACACAGTCGGCTGTCAGCCTCATCAGCTCACAACTAGTTCACCATCAGCTTAGAAAATGGGTAATGAATTCAATTCACAGGTATGAGATTTATATATATCCATGATTTGCATGAAAAGTAGTCTGTTACAAAGTGAGAGAATGCTGTAAGCCCTCAGGGAACTTCATCGGTGTCTGAGAAATCCTTTGTGTCTAAATCGCCATGCTGCAGTAATGTAGGTTACTGTGCTTTGAGAGCAGGTGAGGTAGCTACATGTCTCATGGTACTGTTCTGATCGCATGTTTGCTACACAATCATGATATGGGTCACAGGGCTGTGAAGCATATAGGTCAGAGCACTACAAAGCAAACAATGGGATGTCCCCCCCTCCACCTTCAGGGACTAGAACAGCAGTGTGCAGTAATGGAGTCAGACCTCCAGGGAAACAGACCCTCTCAGATCAGGAAGAAGTAGCTCACTGGAATACACTTGACTTCCATACGGTCTCTGGGGCTTGTCACTGTGCTGCATTCCTTCATTGTAGTTCCAGTGAGAAACAATCAATAAGTGAAAGCCAAAAAGACATTTGATGGGGTCGAGCATAACCAATAATAATAATATATGCCATTTAGCTGACGCTTTTATCCAAAGCGACTTACATTGCAGTCAGTCCATAAATTTTTCAGTATATATGGTCGCAATGGGAATCAAACCCACAACCTAAGCGTTGTTAGCGTCATGCTCTACCGACTGAGCCGTAGAGAACCATAAAAGATATGGAGCGTCCAAAAATAGAACGCAAGGTTTTATGATAGGTATTTAGGTGTATTGGTATGATAGGTATTCATATGGGTGGCACATTGGCTCAAAAGGTGCATTAAGTCCCAGTTACAGAGCAGAACAAATAGGCTATAACTCCAAAAGCACACACACACACACACACACACACACACACACACACACACACACACACACACACACACAATGAGTTTAAACTAGCATGCAGTGTGAGTCAGTGATAACAAAGCTAAGGACTGTCTTGTTGTTTATTCATCATATATGGGGAGCAGACCGTTATCAGAAGCAACTAAGAGAATCAAGATTGATATGATGTCACAGTTACAGTTACACGTGCAGATCTCGTGTTAGGGTTCCACCTTCACAGAACAGAGTCAGTGGTAGTCAGGTTAGCTGGTTGGTTCAGTTTGGACACAATGCTCGAGCACAATGCCAAGGTGCACATCACGTCTCAACGTAAGTGCAGACATGCAGTTTGAATAGATTGTTACTTCAGAAGTATCCGTTCAGTTCTCTCTCTCCTCTCTCCCAAATTGTAAGTCATTGACTGACAATGTCTTCATTTTTCAGTTTGTAGTTCTTGTAGTACATTTCACATATATCTAAAAATGGTATTCTTATTTCAGTTTCACCTGCAGTCGTCCCTTAAATGTAAAGCATTTGTTGCCCAATTCCTGTGTAATTTTTTATTTTATCCTGTTTCGACTTTAGCCATATTCCACAGACACTCACAAAGGCTGTGTGCTGTGACCAATCATTTAGTAAACCTTTGCCAGCCTTGAGGTTCCCTTTAAGCCAAACAAATATTTGGTAGATTTCTCAAGGGAGTCTCAATCTTTTTTCTTAGATTAGTATGGAGAAAGTTGAATTATACTGAGCCCATTTTCAGTCACATTATATTCCCAAGAGTTTAGAAACAAATCAAATTCCTTGAAGAACCGTTTTCAAGTTTCGAAGCTGACCTATTAGATTTTCAAGTGTTTCAAGTGTTGAAAGACTGGGTTCACTGGGCTGTAAAACTTTTTGATTTAACAAACTGTTTTATGCTGAATGAGAGGTCAGACTTTACATTAAGGTGCTCTATACCTGTAGTTATGTTTTATGTACATATTGTAATGTAGACATTTAATAATTGCTTTGTTATTACATAGTAATATAGTTGAATGGGTTATGTTATGCAGTGACAAGTGGAAAAAGGAAGAGTTCCTATTCCACTTGAGTGTAAACAATAACTACTCCACACCATCACTATGTAATTACAAATGAATCACTATTACGCTTCTATGTAAAACATGTTCCTACAATGTTTTTACTTGGGTAATTACAGTGTTACTACCCAGTCATGAGGGCATCTTGAAGTAAAGTGTGACCGAATGGGATACAGTTCAAAATAAAGCTTGACCCGTGTTTTCTTCCCAGACAAGCACCAGCTCCTGTGTACCTGGGCTGGTTCTTCTTCTCTCCACCGACATCCTCCCCCTCTCCTCCTGTCCTCTCTTGTGATCTTTGAGTGATTGATTTGAGACGTGTAAGAGTAAAGGACGTTCCGGCGAGAGCTGGTCTGTGCTCGTCACGGCGTCCATTTCTAAACGTCTTGTCTCTTCTGTGTTTCAGAGTGAAAGAATTGAAAAGGGCCAGGGAACATGAGGTCGTTCAGAAGGGCCCCCTCGCGATGTGACATCACTCTCCTCCTGACTCTTCTTTTCTTTTTTCCGTTTGTACCCAAGACATTTTACAAGAGAAGAAAAAACAAATTCAGTGAAAACACTGCAATTATTATTACTACTACAGCAGTGAGACTGATTCTACTTCTACTATTACATGTACAACAACAACATTTTTCACTTTTTTCTTTCTTCCGTCTGAGGAGGTTTCTGTTGGAGAGTGGCAACTTCTGTGGGATTATAAACTAAATGGGAAGCTGTGGGGGGGCAGAACATTTGCTTCATGGCATTTTTTGCACTTTTTCATGGATTGCTTTGTCTTTTTGGGAGTATCGAGAGGCTTCAGACAGTAAAGGAAGAGAATGCTGGACATGTCTGGAATGGTCCCTGACATCTGTGGATCAAAGGAAGAGGATACAGAGTCTTAGAGGACAGATGCCAGTGGAAAGAGAATCAATGCAGAAACATATTGGGACTTGGCTCTAATTGTATTTCATAATTTTTTAAGTGACTAATTAATCCATTTGATGAAAAAATGTACCAAATGTACCAAAAATTATCGGTAACTCATTGATCCATTTGCACACGTACACTCCTTTCCACTGCTAGATGAATACATTCAATATAGCTGATCAATAGCTCAACAATCCTTCCTGTTCCACCATGCTCTACCCCGCAAGTCTGTTCAAAGGGGTGGAGCTATATGAATGTAGGAGGGGTTTAAGCAGAAATAGGCGGGGTTTAAAACAATGGCTTATTTTCATAAGCCATAGATTTCATAGATTTGGGGGATTATTATGTAAGGCAAGGGATGGGTTAATATTTCAAGACGTTTTTAAATTCGGGGATTTTTCTTTTTTTTTTTAAATATTATTGTTTTATCCTTTTTATGGTTCCTTTTGCTTGAATCCGTCCCACGCTCATGTCCGATTTATTGCTGACCTGTCTCCTCAAAATTCTGTGTTGTTGAATCAAGAAAAAATGCATGCCTTTGGGGCAAAAGTCTCCGTCTGCGTGCTTGAAATTTGAAGTTGAGTCATCCACAGGCCCATCTACTCCCCCACGACTCTCACCCTCTAGCTACTGGAGTTATCCTAACATTGTCCTCTTCCGGGGGGGTTTTCTTTAATTTTGCCTTATTTTATTTGTTTACTTCTCAGTATTCTAAAAAGAAAAAACTTGCCTCTTTTGTGTTGTAATGATTACGGTCATGAAGGTTATTGTTGTTCTTTTTGAATGAACTTCAGGGCCTGCGAGGGCTTTTGAGGGGAAGATCACATACATTGCCTTGACGTCTTAGAGATTCTTTGAGGGGTCCCTAAGCTAGTCCCAAAATAGGGGTTAGACAAATCCATATTTTTGACAATTGAGCGGTTTCTGTATATAAAGAAGGCTGAAGGTATGTAGGGAAAAACATTTACCCCAAGGGGATTGTATTTTAGAAATATATTATTTTATTCATTAAAAAGGGGTCAAAAACAGGTACAAGACAAAAACAGAATATTTGTATAGTTTTGTTTGAATGCCTAAGAAGTATGGTTGTATTGTTTGTATATAGTGTAAATACCTGGGATAAAAATGAGCTATGTGCATGAAAACCATGAACAAAGGTAAAAAAAACTAAACAAAAGCAGTAGTGGCTATGCTCTGTAAAATGATTAAAACTATTTCACTATAAGAGTATTTTATTTTATTTTGATTGTTCTTGAGAAGAACATTTTGCTAAAGCATGACCTTATTGCAAATACTAAAAAGTAAAAAAATAAAATAAAAATACTGTATTTAGAGTTAGGAGAAAATCTGCAAAATTATCATAAGAAAAGTATGGTTATGTTTACATTTTTGTTTTGGGCTACCAAGAATCTTTTGCCAATGGTGCCAAGTAATGTGAATGCTATATTGCTTAACAAGAGAATTAAGTTAATCTTTGCAGAACAGATAATCATACAATGAAATACACACTAGCATTGAAGACCATGAGATCACAATTTGCCGCGGAGAGCAGATAGAGGTACACATATTGCAGAGGGAGAAATATTTCTACAGCAACTTTAAAGTCTCTCATGTCTAATCCATTTATCACGTCAGAGAACCCAACATGTTGTCATCACTGAATACACTGAGATCACTTGTCAAAAATACTCAAAAGCAAAAAAAAAAAAACTCCAAATGTGTGCTTTATTTTCTATGTATATAAGAAAGAGGGACTGTGGTGTTAGCGTCTAAGCATGTTTGTATGGATCATAAAGATTGATAAACGGAAAGATTGTACATGACAGCCTTGTTCCGGAAGGTCCCAGCTCTTCCATTTGGTTCTATACTCTTGTATGGAGGTTCTAACTTTAGTTTTTTTTCACTGTAGATATGCAGTATATTGCAGAAAACACTTGATATCCCATCTCACAGGTGGTTAAATAGACCAATTATGTAAACCATTGTAAACACAATAAGTTGTTCTATATACAGTATGGGCTGGAGGCACAACTTGGACAAGGCTGTCAGGGTCTGGGTCGAGCATATTTCTTGTCAAAAACCTTCTGGCTATGGTGTAAAGAACGTGTGTAGCATCTCTGACTGGAATCAAATGTACTCACAGAGGGGACCATTGTTAAAACAATCTATGGTGCTAAAATGATGGGCATAATTTAGTAGTGATGGTATTAACATATTGACCATTATGCGTTGGTGGTAAAGTTAATGAGCCGAAGTGAGTGGTCTGTGAATCTGTAACTAACAAGATGCACTGGTGCCATTAGCAATGTTTGAGGAAGAATATGTGTCTGGTTCGTAATGGGATATATGATGGCAGTGTTTGACAGAGTATGAAATCAAATTTGAATCGGAATGCATGGTAAATATTCTAATCCAACGGTGTTCACTCTGGTCCAGAAGTGTCTGTTGGGTTCCTCAGTTTCCTGTGACATATTCATATCAGAGTTATCAGGAAGTGTATTCTCCATCCAAGTGATGACAAGTCATTATTCAACCAAGGCGCGAATGTCATTGGACAAATCATTGTTTTTGTTGTCTTGATTTCTGAAATGCTGTTGCAGAGTTTGTTTGTTTGTTGAAAAAAAAAGTACCAAAAGGTACTTTTGGATTTATTTTTTCTGTATGTTTGTGTTTCTTTCACAGAGACTTGATATGTAAACCTTATTTTCAGAGTGTTTATGTAGAAAGTGCCTAATCATATCCCGATCGCACAAAGCCAATGTCAGGAAGCATGCAATGTACCTAAAGAGGCAAACGTGGCTCTGAATTCATAACTCAATCCTAAAATATATGAATACAATTAAATCAAAAACCATCACCAAACACTAAAGACAGTCAGGTGACAAACGTGTTCCCTTTTAACCCAGTATCACCGCAAAATGCATTCCGGCTAGTCAACATTCTATGCTTCTTTTTGTTCTATTGGAACTGCCTGTTGACACCATGAGGTTTAGAGATTCCACAACTTCTTCTGTGGTGTTTTGCCTTGCATTCATCATCCAGGTACAGTAGGGGTAAGAATGCCAAGCTGCGGCACTGCTGTGGCAATATGAGACGGTTTTATTATGCTTGCATGGGTAAAATAGTTAACTGGGTGACTGAAACGCACCTACAGTAAAGCATGCTTATTTTTCTAGAATCGGTAGTCAGATAGACTTCTTTAAAACGAAGAACGTTGGTTTTGACACGTCACAGAACTCAGAAAGATGGAGGGCATGTTATTGGAGGGCAGAGGAGAACCCTTAAAAATACAACCAATGATCAAACGGCAGTATCTACTGACAATATTTCCAGGGGTAGCATGAAGGCAAGTTTTTCTAGAGCAAGTTTCAACTTTTTAACTTTTTTCATTCATTTGGAACGAGGTACAGCAGTGTGCTCCCAATGTTGAATACATGAGCAGTTCGGACACTCGTGTGACAGTATACCGCAAGTATTTTAGGAGGCAACACACACACACACACACACACACACACACACACACACACACACACGCGCACACACACACACACACACACCCATACCCATACATTTGTATGCAGATATCAAGTCAAGTCAAGGCATCAGGTGTACACTGATCAGCAGAGAGACCTCATGTGTTATTTTCATAGCCTAGGCAACGGTTCACCTCCCTTCTGTATTTATCTCAGGGTGCCAAAATGTGGAGGAGGAAATGGAGCAGGACATTTATTGATGGTAATACTGCAGGACGTTTTGAGTTTAGAATAGAGACTGTATGCGCAGTAAGGACTCTCAACAGTGCTTTCTGGTCCAGTCAGGCAATGCGTGTCCCTAACAGACAAAATTACTACTGTGATCCTGAACAAGTCATTGTAATTCATTACCTCTCAGAGAAGTTAGCTTGTGCTGTACCATTAAATCTGAGGGACACACAAGAAGTGTTGTCATACTGTAGCTAATTAACTGTCTAATTAAGACAGGTACTTGTCTTAAATGTCTGCCAAAATATTAATAGTTCGGTCAATTGTTTCTGTCTTGGATATTAACTCTGACAGAATGAAATTACAGGCGTTTGGCATGACAGGACATTCTCGTCAGATTAAATGCTAACCTTTCAGATAGCGTTAGTCTTTTGTAGGCCATCATTACGAGGCTTGTGAGACTCCAACATTCAACCTCACCTGACTTGATGTTTCTTGATATAATAAGAATATAAGAAAAGCTGTGTCACTCGATGATTACTTAATAATAACACAGCCTAAAATAGTCTAAAAAGTGATTTTACGTGAATCCGCATTTCATCAACATTGATACTATTTGTTGATAGCAATGCATATTTTGAACAGTCTTCCTGAGACAACTCAACATACAGACAGACATACACTACGACAATGAGGCTGAACACACGCTCTTTGTTTAGGGATCATTCTAAACATATTTCAGGAAAAAAGTAACCTCATAACGGTACTTCATACGGATTTTATTAACTTCATTACAACTCTGCTAATTCACCTGGGAATCTGCCTTTCCTCCTCTTCCTTAGCCAATGCACCCGCAACAGTGAAAGGTAGGCACAACAGAGCAGAAACCATCTCACAACCTTTTTCCACTTGTGGACACAGAGCAATAAGCATTCTTTTGTGGAGACCTATAGACCTAGTGAAGATAAAAATGATTGGACACATGTAGTCGACTTACTCTTATGCAAATGCCAGTATTGCAAGACAAGCATTCAGTAGTTTATGGACAGCAATTATATGGCACCCTTTACCGAACTGCACGTTTTCATCAATTCCAAAACCAAGAAGAAAAAAATGGCCCTGCTTTAGTACAAAGTCATGGGTCCTCGACACCTTGCATGTGAACTAGTGTTAGATCTATTTTCCTCTCCTCTATAGCTGTCTTTCTCTCTGTCTTTCCCTGTTATGTGACCCTCTTCCTTTCTTTCCCCCGTTTATTTCACCTCCTTCTTCTCGGTTTTCCTAATGTATTTTTGCTTTTTCCCTTTTTCTTCCCCTCTTGTTTGTAAGTTTTATTTTTGTAATTGTGCATGTACAAGCGTCACTGACTCGATGGATATGTAAAAAAAAAAAAAAAAAAAGAAGAGATTTCAGCTGCTGAAGCCATGCAAAACGTTTTGAAATGCCCTAAAATATGGAAGATGTTTTCTGAATGCTTTATATTCTTTCTGCTGTAAAATAATAAAAAAAGAAAAAAATGAAGAAAACTCGAAGAAAGTTTGATGTTGTCTCCTTTTTTCTTCTAGTTTCTTTGCATGAATCCCAGTGTTATTACCAAATGTTTGTGCAGCTCATCTCATTTTACATAATTATTGGTTTGGTTAAAGGGATAATGCAATATTTTTACATAAAAATTGGTTTTGATTAAAGGCCATACATTTTTTCTACTTACCAAGAGTCAGATGAACTCACTGATATCATTTGTATGTCTCTGCATGCAGTTTGAAGGTAGTTCCGGAGCTAAATGCTAAATGCTAAATGCTAACTTCTAACTCCTCCAAAGCTGGGTGGTAAGTACACTCTGTCGACTTGAGAGGCAGATAAATTAAATGCTAAGTTCAGAGAAAATTGTTCCGAAAAGAACTGCTTCTAGAACCACTATAATCTAACCATTATAATTTCATATATACATGTAAAGAAGTACAAAGTGATAACCACCCTGCTTTTGAGAGGAGCTAGCTAGTTTTTCCCAGAGACTTCTATTCATTGGATTTAGCATTTATCTCTGAAACTACCTTCAAACTGCACGCAGAGACATACAAATGGTATGACTTCATCTGACTATGGGTAAGTAGAGAAAATGTATTGTCAAAATGTCACACTATCCGTTTAAGTTGCCCCCATGCCTGTGTCGTGACATTTACTTACTCTAGGATAAGGTAAGATTACTCCAGGCTGAGTAGACTAATTGAAGCACAGTCTGAGCTGGAAGGATGGAGAAGGCCTCTTTGAGTCACTGGTGTGCTACAGTCACAGCCAATGTCCCTGCTAATAACTGCACCATGATGGCGAATAAGGCAGATGCTGTGTATGTGTTACTGTTATGGCTGTAGCTGGTTAATGTGGGATGAGGGAGGATGGCGAAGGGGGGGAGAAAGGGAGGGGTGTGAGGGATCACCTGCCAGCAGGTTTATGGGGCCGGACGGTGGTGCATGGGGGGGTGACAAGGAAGCCTCATGGATTGGTCAGGGAAGTCCCAGGCGAGTCTATAAAACAAATGTTGGGGTTCCAAGGCATCACTTGACTTCGGAGAGTCTCAGCACTACAGTCAGCAGGACGTCAATACAAGCAGCCAGACCTCGAGAGTCCACGCAGGTATTGCTTTATTGTTTGCCTTTATCTGCTGCGTCCTTTCGGGGATTACAATTTTTTTGGCATGTGCATAATGGCTGGATCTTAGTTATGCCACAGTGGTACAGACAGAACCAGAGTTGTTTTGAAGATCTGTATACCTGTATACCAGGAGAGGCTGGTGGAGGCAGAAATCGGAGGACGGGCTCATAGTAATGAGCCCCACAAGGAATGGTCCCCATTCCTCATTCCGTTCCATGCAGTACAATGAGCCCGTCCTCCAATTTCTGCCTCTACCAGCCTCCCCTGGTATACCTGTATACCTCATATGTGTCTGCTGGGTTTATCTATTGTGTGTCCTTATGTAGAAGAGATGGTAAAGATGGGACTGATTCTGACTCTGGTGGGGCTGTCCCTCTGGATGTCTGACTGCAAGCCTCTGAACATGGATACAGACACTGTCATTGAGGTGAGACAGCTCAACTTTATGTTCATGGATGGACAGAGATGCGCTACTAACCAAGGTGTTGCTACAGTACTGTAGCTCAAGTTACCAATAGGACAACATTGGTTTATTAGAATATTTGAATCAGCCCTGCTTTTTGTAAAGATATAAAGCAGGCAAGTAAACAGACAGTAACTCCTGCACTCTCATTTGAGCTTTATTTTGCACGTCCCTCCCCTCTCTCCCTTCCTCTCTGTCCTTCTCCCTCCCTCTCTGTTCATCTTCCTGTCTCTCCCTCCCTCCATCCTTCCATCCCTTCCACCATCCCTGCATCCTCCCACTCTCCCTCCATCCCTGCCCCCATCAACCCACCTCACCTGATCCCTCCATCCCTCCCCCACTCCATGCCTCCCTCCCCCTATCCCTCCATCACTCCATCCCTCCCCCACTCCCTCCCTCTCTCAGCTGCTGGAGCTCCTCCAGTCAGTGGGTGCCCTGGAGGCAGGTGGTGGCGGTATGGAGGAGGGCAGCATGGTGCAGGTGGAGGACCTTGGAGAGAAGGACATGTGGAGCTCTGCCATCCTGGAGAAGAGAGACCTCCCCAGGCTGGGAATCTCTGCGTACAGACCCTCTCCACGATTCACCAGCAGGTCAGACTGACACTTGGAACAGAGACATCATGACATTTAGGAATAGATGGTCTAGGGCAGTGAAACTCTGACTCCTGGGGAGCCACAGTGCTGCAGGCGTTTTCTCCAGCTCAGCAATGACACACCTAATTCAGCGAACCAAGGTCTTGAAGATCAGTTGGTTAGTTCAATAGGACTAGGCTGTGACAAAAGCCTCGACCCACTGCAGCTCTCCAGGACCAGGATTGAGTATCATTGGTCTAGGGTAATCTATTATGTAGCCTACTTGTATGAGGTGTTTTGAGGGGAAATTGGTTTTAACCACAATACATATTAATGGCTATCTCACTAATGACTCCCCCCCCTTCTCTCTCTCTCTCTCTCTCTCTCTCTCTCTGTTTCTCTCTCTCCCTGCTCCCCATACACTCTCTAACTTTTTGTGTTCCAGAAAGTCTGTCGTGAGGTATCACTCATCTCCTATGGAGCGAATGTCAGGTCTCCGGGGTTAAAACAGTGAAACACTGCTATTTACTAAGATTACAATACAGCTTTACCACTGGCGATTGTTCCCTGATTGTTCCAATGCCTGCTTGCCAGAGTTAGACAGTATTGTATGACTGCTATACCACACCCACTGAGGATTGAAATAAAGACAACATGTTCATATGCTCTATGTTCTTCATGTGGTCTTTCAATGGGCAGAGTATGTATATGGGTATCTCTTGTCAATGTTGCCTTTACTGTGCATAATAGTGTTTGGTTGTTCCTTGTCTCTCTGCGAACCACAATTCATATTTGAAATGAAAGCAGCGGCTTTTATCAAGAACCAGACATTCAACTGAGAGCTTTTCCAAATACTATAGATGATTTTATTTCTATTTAACATACAGACATACAAGTTCTTCTTTCAAGTCAAGTTTGCTCAGTGACATCAAACATTTGAACAGAAAGGCGTACAGTAACAGAGATCAGTATAGAAAACTGGGAACAAATATTTAGTCCTCAAACATACGACAGCATAGCAACCTGTGGGATATCTGTAAGTGTACCATCACTGTTTGTGTACAGTGTGTGTGTGTGTGTGTGTGTGTGTGTGTGTGTGTGTGTGTGTGTGTGTGTGTGTGTGTGTGTGTGTGTGTGTGTAGGAGAGGGGTTATTTCTTAGTGCAAGCCCTGTCTCTTTGTCCTAGTGTGCAGTAAGAATGTCTGTGACCATGCATGGTTGACTGTCCTAGACACAGTACTTCCAGAAGCACTCTGAGTTGCCTCCTCTCTTCCTGAACTGCTTCCTGATCCCCAGGAAGCGGCTGAAAGGTGTGAGGTGACTCCCTTGGACCTTCTCCAACAAAACCTGAAAACAGAAGCAGATCACTGCTGTTGTCGTCTCATTCAGTCAGACTCTCAATCGAGAGATGGGATTCTGGGTTCCGAGATTACAGCTGTTCGGATCAACTCTCCATCGAACTAACACTCCCAAAACAAACCGCTATAATAGCTTGTGTTCCTTGTATTTTCGCAGGTTAAAAACCCTCACCTCTCTTTTCATCTGTCTGGGCAGAAGTCCGGTTGTTCTGAGGCCTGAGAGAGACAAAAGGCAAAGAAGAAAGAGAAGATGGTTTGAAGATCGACACAATAGTGCACAATGCACAGATCTGTTGATGTGTTTATTGTTGTACTGTCTGTAAGCCTGTCTCACCGTCTCTGTTGAGCTCTCCAGACATGAGAGAGGAGTATCTGAGGCCAGGCCCAGCCTGGGGCAGGTACGTCTGCTCAGAGAATGACAGCTCATCTGGACTGCCAGCTCCCAAGTCCTCCACAGACACTGACAGAGTAACACACGGTCAATACACGGTCAACAGACAGTCAATCAGGGGAGGCAGCTTATTGTAATGCACGGATTACAATAAGCCCGTCCTCCGATTTCTACCTCCACCAGCCTCCCGTGGTCTTTGGGCTAACTACACCAGGTGGTGTGTTACAGCATGTCTCCTCCAGGGAGATTAATTAGTCAGGTGATAGGAATCCCCTAGAGAACACCTCGTTATAGAGTTGTGTACCACATGGCTGTCTCTGGAGGTAGCGGTGTGCATTAGCATATGCTAGTAAGGCTAATGTTATTGTGATGAAATACTGTAAGAGAATTAGACCTATCATCTGGGTCCTAATATGTTATCTGTTATCTATATGTAATACTGTTTTGACCCTGGTGTGAAGAGTTGTGTGTGCTGTGCAGGGGAGGCTGGTGGAGGCAGGAATTGGAGGACAAGCTCATGGTATCAAACAAGTGTGTTTATTCCATGCATTACAATGAGCTCGTCCTCCGATTTCTGCCTCCACCAGCCTCCACTGATGTAGTAGTAGTATTACTGTAATCAAAGTGTACTTTTTTGATGTGCTTCCATCAGCCTCCCCTGCAGCCAATACACAGTCAACATACATTCAACAGACAGTGAACATAACAGACAGTCAACAGACAGTGAACATAACAGACAGTCAACAGACAGTGAACGGAGACAGTGAACGGACAGCACATAAACACTCAGGCTCTTCCAGGTGATGATCAATGATAACTCTTACAATGGTGTTTGTCTTAACACCACCAAGAGGTGCAACCTGACTACTAGCATCAACCACTTTGAATGAAACATTGTCATACAGAACACTCCATCATCAAATAGCATACATTATGTATTCACACTGCCTCTCATACATTTACAATCTGATAGAGCGACTACACTTACTATTGTGAGGTCTTATAGCAATTATACCACAACTGAAGGTTACTGATTACAACCTGCTTGTTTGTTAATCCTCATGAATAACATTTAATCAAAACAGAGACTTTAATCAAGGCTGACATTGTGACTAGACTACATTGCCTAATGATTATTGTAACCTCATATGCCACAAACCACAGGCTGTCCCAGCAGCGGCACCAGCCTGTGGAGGCGTCTACTACAGACCCTCATTCACACTACTGAGCCAAACCGAGCCGAGCTGTACTGGGCTGGCCTGGTTAAGTAATCAACCATAGTTGCTGAAACAGTGCTGGAAAGGACAATATGAAAAAGAAAAATAACCCGGCCAGCACCAGTTTGGATTGGGTCGGGGCTGCAGTGTGTAAAGGTCTCTCTACTCACCTGGTCCTGAGTAGGACATCTCTGCAGAGTCTGTAAGGGGATGGGCCAACAGCGGCCCGGAGGCCACCAGCAGGAAGGTCCACGATAGGAGCAGGTTACACATCATCTTCACAGGGGATGGCTTGGCTGAGGGGTCCTGCTGTGGTCTGGAGATGGAAGTATGGTCCCTGCTCTTCCCTGGTGGGTTTATATACCTCTTGGTTGTCGCCCCCCCCCCCAGCCTGACCCTCACTGCCCTCACAACAAGACTACATAGTAGCATCTCACAACTCACACCTCAGTCTATGATAAATCAACAAACAGTCACACAGATGAATTATGGGCCCAATAAAAACAGACAAGTGCCCTTGGTCTATGCGTCAGGGGCAAAGCCGTGTTTTACCAGCCCTGCGGTTTGATTGACTATTTTTTACTGATCCCGTAAAATCGGACTTGCCCAGGTGTTGTGTTCAAAAACGCCCCTCTCGTCAACTACCTCTGAGAGGGTAGCAGGTGGAGAGACTGGGCAGACAAATAGCTGTTTATTCTATGAATTCATTAACCAATGCTATGACTTCAACTTCACCAAATAAACACACCCCATGGACGAACCTGGTGGCTTCATGAAATAGCATTTAGTTAGCCGCCTTAGCTACCCAACCGAACACAGGAAAGGGGGTTGCTCACAACTCAATGTGATTAAATTGATTGAAAGATGCATTGAAAGGTCAGTGGAAGGTCACTGACCATATTTGGTCATCCATGCCACAGCAGGATGAGAGTGTTGTTCAATACAGTCACATGACAGTCACAACATGACATGTTATGTTATGTTATATGTTAATATGGGAGTTGTTGTGTTTTTTCTACAGTATGTGGACTACAGTATGTAGAGTAACTCATCTATACATAGCACTGATGCTAATATTGAAAATGTATTCAAAAACTGCAAATGCGTACTATCTACAGTATGGCATATTTGTAGCAGAATTCCTGCTCTTTATTCCAATGCTCATGTCGCAATATTCTAATGGGAATTTGATGTACGACAAAAGACAATTTGCATAGAGGTTATGGAGATTATGTCTACAAAGGTTGTTTTTTTTACAGCTTGAACAGGCCCTCTGGACCATTTGGCATTTGAAGTCAGTTTGAGTCAGTACAGAATTGGCTATGGGTCATTGAATCAGTTTGATTGATGTTCACACTGTTCAATGGCCTTGTTGTGGCAAGATGTTATATTTGCTCTTTCACTTTTCCTTAGTCCTGCAATAAACTCTCCCTTTATGTGTGCATCCATACCGGATAGGCCGAAGCAGGACAGCGGTAGCCATTGGCTAGCCGGCTGGAGGGACAGGTGGGGGTAGCTAATTAGAAAGTAACACTTTGTACCGGTGTACGTCACAGCCCTTCATCTGTATGTTTATTAGCGTTCTGACGCCAGCGTCCTGCCTCTGGTATGGTAATGTGGGTCATGGAAGCGCCAGTGACATTTACTTTATCGTTGCAAGGCCAGACAATCTGTTGCGTGTTGTATATCATTGAAAAGCCATTAGAATTTATTGGCAGCATTAGTCAAGGGCCATATTTTTTATAGTCGTTTAAAAAGTATATTCAAGCTGACTAGAAGTCTATTTAAGTTGAACGGGTTGTGTCAGGGGCTGAGGCGGTTATCCCTGCTGCAGGATCTGCGGGGCCCACAGCCTTAATCAGACAGTCTGAAAAGTTTTTTTTTTATTCTAAACCCTTGATAACCTGCATGAGTGAACAAATACAGATCAATAGCCAGGGGGTGGCTGGTGTGAGTGAAAGAAAGAAGATGAGAGGATTGGAAGGCACAGAAAATGATGTCAAGTGTTTTCCAACCCCCAACTGTCCTTTATAGTTTCTGTCTGTCAGTCTTGGTCTGAAAAGGTAAAGTTATTCTTTTATGTGAAAAACGCTTCCTTGGTCAATACGTCATTGGATGGGGGGGGGGGGGGGGTGCGGGCGTGGCCTCATTGTCCCATGCACATTCATGCCTTCTTTGATAGTAGGCCTACAACAGCTGTACGTTCTTAAGAAGCTCCTCGAAGACAAGTTATGTTGCTTTTGTGACTGATGACATCCTCCCTACTCCACACAACTCAGGTCCCATCACAGGGCCTCACGCTCAATTCGTATGAAACAAAACGCAGAACACCAAATTCCCTCGTGACCATTTAATACTGGGCTTGTTGTTCTTGAATACAGCCAACAGGTGGCAGAAAATGACTGGAAATTCTATATTTTGTTTAACTCATGGTTCAGTTTCAACTTTCATTGCACAAAGACTATATCAAAATGTGATTGCACTAATATGAGTCTGTACGGTATACTTGCTATTAATGGGACCCCTGTATGCTAACAATTATAATATTGTTGGTATCTTGTGAAGTCTACAAAATGTTGAACTTTTTTAACATTTATTTTTCCACAAGGGGCCAGTCACCTCGAAGTCCTCGAAAATGTTATAATAACCATTCGCGCACCCGCACACACGCACGACCTGTCACAGGTCTCTGTGAACGTCCCTTGAGTCTGTAGTTGTACGCCCTGCAGACTGGTCTGTCTTCGCCACTGAACAAGAAGCCTGCTGTGGAGAACAACCCGTGTTGACAGGAAGAGTGGGGGCAAAGTTTGTCCGAGCTCGGTTCCCATCAAACAACCAGCTTTTGACGCGTAGTCGCTTTGTTCCATTGATAAACTGTAAAGATAGTTCAGATACAGACAGGGACGCCTGAGATGTGAATTTAGCAACTTATTCTCGAACGTCGGAGGCTTTGCGAATATGAAAGGATAACAGCGGACCAAAGCGCTTGGATAATCAGGGAACCTAGACAATAAATTGACACCACTGTTTACTTGTTGAATGCGGTTGTGAGCAAACACCCACAACAAGTGCGGGATCCAGGTAGGCTACAGGCAACATTAGATATACGTTTTTGCAATGTTCTTTTGAATAGAGTCCTCTTCCATACGGAGGTAATTTACATTGTTGAACGTATATACAACAAGGCACCTGACAATTGTTTTTGCCTTATGCATTATTTATTAATTGTACATTAGGGAATGTCAGAATAACTTATACAACGAAAGATGCAATTCCAGGTGCGAGTACAAGGAATGCGGAATTTGGCTACATACTGTATAAAGCTTTTAGCTCGAGTTACTTTTTCCCAACGTGCTATGAATGCTATAGTATGCATGTGTTACATTGTAGCGTCACGATGTTTATGGCAACACGTTGTAACAATTGTAGCAGCTTTTTGTAGCCTCTGTCGACATATGGAAGCCACTGAGGAGATCTCTTTCTCAACCAAAATTCCACTCCATATACCATAGCCTTCATGGGAATAACGCATTTGTAATATGTCAACCTATCACTGCAAGTCAGTATTGTATATTGGTGGCACATGGTGAACTTGACTGACTGAATCAAGGTCTATAGGCTACTGTAAACTATACCCTTGCACCCTGAGAGCAAGCAACGTGGTGAGGCAGTGATATCCCTTGGGCCTGAATAGAAAGACACCAATCCATAACCAGGCACATTGGAAACTAAATAGCATAATACGCTTGATGTTTAAACTTGTTAGTATCTGTGGCCATGGACACTAAGTAGTTTACACTTTGAAGAATAATAACTAATCAGTGCCATCATTCCCCAGGTGTGCCTGCGTTGACTTTGACCAGGTTGTCTGAGTGCCATGAGTCGGTGACTGTACCCCCAGGGGCAGCTATGACAGAGCTGGAGATAGATCAGTCCCACCTGCCACGCGTCCAGGAAGGTAAGAGGACCAACGCTCACTCACTCAACACTCACTCAACATTCAACACTCACTCACTAATGCATCGCATTAGCCTAAATGGGTCACACATCATTTGAAAGGCCAAACAAACAGCAAAGCCCACTCCCACCTGCTCAAAGCCCACTCCCACCTGCTCAAAGCCCACTCCCACCTGCTCCAAAGTAATGTGTCAACGTGCAACCTTATATTTATTACCTCTGGTTCCTACCACAATCTTATGCCTGACAAAGGTCTCTGACTGAAATGTTGCACCTATTATAAATTATTTCACTTGCAAGCAGAGACGGTGTGAGGGAGACACTTTTTTTAAGTGTTACTGTGCAATTGGGTTGTTGTGGACATGTTCAAAACCAGTCCCCTGTGTAAAACCCTCAGAGAGATAATTGAAGAGAGCTGAACTTGGTTGCTCGGTGTTGCTGCAGAGGGTCATGTGATTGCGCTTTTCTCTGTCACTCTCGTCTCCACAAACACTTGGTTTCCTGTCTGGACAAAGAGCTGCACATGTGATGTTTTAGCACGGCAAACAGACAGACAGACACCATTCAGCCTAGTAGGCAGACAGGTCCCAGCATGGTAGACAGACAGACCCCAACACAGCAGACAGACAGGTCACAGCCTAGTAGACAGATAGACAGCGACACAGCAGACAGACAGGTCTCAGCACAGAAGACAGACAGGTCCCAGCACAGAAGACAGACAGGTCCCAGCACAGTAGACAGACAGGTCCCAGCACAGTAGACAGACAGACCCCAACACAGCAGACAGACAGGTCCCAGCACAGAAGACAGACAGGTCCCAGCACAGTAGACAGACAGGTCGGACATTGTCAAAGTCAAAGCTGCCGGCGTATGCGTGACCTGTACGGTGCCGATAAGAGCCAGGAATGTGATGGCCTTTCCAGATACTCTCTACTCCCACTGATTACTGAGGGAGCAGATGGGCCCTGAGAGACGCGCTCTCTGTTATAGAAATCACTCTGCAACGCTCAGGAAGTTCTCTCTTTAAACTGCCATAGGATTTTACGAGTCAATTAGGAAAGGTTGCTTTTTGCGGCTTGACGCAGTTTTACTTATTTCTTACGTATTGTTTGTTTATTCACGAGCGTGATCATTTGTAGGCCATAGCTGGGGAGTGGTGCAGTGGCTTTGTCATTGGCATCTCTGCATAAAGAGGGTACTAATGAGCAGGACAGCAATAGGTTTCTATTTTCACGCGGAGATGATTTTCCTTTCCGCCCTTGTTTCCGTAGACAAAGGCCACACTGTGTAACATTCAGTTTTCACGCTTTATTAGGCAGCGAGCTGGAAACCCACAAGTCCAGTAGTGGATTCTCTTCTTATGAGTTGCTCACTTTGACAATGGAAGCAATCCAAGACTGTCTGAGTGTCTATCTGCCAACTTTTCCCCCCCTCACAATTTGTTTTCACCCAAACAAATGTCAGAAATGCTTTCATTGTTTGTCTCAGGGTTTACCCATAATAGTTGAGTTATTTATCTTATTTCCTACTGGTGTATTTATGCTTCAATTTCCTGAAGTGTGGTGGGTTCCCACTGTCCTGCTTCTGCCTCTCCTCCTTGTTCCCCATCCTACAATCTCGGCCAAGTCAACTGACTTTGTTTTCACTCCCTCCTTATCGGTTCCAGTCTTTTTTTTCTCTTCCTCTGGCTGCTTTTCCTGATATAGTCCGGCTCGCTGGGGGAATGCAGCTCCCTGAGGAATTCCCCTCACCCCCCCCCCTCTCACCCCCTCTCACCCCCTCTCACCCCCGCCCCCTCTCACCCCCACCCAAATTACACTTTCTCCAAGTGACCCACCACAGTCTCGGAGGCACTTAGCCGTTCTCTCTGCTCTGCATACAGCTCAGTCCAGCCCAGGAGCTGATGGACCCAATCCTAGTTAAAACATTGAGAGAGAGAGAGGGGGGGGGGGGGGGGTAAAGGAAGGCTTGTGGTGCAGGCAGCTTAGAGAAAACAGGGAACCGTAGCAGCCCACAGCAGACTGGGGAGGAGTGTGGGTGCGTGGGAGGGCGGGCAGTGGAGTTTGGCCTAAAATAGAACCCCCTTGTCACTTTCTCCCACTCTCCCTCCTCCGGCTCCTTTGTCTGCCAGCCACTTCACATCAGCCCCGGCCAAGTGGCTGGTGTGATAGAAGGGAGAAGGGTCTGTGTTTCTCCAGCGGCTTCCTTGCAATGAAGCTTTGACACATTTGCATTAGCCTTGAATTGTTTAAACAGTCATTTTCCTAATGCACACTGTAGTGCCAGGACCTTTTTTTTCTAACTCGGAAAAACTCACATGATCAGGAAAAAGTCCTAGCCCTACTGATCCATTATTGACCCCCCCCCCCCCATCCCCCAGTGAGGGAAGATTAATGGCAGGGGAGGGTTGTGTGTTTGCCTGGAGGTCGTAAAGGGCATGGCCTCTGGTAACGACCTGCACTTCAACCTTTTACTGCTATTCCTTCAATTCTTCATTCCTTCAATTCTTCGTTCTTCAAGTCTTCCCCTCTCCTCCCTCCATGTCTTCCTTACGTTGATGATCCGTGGTTAACCCCGCCCACCCTCCTCTTGTCTACCAATATGTGTTGTCCACTTGATTGTTCACTCTCTATATCCTCTTACCAAACAGCCATGGCAGGCGCGTGTCAATGTCCTTATAAAGAAGCTTAGCACCTTGAAAATACATCTGTCCTTGCCCTGAACATGTGTTTTTGTTGTGGCCCCTAAATGCCTCAAACCCTGTCATGTAAAACCTGTTTTAAAACTCATAATAACACGTTCTCTCGGTCCCTCCCGACAACGCCTCTGGACATGTAATCTGAGCGTTGTTTCAAAGGGTTGAGAGAACAGAAAACAAGTTAACCCACAACGCAGCCACTCCCACTCATGACTGATCTCCCTCCACAGGCCTTCCACAGCTTCTGTGTGTGTGTGTGTGTGTGTGTGTGTGTGTGTGTGTGTGTGTGTGTGTGTGTGTGTGTGTGTGTGTGTGTGTGTGTGTGTGTGTGTGTGTGCGTGTGCGTGTGTGTGTGGGGGGGGGGGGGGGGGAGTTGAGACCTGGAGAAAGACTTAAACTCCTGAGCAGGCTTGTCCTGAAAGGCCTGTAGTCAGATTAGGCCGTAATCCCACTCTGTGACTGACTGGACACATTAGGGCAGGTGGCTGATCCAGTTAGTGGCGCACACAAGTCTCTTTAGTCAAACAACAGGTGGAAGTGTGTTCGCCTGTCTGTCTCGGCAAGGGTTAACTTTTAAGGGTAAATCTTAAACCGCCAACGCTGGCGGGACTGGAATTCAACCACAGCGATTGAATTCCATTCAATGTATGTCTTGGTGTTAAGGAGCGTTCTGACATTGTATACATTGTTGACCACCTTTGCATACTGTCTTTCAAAAGAAATACTGAATAAAACTCCCTGTTTTTTTGTTGAACAGTCGGTCTTTGTTGGGAAGCATGACTTTCTCCCATGTTACAGGGCTCTAGGCTTCCCTCCCTTCCCTGTTTACACAACTCAAGACAAAGAGGAGACATCCTCAATTAGACTGGCCCTGTGAACTCCAACTGCTCATGTAAACCCAAGACGTGACATGGCATTGTTAGAGTAGGGTGTAAGTGTAGGGATCGAAGGGCAACAGCGGGAGGGATGAACACTAAAAGAGCTGTAGTCTCAAACAATTCGAGAGAGAGATGGAGAGATCGATCCATCATTAATCATTAACATATCCCAGTCAATGCAGAGAAGGTTGTGGAGACAGACGAGGGTTTATTACAGGGCCAGGTGTTTTTAATGCGCCCAACTCCTGGCCCAGAGGCTTTTATCATCCGAACATACTGTAGCGGCTGCCGTAATCTCCTCCTCAGTGATGTCACATCCTGTGTACGTAAAGTATAAAAGGAATGGAGAACACACCCAAGCCGAGGGGCCGACTAACAGAACATAACTCAATACTTCATGAAAATGAAAGTTTCCCACTCTTCTTCTCTCATTGCTGTGACATTTATCACCTCATCAATGCTTCGGCTCAATAGCGCTCCTTAAGGTGTCATCTCCTTTGTAGTGGACAGTTTGGGGAAAGTATTGTTTCAGTACATTTATATCTCTTTATATACACTCACCGAGCACTTTGTTAGGAACACTATACTAATACTGGGTAGGGCCTTCCTTTGCTCTCAAAACAGCCTCAATTCTTCGTGGCATTGATTCCACAAGATGTTGGAAACATTCCTTTGAGATTCTGGTCCATGATGACATGATTGCCTCACGCAATTCCTGCAGATTTTTCAGGTGCACTTTCAAGCTGTGAATCTCCCGTTCTACCACATCCCAAAGGTGTTCTATTGTAATCAGATCCGGTGACTGGGAAGGCCACTGAAGAACACTGAACTCATTGTCATGTTCATGAAACCAGTTTGAGACGACTTTTGCTTTGTGACGTGGTGCATTATCATGCTGGAAGTAGCCATTAGAAGATGGGTAAATTGTGGCCATGAAGGGATGCACATGGTCAGCAACAATACTCAAATACGCTGTGGCATTCAAGCGATGATTGATTGGTATTAACGGGCCCAAAGTGTGCCAAGAAAACATTCCCCACACCTTTACACCACCTCCACCACGAGAAGGTGTACAGGTGTTCCTAATAAAGTGTTCGGTGAGTGTCTGATTTCAGTGATATGTAAGTATTTGTATGAAACAGACATCTGGAGAAGCCGTGTCTGGTCAGAATGTGTTGTTCTGTCTAAACTGGGGAGACCGAGCCATGGTGGGGGGAGTCTGTCTTTCAAACATAGGATGTTTATTTTGTCCTAAGTGACTGGGCCGCCTCAGTTTGTTTACACACACACACACACATACACACACACACACACACACACACACACTTACAGTGCAGACAGAAACATTCAAACCCTTCTGTAAATCCTTTTAATAAGCAAAACAATAAACCCACTCTGGAGCTCTTAAGACTAGAAGAGGAGATCAAAGGAGGGAGTAATATACTGCGTTTCTTTTCCACTTTTACGATTCAGATGTTATGTTGCGCTAAACATTAATCACTAAACAACCTCGCTGGCCAGCTACTGTAATATCCTCTCCCTTACCAAGCACTTCTCAGGACATCTGGGAACACTTTGCCTCTGTCTCCTTAATCTCTCTGTTCCTGTCTCTGTTCCTGTTTCTGTCTCTGTTCCTGTTTCTGTCTCTGTTCCTGTTTCTGTCTCTCTCTCCTTCTGTCTCTCTCTCTCCAACTCACTCTGAACTTCTCAATCTCTTTCTCTCTCTCTCTATTGACTTGTGGTGGCTGTAGGCCTGAGGGAGGGTTAATAATTGTAGATGATAGTCTCTCTCTCCCTCTCTCTCTCTCTCTATTGACTTGTGGTGGCTGTAGGCTTGAGGGAGGGTTAATAATTGTAGATGATAGTCTCTCTCTCCCTCTCTCTCTCTCTCTATTGACTTGTGGTGGCTAGAGGCCTGAGGGAGGGTTAATAGCATGTAAACTGATATGGGATATTACCATGTTCAGCAGGTGGCCAGACAGACTGCGGTACGTCTCAACCCATCGTGGGAGATGTCTCTGTGTAGCACTGCTGGACCATAATGCTCCAGGGTGATTGATTTGGGGGTCAGAGGTCACTGGTGTTGCTGTGGAAAGTCTTGTGGGGGCCCCCCTGATAGGCACACCCTGAGGGCGGGCACTAAAGATAGATCTACACCAACTGATCTTACTCCCCAGGATAGGGTCAGAGGGGTATAGAGTTTGTGGTCTTTTATATGGTAGAAGGCACCACATTTCACTTCAATTTGTTATTCAATAGAATATAACTGCTTTCATGTCGATAACTTCATCTTCACTTTAGTCTAAAATCTACCTTGCAAGTTTAAAATCGCTATTGCATTTAACTTTCTATGTCTTCGCTGTGTGCCAGGCTGTTTACGTGTTTGTTTGTGTGAGAGAGTGAGTAAAAAGGTTGGCCTGAGTGCAGTGTATTCTGTGGGCCGAGTGGCAGTAGGGAGGAGCCCGTCAAGGCCTAGAGTGGCCTCAATGGGGCCCAGTGTGTACGTATACACACACACACACACACACACACACACACAGCCATGTTTGGTCCCCAGACTGCAGCTGCTGTCACAATTACAGACTGGCTGTCCCACTGAGACGCACCCGCTGCTCTCCAACCGTTAAAGTCATTGACTGTGGGCAGGACCGTACAATAATAGACCCAAACACACAGTGGTGGCTAGAGCCAGTTTAGTAGATGTGTTTGTATACATAATGTACAGATGTTCGCTTGTTTAGCTTCAACTGTAGAGTGTGTGTGGGGCCGTGTGGCCGGCCGCTCCTGTGTTTTGATGGGGTGTATAGTTCTCTGTCAACATTTGATTTCATGCTGCTGGATCCTACAAACAGGGAGGAGGTAGCTTCCATGGACAAAGAGGGCACCGTGTGTGTGTGTGTGTGTGTGTGTGTGTGTGGGGGGGGGTATTGTATTACTAGATCTAGCAGTTTGTTTCGGACTTGTATACCTTTCCTGTTGGCCTCTTGGTCCGTACATGGATGTGCCTGCGGGCCGGGTGGAGTAGGACAGAGGGCCATGGCTCTCTATTGTTTCAGGGAGTGGAGTGCACACTGCACACTGCACACTGCTGTCTGTGCCAAAACCCCAACTGCCAACTGCATTGTCTCTCAGCCCAATTCATGCCTGGACTGAGAGCCATAGGGCCGGGCACTGCTGTCAGTTCATTGGGTCAGTTCATTTCTTCCTGTAAACATCAAACAGAGAGGTTAGTTTCGCTGTGTTTAGTCGACGTTGTCTTTGAATGAGGTCTCAATGTAAAAAGAGACGTGTCAAAGTTATCTCCTCTTCATTGTTTATTTCCAGTTTGAATTGCATTTTGGGTTGTTTTTTTTGCAGTTTAATTGACAAACGGATGTGTTTTTTTGATGTCCTGCCCTCTCTCCTTCAGTGTGCGGTGTGTTTGCTGTACTGGAGGACGGGGCCTTGGCACACAACTTGCAGGAACAGGAAAGTAAGTACAATGTCACACTGACCCTCACAGTCATTTGACTGAGTTACTGTACTGTAGGTGTAGCAAGGTGGAGCTAGGGTTAGGGCTGGGGCTGGTGTTAGGGCTGGAGCTGGGGTTAGGGCTGGAGCTGGTGTTAGGGCTGGAGCGAGGGTTTGGGTTTGGGTTAGGGCTGGAGCTAGGGTTTGGGTTAGGGCTGGAGTTGGGGCTAGGGTTAGGGCTGGAGCTAGGGCTTGGGTTAGGGCTGGAGCTGGGGATAGAGTTGGAGCTAGGGTTAGAGTTGGAGCTAGGGTTAGAGTTGGAGCTAGGGCAAGGGCTTGAGTTAGGGTTAGGGCTGGAGCTGTGGTAGGGGACTTCTGAGTGTGTCAACCAACTCAACCAGTTTCTCTTACAACACTCCTGGCCATGTTGTGAAATGTACTGTCGTGCCTGTGGCCATGAGGCCATTGTTAATGTGGACCCCTGCCCTCTGCTCTTCTCCATCCCAGTTGAACAGTACTACACCACCAACATACAGAAGAACCAGCTGGTCCAGAATGACATCCGCATTGCCAAGAGACTCCAGGACGAGGAGGAGGAGCAGAGGGCCCAGCAGAGAGCCCTCGTCAGCCAGGCTTCTAGGCAACTGTAAGGGGAACTCTGTTCTGTTTAACCACATACACGTACTATACACACACACACATTCTCTCTTCTCTTCCAGCAAGTGTAACCCAACCCTTTGGTCTCTGCACACTGTCTGTGTCACCGTCTTCAAACAATCTCCACTGTCTCTACAAACATGCCCTCCATGAACTATCTCAGTGGAGCTGAGGCGCATGAGGACTGCCAGGTTGTGACAACCCTAACCCTAACCTGAACATGAAGAGGGTGGTCTTCTTGTCTCTCAGTAATCCTCCTCCTCCTCTCCCGTCTGTTGACCCAGCCTGGAGCAGGATTCCGAGTACGCCCGGATGATCCAGGAGGAGTTCCAGAGAGGTGTGGAGGAGGCACGGAGGAGGGAGAAGGAGGACGAGGTGAGCTGATAACAGCGCAGTGGTTTACGGTGGTATAATGCTATCCTGGTTCCACATCTGTATGTGCTTTAGCATAGTCTTGGCTGATTAGTTGGCTTAGGGATACAGCATCCAGATCTGGAACCAGGCTGGTTTAATACAAATGCCATCATATTCTCAGTGTTCCAGCTGGATTTCCACTACCTGCCTGCAGATGAGGGGAACATCGTCTGTTCTCCCCCTCCAAAGACTAAATGGTTGTGTAATAACCTGGGATCAGACCAGGGAGCCTCTGTGAGACTCTGATTTATCCGCTCAAGCCTAGTGCTATGAGAGGGCCATTTGAGCAGAGTCAAAGGCCAGCCACAGAGACGAACTGTGAGCTATTAATCTGAGGGAAGGGTCAAGCACTTTCCCTGGTAATTGACTCCAGATATGCTTCATCCCCCTCATACACATGGACACACACACACACACACACACACACACACACACACACACACACACACACACACACACACACACACACACACACACACTCCTCCCTCTTCAGTGAAGGTTAGTTTGAGGAGAAACAGGCTGGGTGCAGAAACCAAAGCCATTGTCTTTCCAACTTTTTGGAAAACATCCCTTGTAGCCTCGGTGATGAATAAAGCTGGGTAGTTAATGTAACATCTTAAGTGCTTGGTGTGCAAATAGCCTAAGTGACATTTTACACATTTTACAGCAGAGCCAAAACAAAACATTGATTTTGAGGCTATTGTGTGTACATCTTTATTTATCCACTCTAATTGAATGCAGTTAATGGTGTCAGTTAGCTCCTTTCACCACTTGATGGATCTCATCAAGAGCTTTCTATTATACCACTTTATATATATAATTTTGGCCAAAATCTCACTTAGGCCCTTTGCACGCCAAGCCCTCGATTTCAAACCTTGACTCCGTAAAAAAATTTATCAATAAAAAAGCAACTAGGTCTTCCCAATGACAGAGTTTCTAGACAAGTCTGTATAAAGAGTTGCTGCTCTTTGTGTCCAGCACTGACGAGGTCAGCTGGCAGTTGCATTCAAACAGGCAACATCTTGGTGTCACTAGCCCTGTAGCTCCACCGCAACATGATGGAGATCAACTCACCTGTCTGACCCAGACATGAAGACGTCTCCCATCCAATCACCTCTTCTCGGCTGCCTCAACAGGGCCAGTCCCTTGTGTGTGTGTGTGTGTGTGTGTGTGTGTGTGTGTGTGTGTGTGTGTGTGTGTGTGTGTGACACAGGCCAGAGACAGTTCAGTTAAACAGTCATGTGTTTTGCCTTAAAGACATGCAACATTAACAGTAGTTGTTGAATACAAAGATGGGAGAAAAAAGAGAGAGACTGGTTCTGTTGATAATTCACCACCTGCCAGATTCTCTGATAGGCCTGAAGAAGCGGCCCAGGTCTCACATGCTCACCTGGAAACTATTTTCCTTTGCCCTGCAGTTTCCCTTTAATTGACTCTGCTCAAGAACCGTTCATAAAGGCTCCTTGTTTGGAGTGTGTGAAGTCGGGGGGGGGGGGGGCGGGGGTCCTGTGGGTGTGTCCGTCCTACTGGAGGGGGTTAGAATGGTGATGTTTTGGGTGGTTTGGCTAAAGAACAGCAGTGCTGCTGTAGGCGGGGGTGGTTGGCCGTGTGCTGGTTTGCCAGGCTTGTTTGTGTGTGTGCTGTATTTAGAATCTTCTTCCTTCCTGCATCATGGTGGTTTTTGAGGACCGGGATAATAATACCCAAATCCCCACACAACCATATAATGCATTGATTCAATTGCAGGAAGAACTGACAGTCAGCTGAAAGCTACATGTTATAATAACTGACTTAATTACCCCTCAGAAGTAAAGGTCAGTGTTTTTGACTCATCTCTAAAATCACTAGCCTCAGCTTAATGAATGTGTCATTCCCTGGCACATCAGTGTTAAACGTAACGGAAGAGCCTCAGCGCTCAAAAGCAGACTCACCTTTATGGAAGACTGGCTGCTTGCTCTGTGGTGTTGATTAAATATTAGCATCCCTGCAGACTGTGTCCATAATTAAGGAGCAGAAGGCAGCAGGCTGTGCAGTCTAAATGCCAGATCCCCATGGCACTCCGTGAGATAACCTGTCTTGGCTAATTGTCTGCTAATGCTGAGCTTGGCAAACTTGGCCCAAGCACACTGCGATTTAAACTTGAGGAGTTGTGTTTGCTGTTGTGCCTCTTAATCCTTTTTTAAAAAAAATAATTGTTTTACCACTTTACAGTTCTTGTTGTTATTAGAGGTATTATTGGTAACACTTTATTTTAGTGAACACATATTACGCACTCATTGGTAGCTTATAAGTGTTATTTAAGTGTTATTTATTTAAGTGTTATTAATGTGTTAGTGGGGGATTAAGGTTGGCCTTGAGTTTAGGGAGGCTAGCCAGTAACCCCAAGGTTGCTGGTTTAATCCCCGGGTGTCAGCCAGTGATAGGAGGGTCACATGCTGAAATCACATCTACTTGGTCAGCTACTACATGACTAATAAATGGCTAGTAATACCCCACAATTGCCCGATTAGTGACTTCTTAAACACGTATATGCTACAAATGAGTGCCTTATAATAAGTGTCACCGAATGATTGAACCAAAAGGCATATTGATCCAAATCTGCTCATTGTTGGTGATGTATAATCAAGACAAAGAGAGCTTTATTTGTAAAGTGCTTTTCAAAAGATGACATTTAGATTCATAAGAGATCCTGTATCAAGGCAGGGGAGGCTGGTGGAGTTAGAAATCAGAGGATGGGCTCATTGTAATGCATGGAATGAGGAATGGTATTAAACTCATTTAGTACCAAGGGTGAATAAAGTCGCCCAAATTGTCAACATTCTAGAGCCAGAGCAGAGAGGTCTCTCTCCTTCAGAGAACAGAGGACTGTTGCCCTTGGACAAGGTGAAATGCCCAGTTGACAAGGTGTTAGTGAAAGTGAAGCAGTGCTCTCCCTCCCTCCCTCTCCTGCTCTCTGTTAGGGCACTCAGCAGTTTTTCCAGGCCAGGGCCCCGGCTGAGGGAGATGAAAGGTTGGCTTGTCTCTCTGGTCTGGTCTGGTCTGCATGGCCTCTTAATTTCCATTGAGTCAGCCCCAGGCCTGCCTGAAATATCCAGCCCGGCCACCTGGAGCAGGCTTTGTGCTGAGCAGCAACTCTGGGCTGAGCAGCAACTCTGGGCCTGCCAGCTCTGCCCACAGCACCACTCACTCAACCAAGGTGGATCTGTATTCAGGTCTGCCTCCTCTGTGGACACTTCTCCAATGCAGCCCCCCCCCCACACACACACACAGGCACAATATAATGAGAGAGACTTCTAGTTTTTAATCTTTAATCTCATTCATTTTGCAGTCTCCACCCAGGACATTTAAATGTCTTTTTTTTTACAGATCAAATGAAAGACATGTTCTTGTAGTGTAGTGATGAGAAGGCGATGTTTTGTTTCTCTTCTCTTGTTTGTTTCAGTGAACCCACTTAACCACCAGAGTTAATTGAGTGCTGTATCACTCAATGGAGGCCTGTCGTCCTCATTGTTTTGAAGTTGGATAAAGAGCGAGGGCAATAAGCATCATGTTGATAGACATTGCAGATTGCACCTTTGCCTCAGGGATTACTTTGAAGATTTGTAGTTGTTGATATTGCTCCGTTTGCCTTTGTAGTCTTGGGCTACTATCACTCATTTCATCGCATCTTCATCACGGACAACATCATACTGACACCTTGTGGTGATAACCGGTACAACATTATACTCCCCTCTTGGAAGTGGAAGAAGCGGATCAGTGGAAACGTTTTTTTTTTTTATTTTTTTTTTATTTTTTTTTTATATAGGGTGGAAACAGAACAACCCAGTGTCATTGATGCCAGAGTGTGCCTACACACTGGCACGGGCCACTGTGGTTAACTTCGCCCATCATACTTGGCAGAGAGTGAACTTTGAAGGCAGAGGTTTGGGCCTGGTTTTTGCCTGACTGTTTCTGTTCTCTCAGTTAAAGTACTTAGAGGTTTTTCTGTCTCTTAAAACACTTCCTATGATCATTTGCTATATTGACACTTTCGCAGGAAGGTTACGGCACAATGCTATTATCTTCCCTGTATGCAGTCTATGAGTGAGTGCTCTGCTGAATGTGAGTGTGTGAAAGATCTTTTTAAAACCTATTTGATACTTGCTGATGAGGGCTGATTTGATTTCTATAATCTCAAAATTGCTTTTATTGTAAAAGTGCTGACGAGTTCACAGTACTGTTGCTCCACCGGACACATTGAAGGATGAAGCGACATCACTGACATCATCCTTTATTTCCCACAGGAGATAGCTAAACGCATCCAGCAGGAGGAGGAGGAGGAGGAGGAGGAGGAGGAGCAGCAGAGAGTTCGCCAGAGGACCAGTAGACAGCAGAGCCTCAGTGATGGTACTGTAACAGCTTCTATTCCTTTATGGTCGAACAGAAATGACCTCCAGCACGTTCACCATCTGACATGGTTTAACAATAATACGGTTGGCTTTAGAGGCCCTCGTATGTTGCCTGCTGTCAAAGCCTGCTGTACACAGTGCTATTATGAGCCTGACACACAGTGCCCTTCAAAAGTAGTGGAAAGAGGAAGGAAAAGGGCACTGTATTTTTGCATGACTGACTCATGTATGTCACACAACACACATTCATGTCAGATACAGTGACCTATATGCTCCCCAACGGCTTTGGGGAGAGTAGTTAGATTAGGGATGGAGATTTGTCGCCATAGTGGCATTACCAGTTCCATAAAACATTTACATAAAGACATAACAGCACAGTCATCATTAGTCACCATACACAATGTTATGTTCTTTTCCATATGGCATCATCACTCTTTAGATTGTAAGGTCTCAAAACGTGATCGTGGTTAAGTCCTCCCTGTATGTCATGTTTATGAAGCGTTACAACACACACCAAAGTGTGAAAAAAAACCCTCTCCTCTTTATCATCTGGCTTCCTTCCGTTTAACCTCGCTGTGACCTCTGAAATCATGTCTGAATGAATGAGTGGTGGGTTGGTGGGTTGGTGGGTTGATTGAAATCCTACCTGTGGTCCCCTGTCTCGTTAGTGTGACCATTCATCATCATTCTCTGCACTGTGATCATCCTGAAGTGTGGTGGGCCTTGAATGGGGCTTGTTGATTATGATTGGTGCATGCCTACTGTACCATTTCCTTGGTGATCATCAGGACAAAATAGAACACTGAAGAAAAGGAAATCGCAACGCTTGATGCATCCTCGGTCCTCTGTGGCTCAGTTGGTAGAGCATGGCACTAACAACGCTTAGGTTGTGGGTTTGATTCCCGTTGGGACCATATATACTGAAATGTATGCACTCACTGCAATGTAAGTCGCTTTGGATAAAAGCGTCAGTTAAATGGCATATATGCAGGGGACGCTGGTGGAGGTAGAAATCGGAGGACAGGCTCATTGTAATGCACGGAACGGAATGAGGAATGGTATTGATACCATTGGTGGTGGTGGTGGTGGTCAAATCTTGCTTGCCTGTAGAGTATAGACTGTTTAACCCTGTCCGGCTCGGCTCGGCTCGGCTCAGCTCTGCATGCTTGGCTTAATTTACCCTGCCCTTTCATCTTGACATTTCCATCTGCACCCACTTCTCCACAGGTCCCCAGCAGCTCCCACAGAGGGCCTTATCACCTCAGCCAGTCTGCCAGAGCTACCTTGTTGATAACCAAGCTGTTGGCTGTGCATCTCATTCGTCTCTCGACAGCGTGTGTTTGAATGTGTATTTAAGACTAATCTATTAGAATTCAATGGTATGATGCCTTGTTTGGGTCCTATAGGATTATGAACTACTATATACCTTTGTCATTAAACCTAGTATGGTCCCTTGTTGCTGTGATGGCCTGCACCCTGTGTCACTGTTGCTCAGGCACCATCTACTGCACCTGCCTGTTTTAAACCACTAACCCCCTCACCCCCCCCCCATCCCCTGCTTTTGTGTTTGCATGTTTGGCTTGACTAAAGACAGTGCCAGCGGTCCAGACTCGCCATCCCCATCCCCGTGCCACCACACTCCCACCAGCCCGCACCAGGCAGAGGGGCAGCACCACCTACCTGCTGCCAGCAGGGGGCAGTGTTCTACCTCTGACCCACATTCAGACTGTGCTGAGCCTCAGTCTGGGTCCCCCAAGGCAACAGCAGGCCAGAACAACAGAATTCTATGGACAAACGATGGACACACGATGGATCCCATTAGACATATCAAAAATGATCTCCGAGACCCTGACTGTTTGAGTGATGGCTCAGACTCGGACATGGATGCAGTTTCCCCTGTTCAGCTGCCCTCCCTTGAGAAACGGATCAACACTGCCCCCTGTGGTCGCCAGGCTCCTGTGCATCACCTACAGGAGAGGAACTACAGTAGTCTCCACAGCAGCTTTAGAGAAGAGGGCAGGGGGTGGGAGGAGGACAGGGGGGGCCGCGAGGGGGACAGGGGCAGCCGGGTAGGGGACAGGTGCAGCCGGGTGGGGGACAGGGGGTGGGAGGGAAATCGCAGGGAGAGGGACAGGGGTGGTCAGGAGGGGGACAGGGGGTGGGAGAGGGACAGGGGCGGCCGGGAGGGGGACCGGGGGGGCCGAGAGGAGAGGGAGGAGAGGGATAGGGGATGGGACAGGGATCACAGAGGGGAGCATGAGGGCAGAGAAAACAGCACACACAGAAGCAATGGCCATGACAGGGACCTCAGGTCAGAGGAGGTGAGAGAGAGGCGCTACAGTAGCAGTGACTCTGCCAGAGGACGAGACCGGGACAGAGACATAGACGAGGACAGACACAGGGACAGAGACATAGACGGGGACAGACACAGGGACAGAGACATAGACGAGGACAGACACAGGGACAGAGACAAAGACGGGGACAGACACAGGGACAGAGACATAGACGGGGACAGACACAGGGACATAGACGGGGACAGACACATGGACAGACACGGGGAAAGAGATGGGGACCGGGACAGGGACATAGACGGGGACAGACACAGGGACAGAGACAGGGACAGACACAGGGAAAGAGATGGGGACCGGGACAGGGACATAGACGAGGACAGACACAGGGACAGAGACGGGGATAGAGACAGAGATAGGTACAGGGACAGAGACATAGGCGGGGACAGACACAGGGAAAGAGACAGGGACAGACACAGGGAAAGAGATGGGGACGGGGACAGAGACAGGGACAGAGACAGGGTGAGGAGGAGCTGGACCTACAGAGAGGGAAGCAGGGACAGACCACATGTCCACTTCCAGGAGCAGGAGGCCAACCGGCGCTTTCACAGTTACCACGGCGACAACAGTAGCCGAGTGTGGGAGATGCTGGGCCATGCCCTCAGAGAAAGGGGCGTGGCTGTGAGGCAGAGCTTCTGTGCACCTTCACGGCATGTCAGGGGCGTGGGTAGCCAAGTTGGCCAGGTGCATGCTGGGGGGGACGTGGCGCACTGTGACGCTCAACCACATCAGAGGGCTTTCCAGAGGGCGGTCCCCACCAGGCGCAGTTACCATGGAGACATCAGGGAGCGGAGGAGAACGTCACGCAGAGATGACGACAGTGACAGAGCGAGGCGCCATGACAACCGGACTACAGAGGAGAACGGTTTGGCGAAGGTCTGTGATGACGACGACGACGACGACAGTAGAGATTGTGGTCTGGCCAGCAGAGAGAGGGGGGGGAGCAGCAGGAGGAGGAGGACTTTAGACCCCAGGCAGAGGGTCGGCTCAGGGGGGGATGAGGTGAGGGGGGTGGCCAGTGTACGCAGACTTGACCCTGGTGAGAACGGGGTGAGGAGGAGTGCCAGCCAACACTGGCATGGGCATAAGGAAGAGGAGGAGAAGGAGCACGGCTCAGAGGAGGCGCAGGAGGAGAGAGCGAGGAAGGAGGAGAGGCGGACACAGAGAGGCCCACAGCGCAGCCAAAGCTTCTGCAGCAGGGAGCCCCCTACCAGGGCTAGGGCCTGGCACAGCAGAGCAGGTAACGCCCAGAGCTGCAGCCACCTCAGAGCTGCAGCCATCTTGACAGCTGCGGCTTGGGAGCAGAAACCTCTCTGTGTGTTCATCTGCTCCTCTCAACCTCAATCATCAGTTGAATCTGGGAGGCTTGAGTTCTCGCTGGGAGGGGTCTCGTAGGAAGGGCGTTCTTCACAAGTGACATTTCCTCTGTACTGCTGCTATTACTGTGAAGGGCTGATGGTCTTGATTGAAATCATCTTCTTTTCATCATCTGTGGTTTCCTTTTTAGACTAGCTGCTGTTCTTCACTTCCTGTCCTCATTTGTCATCATCCCCATGTCCTCTGTGTTCATTTGCGTCGTGATTGTTGTTGCTCTCTTTGGTAAACCTTATTTTCTTGTAAAATGTATACTTGTGATTCCTCTCATCTCTCTTTACAAGGTTGGCCTTCTCTTAGTCCCAATCACAGCATCACTAGGGCCAGGAGTTTTTCCTGTTTTCTGGTGACTTGAGGAGGAGGAGGAGGAACAACTCTGGGCCCTTATTACAATCAGTATATAGTTACAGTATTTTCCTGGTCAAGTCACATGGTCAGGAAAAACTCACAGCCCTGGACTCATTTCACAGTCTGTGAATTATACCACATCATGGCATCTCCCACTGTCACACACACACACACACACACACACACACACACACACACACATCTGTTCCCTGAGCCTGCCTCACCCAGCCTCCCCTCTGACAGGAGCAGCACTGCAGCCGCAGCTGAAGGGGGCATGTCTGGACCTGGGCGCCCTGCAGCAGGTGTTGCAGGATGAGGAGCTGGCTCGCAGGCTGCAGGAGGAGGAGGAGAAGCTGCTGCGGCGGGTAAGGGAGGCCGGCGCCACCTACAGGCTTTGAAAGGTGCTGTTTTTGTGGGGGGAGAGGAAGAATTTTCAGTTGCTGAATTGGAATTTCGGTTCACTGCCTAAATTGAAATGAAGTTGATCCCAACCCTGCCTCTCACCCCTACTGGGTGACACCCGGTGTGTTGCTATAGCTGGCTAACCTCCCCGTGTCTGGGACTGGTGTTGTCATTTCAGATCCCTCAGCCAGCAACCTCCCCATGCAACTCTTACCCACGGGAGGACTTCAGAGTGGCACAAGTGGCTCAGGATGAGGCAAGATAAATCAGAATTTCGTTTAATTTCATAAACATGGCATAATAGCACTACCTTGCTTGGACTTATGACGGCACAAAGACTACTTTGTGAATACTGACTGTTTCTGACTAGCACAGTGCTTTATGAAATTTCCCATGAAATGAAAAGTAATATCTCATTACTCATCGTACTGAAGGCTCAGCACAATAATGTGACCCTCAAAGCCAGGAGTTTCCCCACAGTCTACCTGCCCAGTGCGTGACAAGCCTATTGTTTCTGATGTCCCACTTTGCCCTTTGTTGTCTGGTGTCCTATCTGACAGGAAATTGCTCGCTTCATGCAGAGGCAGGAAATTAAGTCGAAGCGTCGGTCACATGACCTGGATGGCTCTGGGTCATGGCGTGAACACAGAGAAATGGCTGACCCCCATGACAGAAGAGTGGCCAGAGAGAGACAGGTAGAGACAGGTCATTTTGGACTTATAATGTATTATTGTGTATATATGATATTAAACATTGATATTTTCCCGAAAGAGAATTCTGCACCGCATCCATCTTTCAATTTTTAACACAAGGTAGCAGTCACTACAGACCTAGTGAGAGAGTGATCAGTGATCACTCACTCCCTTATTCCCAAATGAGTTTATGACTTTTTCTCTCATTTCAAAGGTCCAGCGGGAGAGACTGGACTCAGAGGGTCTTCCCTCTCCTAGTGAGGACTGCCCCCCAGAGCTCCAGCCCCCCAGTCCCACCACCACAATCACGTAAGTCTTTTCTGCTGTTGTACAAGGCTAGAGAGCCCCAGGCTGGAAGGGGTCTAGTGCATACTGTGGTATTGTCCTCTGTGGCTCAGTTGGTAGAGCATGGCGCTAACAACACTTAGGGTGTGGGTTTGATTCCTGCTGGGACCATATATACTGAAGTGTATGCACTCACTGCAACGTAAGTCGCTTTGGATAAAACCGTCAGCTAAATGCATATATATACTGTACATTACTGACTTGATGTTAAGTGGCAGTGTGAGTTCAGTAACCTTTACCTTGACCTTAAAAAACCTCATTGATCCCGCCCAATTTAGGCCCAGTGATGGTATGCCAGGGAAAACCTTACCTTTTTCTGCGCTTATTAAATGCATACCATTCCCCAAACAACATAATTACAAAGAAAGCAGGGAATTGACTTGCCAGGATCTTTAAGCTTTACAACATCTTTCGTGGGATACAGTACGCTAACCGCTACGTCTGTAATGGCAAAAAATATATTTGTACTATTTTGTTTTAGTTTTATATGAAATGTATTGACCTTTCTGTGACCCAATGTACTTTGTTATTTTTAATTATGTGACTGAGGAAGAACCAAAACCAACTGCTCCTTCTCTTGTATCAAAGATGTTATGTGACCTTGGAACACTCCTAACTGCAGGCTGAGGTTTGAGATAGTGGCTCACAACGCCTACGCAAGATATGTTTACCCCTAGACCTATGACGTACGAGCATTGGAGTTAAGGACGGTCCTCTCCTCAGCCACAGCATCAGTATCTGAATCCACACTGTTGGTGAAGGAATGCTGATCCAGCTGACCAACGTTGTATAATACTTTCTATTTGCATTAAAACTCTCAACTGAGACCAAACATCGTTTATTGTTGTTCACTGAAAGATTTCCATAACACGTCTCCATCAAAGACATTCAGAATTGGGTCACACTACACATCAAGTCACTTTGTGTAACAACGCGTTAATAAGCTGTTGTTACTAGAGTGACTAGTGTCATTGACAAATTGTCTTAAAGTGTTAAACCAGAATTGCGTATCGAACAACTTTACAGACCGCCGCTGCCAATCAGGAACATAGCTGAGGAGCTGGATCCGACCTTCAAGGCCAGGAGGCAAGGCAAGGAGCGCACCCAACCGGGACAGACTACCTCAGGTAGGGGTCACGTCACGTTGTGGTGGAATTCCAAGTTAAAAATACTTTGAAATAAAATGCCACAGACTAGAGCTGATGGTTTATTCAGAAACGTCTATTCACAAGTAATAAAAGTAAACACGTTTGCAAAGGGTTTTTTTTTGTTATCCTTTCAGACCGCCATTTATACTTTCAAATATAGCTTACCTCCCTCATATGCAAATCACTTATATCCACCAATATCATTCGTCTCCTACATCTTGTCACGGCCTGGTTTCCCCTCCTATTTGTAAAGACAGTTCTTGCATTACTTCATATTGGTGATGAGCTCATTGGGTTTATTACTGTTATTCTGGTGCCTGGCACGGTTGACCTTATCTTCACCTACCAATGAAATTAGGGTTTTAATAAATCTTCACTCCCTCTCTCCCTTATCCTGTTTTTTTCACGGAATAAGTGTATCTTGTTTCCATATTCTGCTCTCAGCTTGTTTGTCCTGTCCATCGCTAACCTGTGCTCCCTCCTGTAACCTTTAAAACATCTCCACTACTCTCCCCTCAAAAATCAACCACTGGCCATCCTGGTCTTAATTCTCTCTCTACCTTTCCTTTGTGAAATTAGGAATCTTTAATTTCTATAGAAATGTTCCATGACGTCACGTCACGTCACGGTAGCATGTATATTCATACAGAGCTGATCTATCATCATGAGACCTCCTCTTGTCTTCTGCAGGCCCACCCTGCCAGTCTCACTCTGCTCCCCACTCCAGCTCACACGACTTCCTGGAAGAGCCTACCTTCATCCCGCCCACCAAGCGGCCAAGTGACAAATCAGGACGCACCAAACCCAAAGAGAAGAAGGAGAGCTGTAAGCAGCAGTGATGTCAGAGGCGTTACGACCTGGGAGCACAAGGGACCCTAACCTCACACCAGAGACATGCTATGTAGAGAGATACAGTATGTTGTGCTACCGCACCCCCCCCCCCCCCCCCCCCCCCGCCCTCCCACACACACACACACACACACACACACACACACCTGGCTCCATTTTTTTTCTTCCTCAATTTTTTTCTTCCCCAACTAGCACTTTAAACCAGTTGAAATGAACATTGGGAATTTTGTGTTGTTTTTGTTGATTTGACTGGTGTACTGTATGTAAACTCATTGTCTCAAAGGGAAGAATGACAGTTGATTGAAGCAGACCCGCAGCTGTTACAGTGTCTCTCTAGTAGTCTACAGTGTTGATGCGGTTAATTTCAGTCAGTATACATTGTTATTGTTTGTTACTTTTATTTGTTGTTGTTCCGTTGTTTATAGGAAGATTTTTAGTAAAGCACCAGGCGATTAATGGCAGCATGTTAACTCACATTTGACAGATGTACACAATCCAACCCCTCTGATTGGTAGGAAAAATACTAAAGTGGTTTGTTTTTGATCTTCTGGGAAATGGTCAGTTGGGTAATGCTGTAGAATCCTAGCACACGTTTATGGGTATCCTCATCTGAACTATAATATTTACAGTTCAGCCCCTGTGTATATAATTCAACTGTATCGTGTTTAACACTTCACTGGAAGTTCACTAGAAACACAGCATTCTGATGAAATGAGGCCTGAGAAATTCATTTCCCTTGAACAGTAACTGGTCACAGGCTGTTTCTCAACTGTTACTTGACTCCTCCACTACAGGGGAGGCTGGTGGAGGCAGAGGACAGGCTCACTGTAATGCATGGAATGGAATCAAACACGCCTGTTTGATACCATTCCTGATTTTATTCAATGTATAACAATGAGCCCGTCTTCCCATTTCTTGCTCAACTCTCTCCCTTCGCAAATACCATTGGAGGAACCTAGATCTCCTCCAATGTGTGGAGGACACGAGGAATCAAGTTTCTGACAACTGAGAAAGGTCCATGGAGTGGTTATGAGAGCCGGACATCTTGAACGCTTCCTCAAACTATCCCAACAACTGCTTGCGTCCCATCATTTTCCAGTGCCCCAGCTGTCTTTCGGGGCCAGTAGACCGACAATCAGAGCTAGTACATGTATTATTTGTTTTATTTTTCAATTTTATTTAAAGCTTGCATTTGTATGCCAAACCATCCAGTAACTACATGTTAGACCGGCATGGCTGGGCTTGTAGTTGTAGAGCTGTGTTATTACTTTTTTGCATGATTTATTTGAAGCACACCTGTATGTTGTGTGCTCACATTTTGTAATGTATTAGCAGTTATTTTGTATCTAAATGGAACTGTTCACCCAAACTGGATTACATTTATTTGGTATTGATAAATCAGTGATTCACATGATGTTCTGTTCTTTGATGTTTGGATTTAGTCTTTAACAATGAAAGATTACAGTCCAAAGATGTACTTTTTTTTCATTTTGTGTCCAGGCTTATGTGTTTAAACACAAGCAGTCTATGTTATGTTTCTCTCTTTTATAGAAATATACTTTACGATTGAGACACTGAGTCATAAGCACTAGTTTCAGCACTCTCATGGTTTTCCCTTGAAGTTACAGTTCTCCTGAATAAAACATCCTGCCGTGGAATCTCAGCAAAGTTGTATTTTCCCTCTGTCTTAGGGACACTCCAGTCTACACTAGACTAGACTTCTACAGTCTACACCAGACTAGACTTCTACAGTCTACACTTCTACAGTCTACACCAGACTAGACTTCTCCAGTCTACACCAGACTAGACTTCTACAGTCTACACCAGACTAGACTTCTACAGTCTACACCAGACTAGACCTCTACAGTCTACACCAGACTAGACCTCTACAGTCTACACCAGACTAGACTTCTACAGTCTACACTAGACTAGACTTCTACAGTCTACACCAGACTAGACTTCTACAGTCTACACCAGACTAGACTTCTACAGTCTACACTAGACTTCTCTCTTTCAGTTTCTTTCAATAAGTTATTTTTGGTGAATTTCCTGTTAAAACCTCATTTCATGGTAGAATAAATATAGTAATAGTGTCATATAAAAACAGTCAGAATGAAATTACACACAGTGTCATCTAAAACATGGTGCCTGCCAGTCTAGTGGTTGTTGACATGAAGGTGGGCGTGTTTGAAATATGTGCTAGTCATAGCCACAACCGTGATTGGGTGAGAGGAAATCTCACTTCTCCTTTAGGACGGGCTGCAGTGAAATGCAGATAGTCCAGAAATAAAGATATCATTCCTAAAATGTTGTCATAGGCCATGTGCACGTCTGTAATTATTGCCAATGTCTTTGTTTCCTGTTTTAGGAGAGAATGATATGAAACAATAAGGGATTACAATATAAGGCAATGTTACAAGACTATTAATAGCACATTTAGGATAAAGAGAAGTAAATTGCAAGGACATTACATTACCTTTACATTTTTTACATTTAGCAGACGCTTTTACCCAAAGCGACTTACAACAAGTACATTTGTCTAAAGTAAGTGAATCATCTATACATCAGTCATCATAAGAAAACAAATCTATGCTAGGACCAGGGGCCATTGGCAGTCACAATGCACGCACTATTCCAAATACATTCACATGCTATATGTTTAAGAAATGATCAGTCAATCATGTGCACAGATCCCTTTGTCTGTGTTTTGTGTGTGTATGAGTGCCTTCTCTGAATGTTCGTCCTTTCACACCTTCCTTAGCTGCAAACCCATGGTTTAGGGTCTATTGAGGGGTCTCTGGTGATGAGGACTCAGATAAGACCAATTGGAAGTCTGTCTTGGCCCCAATGGAGCCTCAGAGTGGGGAATGTGTATGGTTTACGAAAGGAACAAAGGGGAAAGTGTGACCCCCCCCCACCCCTATGTTCTCTACAAAGATTATAGAAGTTCTACAGGATACTCACATGAAAGACAAACATCACTTTATTCAACATCACTGTCCCCCTATGACTTTGATACAAACACCACTTTATCCAACATCCCTGTCCTCGTATGACTTTGATATCAGCATAGTGTGACTGACTCATTTACTCTACTGTACACGGGCTGTGGTTCCACAGGGTGGAGTTTCCACAGGTACTCTAAATAGTAACACTTGTCATTACAACCTTGACGCGGGCACGTGACATTTTCCACCTGAGAGGGCTACGTCTGTCACAGTAGAGAGATGAAAATAACCATGGCCAAGAAATTCCACTCACAAGCTTTTGCGCGTGAAGAAAACTCCACCTCTGCACAGATATGGGCCTACAAAGCATCTCAGAGTGCTGTAGGAGTGCCTATCTAGAATCAGGTCCTCACCTCTACACGTACGTGTCATTATCCACGTAACACGTACTGATTCATTATGATCTAACAGGCAAAAACTGATTAGCACTACCACAATGACACATAAATACAGCCTTGATTAGGGTGTGTGTGTGTGTGAGAGAGAGAGAGATAAAGCTGTTTTCCCTATCTCCTCCATGATCCTTGTTCTGCATAGCTCTGAGTCACATATCTTAAGATGACACATTTATCAAGACTCTTCTCATTTTATAAGCTTTCGAGTCACGTTTTTGACATTTAGTAACAGAACTGACATTCTACTGACTCATATCTAACATGTCCCAACAGGCAAGCACGAGGGAACTCCCATGGGCTTCAAGACAAGGATTGCCAAACAAAGAGTGAACTCTGATCTTGATGTTAAGTGGCGTTCAGTAACCTTCACTTTAACCTTAAAAAAACCTGTGAGTGGAGGTTGAAACCCTAGGCACCAGAGGATTCCTAGGCTGACATTAGCATCCCCTGCTAGCAGGAAATTCCAGATTCCTCTCTTCCTGGCAATGTAGGGGAAAGGTCCATGTTAAGCTTCCTTTAGTCAGAAGAAATGTTTCCAATATGTCTTCAAAACTCTGACCTAGAACTGACGTTCAGCCACTCTAACATGTCAAACATGGGAGGTAGGCCTACTGTAAGACTGGCAACAAAAAGAGTAGGCCGCATTCTAACAGCGTACTACACCATACCGCATTTTTTTTAAATTAATCAAATCTTACTCACGGCTTGGTGTGTTCTCTCATCTCATTATCCTGTCTAACACCACTGGGTCATAGACCTGTCATATGCCTGTCATAAGGCTGTCATAGGCCTCTGTTGTAGTACTGTATGTAGACCTACCTTGTGCAACACGTTTGTAATACTCTTGTGTTGCAAATTGGGGTGTTCATTTAGAAACAGTGGGAAGCTGGATTAACTGTGACAGTAAAAGTGTAGAGCTGAATGACATGAGTCATTGTGGGAAGCATGGGGGCTCAGACGCAGTCAGGCGTCGGTCTAGAAGTTTCTGTGGTTTCACGGTTCTCTACCCCCATCTTCACTGTACAATAAAACAGCACAGCTCAGCCTCCTCCCTCAGACACATGCAAATGTCAGATGTCACAGTTGCGTCACCCTAAGGTCAATCACTGTAGACTCCAATAACAGATAATTAGGGAAAATACCCTCTTTAAAATGATAAGATGTATAAATATAAACTCTAAATGCGTGAGCTAGGCTAGCTGCCACAGCCACTTGATATAATTAACTTCTGAAGAGTAATTCCACAGTAAACTGTTGATAACAGGTGTTGAAGTCAATGGTTTTTCCCCCTGCAAAATCTCCCCTCCCTTCTTGTCGTGTATTTCCCAGGGAACTTACTACCGTTACATCACAGTTGTTTTGACCTTCGGAAAAAAAAAGTTCTCTCTCTCTCTCTTAAGATAATGTTTAGAAAAGAAAAAAAAAAGAAACAGAGCAGAGGTATAGGTTTAGATCTTTCAAGCTTCTGGGCCTTTCTCAATTTCTCTCATGGCTGCAAGATACTGAGGTCATCAGAGCAAAGGTCAGTATGCCAGTGTAAGTGTGTTGGCTGTGGTTCCAACAAATCAAGTATGATCCAGTTTGTCCCAGTACTAGCCAGTATGACTCTGTCCTCCACTCCCATTCACACGATGAGTTGGTCCTTGGAGTCCTGGGAGGACAGGGACTCTGAGCTGCTGCCCTGCTCTTGTTGAGGCTGGTGGTAGCTGCACTCCATCAGGGACCGGGGCTCATCTGGGAGGTGGAGTGGGGGGAGGGACAATGGGATCAACCTTTAGTTTAATTCATAATAACAGGGCCGGTATTCTTTATGGGTGGAATCCTAACATGAGATCTATGCATGTAAATCGAATTGATGTCAATGGGAAATGTACGTGTGCTGATCTTGAGTTTGGGTTACATCCAAAGTGTCTCAGAGTAGGAGTGCTGATCTAGGATCAGGTTCCCAACCATCCATGTAATCTTATTCATGGTGATCTAAAGGGTCAATGTGATCCTCGATCAGTACTCCTACTCTGAGACGCATTGATGATTGAATACAGGCCCAGAACTCAAAGCTGCTTTCCCATTTCAAGAATTGTAATAACACAGATTATCGGTACAGTATGATGATGAAGCATGCATGTGTATACCAATACCTGTAGTCGGAGTTCCAATTATTGGGCCAGTGATGGTAACTTTTTCGGTTTTCTTTGATTTCTTGAAAATGATCAAAACCAAAACTGCAAGGATTAACAGCACACAGGGGGCAGCAACTGCCACAATCATCTTTGTGTCATCTGAGAGAGAACGAAGATATTTTTTACACGTTACACATTGCATGCATTACAATCAGCCCGTCCTCCAATTTCTACCTCCACCAGCCTCCCCGGACTACTGTAAATTTACACTGGTTTCACCTTCACGGTTATTCACATTCATCACAGGTGAGGTCTTCACTAAGGGCGGTGACCCAATGCACGTGGTGTCGCTGACAGCAGTACCCAGGGCCACGATGAGTTTTGGATGGGGACAGCTGGAGACAGAGAAGGAGAAATCGAGTAAGGGGTTGGGCTGTATAACGTACTGTAGCTGGCTGGTTTGTGTGATAGTGTTGGTCCTCATCTAATATGGACGTAGTATAGACTGAACCTGACCTTCCCCAAGGCTGACACTTTTGATGGATTTGGTCATTGAACGTCCCTTCTGGACACTTTTGGCAAGACCCTGTGCAGACAAACATACAGTACACAAACAGTCAGCATCCACAGTTCTTACATAACTCAGTCTACAGTATGTGATGGAAATGAACAAATTCCTTGTGGGCCTCAACAGTTCCACAACAGTAAGAAAGCTCTCTTCAAATACATTCCTAGCAGACCTGTTATGGAATGTACCATTTATGTCTAATGTTTGCATGTCTTATTGGTCAGGGGAGGCTGGTGGAGGCAGAAATGGGAAGACAGGCTCATTGTAATACATGGAATGGTATCAAACACGTCTAATACATTCCATGCATTACAATGAGCCCGTCCTCTGATTTCTACCTCAACCAGCCTCCCCTGATGTTAGTACACTTGGATATTTGCAGGTGTGTGTCTTACGTTTGATAGGCTCTTCCCCCTTTCGACACTCCTTAACGCAGAAGGAGCAGCGGCCGTCACCACATCTCCAACCTGGTTTACAGGCACACTCTGTGTCCTTGGTGCTTGTACAATTATTCTTAAGGATGTGGGAACCTACACACACACACACACACACACACACACACACACACACACACACACACACACACACACACACACACACACACACACACACGATTAAAGGACATATTAATCTGAACGTAAATGGCTAAAAGTAACAGATCTGAAAGAAACGTTTTGTAGAGGGGTGTAATGTGCTGTATATTCAGTTTAAAGAGGATATCTCATCTGGTGTCATACCTACGCACTGTGTACACACACGACACTCGTACTGTTTAGGCTGAGGGTCATCAGTGTAGGTTTTAGGCTCACATGGAACACACAGCTTCGTGGGGTCTGGACCACAGCGATTGAAAATACGGTTCCCTACACACACACACACACACACACACACACACACACACACACACACACACACACACAATTGTAAATGCATTTTCTCAATAACTTCTTAATTTTGCTCAATATTGCTTCAAGTATATTTTAAATTTGACCTCCCATTTATTTTATTTTAAACCTATGTTTGCTCTTAAAGGAGTACTTTACAAAAAAATACATTTTCAAGTATATTTCTAATCAGTCCGGTCTCAAAATATCATTATGTGTCAAAACGCATAATTAAATCACTTTTCCAGGAAGTAAGTATAAGCTTGTCATAAGGATATCTATAAGGCTTGTATGCAAAAGGTATTTATATTTTGGGACCATATCAATGGTGAACAGATATATAATATACTTAATTTCTTTTTTGTAAAGTAGTTGTTTATTTCTCTGTTTCTTTTATTCTTTTTCCCTGTTAGTTTTCTCCTTTTGTGTGAAGTGCTTTGTGGCCTGCTTTGAAAAGTGCAATATAAATGAAGTTATTATTATTAACTCTTTGGAGTACTCTCCCACCTTTATAATTTAATTTGCACTGCAGCATCCATACCCTCTAATGTGGTATTAACTGTAACCACTGAAACTCATCTCGGTCAGGAGGTAAAACCACAAAGAGGAAATTGGTTTTTGATTCAGAGGACTTGGGATACGATGCGTCCTGTGTAGAGTAAATCCTCAGACACTAGAGGTACCTGAGCCAGTAGAAGCCTCAAGAAGGTCCTTTTTCAAGGTGTGTAAATTGTGAAACAACCTTGATGTTTCACATCAATTTTCAATTTTGAATCAATTTTAAAAAATAAATAAAAATAAATAAATATATCAATTTGATGTTTCTTGTGAAACAGATTCATTTTGGTTTCACTTGTAATTTGGTTTGAATCTCAAAATCCTATTCCTAGCTCATTACGGTAAACACATTTTACAGTTTAAACAAATTCCTGATGGTGTATAGTCTATAAGCACTATAAGCATGTCCACACAATAGAGACCTACCTGGTTTGCAGCTCTCGCAGCAGACATCCGACACTCCAGAGGGTGTCCAGGTCATACAGCCTCTCTCTGTCTCAGCAGCGCTGCTCAGACAGCCTGCGCTGAACAGAGACACTACCAAGAGGACCAGATACATCCTTCTCTCACAGCCTCCCCAGGACACACACACACAGCTCAGGACCACAACAGGGCTTAGGATCTTCGACTTGCAGCAGGGTGCTTCTGTCCAAGATGCTGACATAGGATAGATGGAAAAAGGACTAAATTACTGTAACTGTGTAAACCTATAGGTTTAGATGGAACCTATTTGTCTGCCTCTATAGTTCTCCCTCTATTACGAGCTGACTCACAGAACTCATCACATTTTTCACATTCAAACTCCCATCATAAAAGCTATTTTATAATTCTAAAACATATTGACACAATAAATCTCCCAACCAAGTTATCCGGTACCAGTTCCATAAAATACAATATTTAATTCCTGAGGGGTCGTTTCCACACGGTAAATTCTAAATAACTCAGGTGAAAATGGACAATACAAATGTTACTTACTTCTTCGTAATATTCGTTCTCGCGTGATAGGAACTCCACCTGACCTATATGTTTTGACTTTAAACTGGAAAATGTGTGTCATAGCTTATAAAGTACTCTATAAGCAGGAGGCGGGGCAAAACTTTAAAAAAGCGTTGAGCTCTCCCATCAGCAAATAGTGTGGTGGACAGAGAAGCACGTTTACCTGCCCGTCTGGAGTAAATATCAAGCATTTGCCGGGAAAATGCCTAGTACAATAAATGAACAAATTCATGAATAAAAACAATGACAATTAAAGTAATATTAATTGTGTTACCACATACATCCGGTGTTGTGATTATATCCAATGTCACTTAATGCAGTGTTTATACACAGGAAGGGTAGCCTACCGGTATGTCTTGTATAAAATATTACATGTGAAAGATGTATAACTTTACGTTCAGTAGCCTCTGCACGCAATACATTTATTATTATATTACTACAGACTTTGATACTATTGTCTGTCCTGACAAAGACTTCAAAGTGGTTCTGTTAGGCACACTCAAAGGTGAATCATTATCCTGGGGGGCTTTCCGCTCTCACAAGGTGGCACGCTCTTCTCTCTCGTTGTACGAGTCATCAAGTCAAACAAATAATGTTCGCTAAGTCACACTGAGCAGGAGAGCATGAGTGTGAGTTCGAGAATGTCTAGGATTATTTTATGACACATATTGTTGAAATCGTTCTAATGTAATTCTATCCCTGCAGCCGACTGATACAGACACAGAGAGTGTTTCGCCTGGCAAGCGAAGCTGTCAGAGCAGCTGACACACTGATCAGGATGAGTAAGGATGTAGTCAAAGGCGACAAGGGGAACTGCTGTGTCAGTGTCACATTGTACGTGATGCCAAAGGGGGAGCAGAGAAGACATGTGCTCTAATATATATTCGGGTAAAAGGTATAGAACACTTTTAAAATTCCCTCTCATGCCTTGTGCTTCTCAGCTGGTTTGAGTCATGGCTGACTGAACAGTCTACTACTACTTGTGTTCCACTAACACAGCTGATTGTAACCACTGCGGGGAGAAGAGGACAGGGACGGAAACTGAAACAAAAAGTTAGTTACTGCATGTTGAAAGTACCAATGACTCCTATTACTCTTTCAACACACACCAAACAATATCCATTTTGTTTTATTACTGCCGAAAAAACCCTACAACCGGGTGACGCATTCATTGAATGGTTCCATGAAATTATTTCGTCCAGCATGGATCCTACGTAAAGTCGTAAAGAAAGGAACGTGACATTTAAAAGTTTATAAAAGAGGCTCTGTTTCCTTCCTGTAATCCATTGGCTGGGAATCCTCTAAAATAACAGCAACGGGGAAGTTGGTAGAGACAACTTTGCATATTCAAACAACTCATACTGTACACGAAGTGGTCCTTTTCAGTATATATCTTAGTACATGGACATTTGCATTAACGTTATATACTGTATACACTCACCAACACACTGAACCTGCTTAATTATTGATAACATTACATTTACAAAACATGGGAGCTATGTTTAAATTGATTGAAGTGAAAGCTTGCTTTGTACAGTAGTGTAGATATATTAGTTGGTAAATTGTCCTTTGAATTCTTCTTCGGCTTTCTGTCTTCTCTCCCCCTTTCACGGCCCACCTCCTCCCACTCATAGGGTTCGTAGGACGTAAGGTCATGATACCAAAAGTCAACACCTTATTTGCCCACACAACTACGTCAAAAGCCCCCCTCTCCCACTCACACATATACATACTGTACACAGACACGCAGACACACACCCCCACAGCCTATCATCATGACATTAAAATGTAACCACTGGTGAATAATGTGAGAAACACTAACATTTGTAAATTTGTAAATTTGTAGTATAATATAATGCTGTTTAAAGGAGCTGTGCGTAAGTCTGCTGGAATTCTGACACCTACGAAATTCAGTTAAAAGTTCCGAACAACAGCATCCTCTCTAATAATAAGAATATAATCCCCGAAATGGACTTGCAGTATCGGACATTAGCTGTTGTCTTTCTGCATGCATGCACAATTTGAAGAGGCAGCCACCAGAAACAGAAAAACGGTGAGTCCACTCCCTTAGGAACACCCCTGGCCAATTAACCTGAGTCGCCCCTCGCTTTTCGGGACCAAAACAGCGTTAGTAAATGTCAATATTTATTACAAGAGATCTCATTTCAGGATCGCTACCGATTAAACATTACGACCATTAGAAAGCTTGAATGTTACATATTGGACCTTGAAAGTACTGTACGTCAGTGGTTTTGAGTTGGATATTATCTTCACAGCTCACACTGCGTTACTAATAGTGGGCTTAGATAAATAGATCTGCCTGAGACAGTGTCATACTGAAAGTACGTCACTGATCTCTGGTGATTTTTCCACTTGACGTGATCCTCCCTCATTCACAAGTCAGCAGTGATGGTTACTCATTGTCATGTTGAGTATATACTGTCTATTTTGGAGCATCACAGTGAGCACCTTTGTGCTCAGCCCCTACTGCTGGGGGTTGCCTTGTCATGACCACATCAGACCTGTCACTTCCTGCCATAAGCAGACGCAGCACATATACTCCCACATTTGAGTGAGTGAGCGTGAATGACATTTGTTTAGTTTAGCACTTCAACAGGTTCTACTAAATCGACAATGCGGGGTCCGTTTCTGGTTTAGGTATGTATAAGCCTCAATGACAGCCCACTGGGAAAGTACAGGCGTGGTTGGTGTCAGTAAGCCCAGGGGCAGCTAGTTTTACCATCATCACTGCAGCTAGGTTGATCATCACTGAATCAGGGCTACACAGAAAAGAACCTACAGAGTAACTGTCAGTGATAACTAATCTCTTACTCATATTTCACTGTGTATTAGCTCACAGGAAATAGTGATTGTGATTTGTGACACACCTTTGAAGTTCTGTTGAAAAATGCAGTCATTTTCAATTACAATGTCAGGCACATTTGCATCACTCCTCCCTCTGAATTTTGGCTGTATGTCAGTAGAACATTGACAGTATGTCAATATGCCTAGGCCTTATGTCACCCTTTCAACTATTACAGGACTGACTTAATGAACCCACTGCCCACCTAGATGTGTCTGACAACATAGTAACATTGATACACCGTCATTGGAAAAATGTAGCAAAAACTTGTGACTGGATGTCTCCTCCTAGTGGTTAAAGACAGAAAATGCATGCAGTGTTGATCAGGCCAAAGGCACCGGCTTGTACCAAGACAGTTTCATGTTTTCTATAGAAAAGAGAAAAAATACTGGAAAGAAATAATTAGAAACAAACAACATATTCATTTCCCAGCTCACATTTTCAGAAAACCTGAAGACGGAATCTTTGTACATATATATTTTTTTTTAATTCTTATATATAATAAATTTCTATGTACAATTTATTCCTATTTTGTAAAGAAACAAAATGAAGGAAAAAGCTTTGATTGCAAACAGTGTATCGTACTAAAGGGCTGGAGAGAGACAATGAAAAAGTGCTCAAATAATTCAGAGAATTATAAGCTTATAATAAGCTTATAAGAATTATAAGCTCTGCGCTTCGTTTCACTTTACACAACACAACCTCAACAAAGAATTGCCAAAAGGAGGAGTAGTATATTTCTGAAGAATGTAGAATTTCTGAATCAAGGGCTGGGTTTTTTCCATTTAAGTCAGTTAGTCAGAGATTAGTATCGGGTGGTGGCAGTAATTTCACAGAAAAAAATAACTCCCACGCTGCACAGGACTGCTCACCTCCCTGGTTATTCATCACTAACGTCTTTCTACCTCAGTCCACACTCATAACCGGGGGGGTGGGGGGGGCGGGCGGGCGGGCGGCCATCCATCCATCCATCCATCCATCGGCTTTATGCAAAACCCGGTTGTCCCGGTGATTCAGTAATCTGAGCACTAATAGGTTGACATTACAACAGTGGAGGCTGGTGGAGGCAAACATCAGACGCCACACATCACACCTGTTTGATACTATTCCTCATTCCATTCCATGCATTACAATGAGCCCGTCCTACGATTTCTACCTCTACCAGCCTCCCCTGCATTACAACCACTGTTTGCAATCCTGTTTGGCAGCTTCAATGTGCTGACAGGGACATTTAACATGTTCACAACATGACTCTGCTGTGGAGGTCAGGGTTCCATTGACTGCAATAATGATACATTCGACAAAGCACAGATAAGACAGTGGTCACTGTTTGGTCACACACGTCTGATTGTCTGTGTGTCAGTCAGCCACAGAGAGACAAGGTATGACACTGTCAATGCAACATGAACACATAAATAACATCACAAAAAACTCTCCAGTGTACAGATTCTTCCTTAGACCGTTGGCAAGAAGCAACCCCCCCCCCCCCGCAACAATTTAAAATATTTAACAAAATAAAGAAGTATTCCTCCTTTAAAGAAGTTGAGACAGTCAGCCATGCAGATATGCAGCCTAGTTAGACTACAGACTGACTGCAGTGCCTCCCTTATGAAGTGGAACAAATACAAGGGCATGTCAGGTCAAACTGACCGAAGCTAGCTTTTCACTCATTGGCAGATAAGAGTTTGAATATTCCATGGTTCCCCTGCAAAGCGAAGAAAGCATGTCAGTCAGGGCAGGGGTTTTGGTATAATAATTAGCCAAATTGTAGCGTTGCGGTGCATTGCAGAGATTTGTCCAGAGTTCAGAGCCCTCAGTGGGGGCTTCCCTCGTCCAGAACTTCGGGTCTGGGGATTGAGATCCAGACCCAGCCAGCCTGGATGTCTGCTTCTACAGGAGCAATACTCCATACAGAGTACACTCTTCCAGGTCTGTCTGTCTGTCTGTCTGTCTGTCTGTCTGTCTGTCTGTGTCTGTGTGGCAGCTCTACAGGATCACCACATTGATAATACCACTAATGGTTAACAAACTGTACATGTCACGTCAATACAAAAGAGCTGGGGGAGGGTTCTCCATCAGACACAGGACTGGCGTGTGTGTGTGTGTGTGTGTGTGTGTGTGTGTGTGTGTGTGTGTGTGTGTGTGTGAGAGAGAGAGAGAGAGAGAGATATGACTCCTCCTTTTGTGCTCTTGTTGTCCATCCTCCCTGGCTGTGACATCAGCGGGACTGTTGTGGTACTGTGGTGGTGGGCAGAGGGCCAGTGTCTACATTCTGAACTCAGGGATAGTCAGTAGCAAAAGGGTTCAAGATGGAGAGAAAGAGGGAAAGAGGGAGGCAGGGCTAGGGGCGTGGATGGCGGGAGTTGTTTGTGCTCAGCGAGTTTTAAAGGCACTGTCCTGTCACATAATGTCAACAAAGAACTCGCAGGGATTGCCCATAGCGTGCTGGAAGGACTGGCGACTGGCGGTGAGCTCGGGTGGGACGGCTGCTAGTTCCCTTACCGGGGGGGCCCCAGGGGGGGTGCTGCTGCTGACCGAGGTCTTGGGGGCCAGGCGGGCCAGGCAGTATGGGGGGGGCAGGCCGGGGGGGCCGTACGAGGATGCATGGCTTCGCTCGCTGTGGCCACAGGAACCGGGCGCAGGCTGGGTGAATGGGGCGTGGCTGTAGGTGAAGGAGGCGTGGCTCTTCTGTGAGTGGCCGTGACTCCTGTGAGACTGGGTGTGGCTGAAACCTGAGCGGGCATGGCTGTGACTGGAATGGGCGTGGCTGTGATGACTCAGCTGGCTGGCAGACCTATCGCCACGCCTCGCTCCTCGGACGCCCGGCTCTGATTCGCTGCATGTCGATCTGTGGCTGTGGCCCTTCTCTTGTGGGGAGGAGCGTCGGCCTTTCCCTGTGCTGGGGTTGGAGCCACTGCTTCTGCTACCTGGGAGAGGAGAGGAGAGAAACACAGACATGTTAGCTGGGCACTTGTACCTACATTTGTTTCCACCAATCAGACCCAATCAGCAGCTCTAGCTCACCAGCTAACTGTACTACTGATTTGGAACAGTTGGCTGATTGGCTGTCTTTGTAATTATCATGGAGAAATAGTCAGACGATCACACTTTAAACAAAAGTTTCACTCTTCATAAACCCTTCACAAAGTCAATGTTAACATTTAACAAATCATAACCCTTTATATAGTATATTATGACATTGCTTGGAAATGATTTGTGAAACATAGACAGAATTTAGGCCTTATAAAAGGTTTAGATACACTTTGTTTAAAGTGTGACCATCAGACTAAATATATTCTCATCTGAAACACAAACCTATTTGTTTACAGCCAAAGGCAAACAGATGATTATCCCATGGGTTATTTCCCATGTTAAATGTAAGAAGACAGACAGACAGTCAGACAGTCAGACAGACAGACACAGTGATGTCACTTCTCTGGCTACCTGCCCATGTTGACCTCTGCCACTGAGGTTCATAGACACTAATTCACCACACCATTGTTATGATACACCCACATCAACAAACACCTCAATACTGGAACACACTGGACTGGTAATAACACAAATGATGATGTAATTATCTTATTGGTAAGTCTTTATTTTACAGCCTGGTACCACTGGTAAGCAGGTAATAACTTAACAAGTACTAACAGTACTGGGTAAAACGTTCTGCAATCCAATTTTGAAACATAAAACTCCATTGACGATCCAGTTCTCGATCATATTTGTGTTATCATGTCACATTGCCAGTAAATCCACATTGTTGGCATTTTCTTTGACAGAGGTGTACCACAATGTTGTGAAATCAAACATTCCCCACCTTCTTTTGAGCACTGAGCCCGACAGTACTGGGTAAAGTGGTGCATGATCGCCCCCTATCAGTGAGGAATGATAGCGCAAGCCTTAGCCTGGTCACATCTGCATCATGCACCTCTCAGACTGAGGTATACCACCAGCACAGTACCAACGCATGAGAGGGAGAATGGACTGTCAGGAGAGTCACACACAGCTGCATGGACACACACACGCACACACACAGACACGCACACAAACACACACACAGACGCACACAAACACACACACACACACACACACCCGGAAGGAGAGGCATGGGAGGAGGGGTGTACGAAAGAAAAACCTTACAGCTATGGTACGATGGTAAAGAGGCAAAGAGCGAGAGAGAGAGAGAGAGAGAGAGAGAGAGAGAAAGAGAGAGAGAGAGGTAGAAGAGGAGAGGGGGTTATCTGGCTTACCGGTTCCCCCAGAGTCCTGGGACTACCTCCTCCATCAGTCTACCGTTGCCCAGCAGAAACAGAGGGAACAATAGAGTTACACACTCCTCCAGCCCAGACCCTGTCCTCCCCACCCCCCTACACACTCCTCCAGCCCAGACCCTGTCCTCCCCACCCCCCTACACACTCCTCCAGCCCAGACCCTGTCCTCCCCACCCCCCTACACACTCCTCCAGACCAGACCCTGTCCTCCCCACCCCCTTCCCCATTCTAGACCACTTGCATCCTAGTCTAACTGTTCAGCCCTATCAAAGAAGTGAAGAGGAAATTCAGCCACTCTTGGAGGACAATGGAGCTTGATAAAAAGGGATTCTTTATTGTAAACACCAAGGCGTTTCGGCCAGTAGCCTCCTTCATCAGGGTGTTTTGGGCGTGACCTGTCAATGACCCATGGGGAGAAGAAGGGAGCTTACCTCATCAGGCCCTCCCAACTGAAACGCCCTCATTAAGTCAATCACAGTGCAATGACTCTCAAAACGCTCCCCGTCAAATACACACACAGGCAGACACACACAGACAGACAGACAGACACAGATGGACAGACAGACAGACACAGGCAGACACACACACCCACACACACACACACGTTCATACACGTTCACACACTTGCATTATAATAACCGTATAACGCTCTCTCTCTCTCTCTCTCTCTCTTTCTCACTCACAATGAACATTGACAAATGCCTGTCTGGAAATGCCAACTGAAACAACTACAAATGTCAGTCGAGACAAACCGCAAAAGCAATTAAAGATCAAACAGAATAATGCAGCTTATACCATAGTGAACAAATAGGAAAGAAAAAATCCATATAATTATAATATTCTCGGCTCTATGTTGATCAATAATTAATTCGCCTACTTGCGGATCACTCTTCCACTGTAAAAACATACTGTATCCTACGCCTCTCCCTCTGTTCACACTGGTCCAGGACAGAGGGAATGGACAATGGAAAGACTCGGAAATGACTCAAACCAGGAAATGACCACATCTGGATGGGATCTACTACTACTATTTCGATTTTTTTTTCTTCTACTATTTTGATTTTGAGGTGTGAAAATCAGATTGAAGAGTGACCTCGTTACAGTATAGAAACAAAAGAGAGCTGTGACAGTAGGTCCTCCATACTGACTACCCCCCCCCCCCCCACACACACACACACACACACACACACACACACACACACACACACACACACATGCAGGGGCGACAGAGAACACTGTCATTGGTTAATTGGAAATCAAACAAAAAGATCATTCAGGGATAGATGGAGGAGGATGAAGCCCCGTCTGATCATTTCATGCTAGCAATCTAAAAATCAGCCATACTGAAAGGTGATTGGTTCCTTTGTGTACACACCCAGTACTGAAGAGCTGTCCTCTGTAAGAGCCATGTCGCTCATGGTCGACCTTGACAATACAAGACCATTTTAGATCACACTTTACTTAGAAAATGTGCAATTTTGTGTTAGCTAGTGGCCAAGAAGAGGCAACATGCATTATAGCAAATACTTTGTCACCAACAGACATAAACTGTCACAAATGGTTATGATTGGTATGATGTTGCCTTTTGTGCCAGGTCAAAGGTCAAATTTTGTAACCCGTCATTAAGGTCTGATCCGTCTTATGAAGAGTTGATGAGGACTTGAGGAATGATAGTTGCCCCCCCCCCGGAGCCCCTTACTCACCCTCACTGTTGTGGCTGCCTGCGCTCCCACTGTGGAAACTGTGGCAGGGGTCTGAGTATCCTGGAGGGAAGCCGGGGGGAGCGGAGGGGAAGGGGGGGTAGGGAAAGGGCTGCCCCCCTAGGGGCCAGGGGTTAGTGGCAGGGGGAGGGAGAGGAGCCAGGGTGTCCTGCTCCGAACCCCCGCCGCTTGATCCCTCGTTCAGGTTGAGCGACGCCATGTCTGGTGGAGAGAGAGAGAGAGAGAGAGAGAGAGAGACAGAGAGACAGAGAGAGAGAGAGACAGACAGACAGACAGACAGACAGACAGACAGAGAGGCTAGGTCAGTGTCATCTGGTATGAGGTACAAGTCACCCCCAAAACAAGTCAGGGAGAGAAAAATCCCTGGCTTGGTTTTCATCAATAGAAGCCTTGCATTGAAAAGTGTATTAATGTATACATGTTGAATGGTATATATTGATGCTGAAGTACTTTGGCACAGGTCTCCGAAGGTGTAGTAGCACTGTTCAGAGAAGGTGATCTTGTTGACCGTGTGTCTCAGGTAGCCGTGCTTCAGAAGGCTGCTGGCGTACTTCCTGGAGTCTCTCCTGTCCTTGAAGCCCTCCACCCTGGAGTAGAGCCAGTCAACCACGTCCGCACCTGACACACACACACACACACACACACACACACACACACACACACACACACACACACACACACACACACACACACACACGCACACACACACACACACACACACACGCACGCACACACACACACACACACCCCACACACCCCACACACACACACACACAGAGGGAGACTTTAGTCTCGAATCTGTACCACCACGACACATCTCACACACTAGGTAAACTACAAAAGGTAAAGGAAGTAAAGGAAGTGATTGGGTGGTCATAGCATTACTGCATTACAGCATTATTCATATTATTCACATCCAACGTTTACACCCTCCAGTTTGTTCTCAGTGTTCCCCGTGTCCCTCTCACCTATGACTGCGTTGGCGATGGTGATCTTCAGCCACATCCTGTCCCGGATCTCAAGACCAGAGTCAGGCAGCTGCATCACCTTGACGATGGTTGCCATGTCCGTCTTACTCGCCGAGAGCGGCAGGTCATCAAATTCTGAGTGAGGAGAGAGGGGGTGAGATACCTCTGTAGAAACACAGCAGTCACAGAGAGATGGTGAGTAACAACACAGTGTGACCAGTGGTCTTTATGACCGTGGCCATATGTACAGTACAGTCAATGTGGTGGTGGTTTGCGTGTGCGGTTACGGTCGTAGGTCCTAGAGTGTGGTCGTACCGTAGTGTGGGTAAGGTCCGGTCAAGGCGGTGGTGTGGGAGATCCAGGCCGCAGGGTCGATGGGCCTCACGGGTTCAGCTGGAGACACACACACACACACACACACACACACACACACACACACACACACACACACACACACACACACACACAGTTAGAACATACAACCTCCATTATTGAAAAAACAAGAGGTTTTAAAGATACAGTGTTGGAAATACTGCCAGGCCTGTACTGCAGCCATCTTCAGCTGTTGTTTGTTTTGAGGTCTTTTTGCCTTACGTTCCCTCTGCAGCAAATGAAATGCATTTTCAATTGGATTTCCTAGTTGCCATGGCAGTATGTTTGGGGTCATTGTATTGCTGTATGAGAGAGATTGGAAGCATTTGCTCGTACTTCAGCAGACAAGATGTTTCTGTACACTTTAGAATTCATTCTGCTGCTGGCTTCAGCAGTTACATCATCAATGAAAACAAGTGAGCCAGTTCCAGTGGCAGCCATACACGCCCAAGCCATAACACCTCCTCTACCATATTTCACAGATGAGGAGGTATGTCTGGGATTTTGGGCAGTTCCTTTTTTTCTCCACACTTAACACTTGCCATCACTTTGATACATGTTAATCTTTTTCCCATCAGTACAACAAGACCTTTTTCCAGAACTCTGCAGGCTCTTTTAGGTACTTTTTAGCAAACTGCAATCTGGCCCTCCGGTTTCTGTTGCTAACTAGTGGTTTGCACCTTGCAGTGTAGCCTCTGTAGTTTTGCTGGTGAAATCTTCAGCAGTTGGTAGTGATAGTCTCTGACACATTCACGCCTACCTCCTGGAGATCTGTGGGGCAGTCGTTTTTTCTTTTTTTTCCTTTATTTTTTTTTGGGGGGGGGGGGGATTATGGCTTCTGTATTGAAATATTTTACTTAATCAGATCACGAGCCCACCCATTCTCTTTTAGTAAGTCTGATTATGCCTTTGTTGGAACGATAGTGTGTGCATGTGTGTGTGTGTGTGCGTGCGTGTGTGTGTCGTACCCCGGGGGATGGTGAAGTAGCTTCGTGGAGATGGGTCCCAGCACTTGGCCACTGTAAGACTGATAGGCCTGCAGGTGAAATAGACAAACAGTCAGTTCCAAACATAATCTAATGTAATCTATTCTACTGGTTCCTCTCAGGTTTGGGGTCACTTCCCTTTCAATTCAGTCAATTCGAAATTCCAACTGAAATTCCAATTGACTCATTGTGAAAAGCACAGAGGATATTTGGATTTCAGTTAACTTCCTGAATTGACATGGAATTGAGCCCAACTCTGGTTCCTGTCTAGAGCAGAGGAATGGGAATGTTTGGCAGAGAGAGTTTGTTTGGTGAAGAGGGATTGTAGAGAAAATGTCAGTGCGTATTACAGTATACTGCGTCAACCACGGCAAAGCAGTTTAAAACTCACAAACTTTATCCTGTCTACTGTAAGTACTGTATGTGTAGTCAGAGTTCAACCTGAGTGATACGCTCCTCTGTGGCTCAGTTGGTAGAGCATGGCACTAACAATGCTTAGGTTGTGGGTTTGATTCCTGCTGGGACCATATATACTGAAATGCATGCACTCACTGTCGCTTTGAATAAAAGTGTCAGCTAAATGGCATATATATATATATATATATATATGCTAATACAATACCAATGTACTTCAGTTCATACTCAAGAGTCTAAATCCATAAACATGTGAAGCCCATAAGCACTCCAGTAGTCATGTCCTACAGTATGACTGATCTGTGTCTGTGTTGACCCTAAACAGCATCCCAACCTAATATTTAGCGGGTAATAATTATAAATAATCTTGCATCCAGAACATGTTGTTTTCCTCCCAGCAGTGGAGCAGCTTTATCTGTGACACAGAACTCTCCTCACCCTGTTTTGGACACGATCTCTCTGAGGATCCTCACAGCGTCGTCGTTGCTCATGTTCTCAAAGTTCACGTCGTTCACCTGGTTGTTACGACAACAATGAGTGTGAAAATGGTTACATCAATACTTGTTTTTTCATGGGTCTACAACTGAATGACACGGCTCTCTCCAGAATACTGTACGACATACAGCTGGCAAGTTCATCTCTGGGTCACTGGTAGGTTTTTAGCAGTGTATAAAAGCCTGTAAATCCTAAGCTGCTTTGTGTGTACTGGGAAAAAGACATAATGGATGCTGGAGCCACAATGACTTAACGTTACCAGCTAGTGTGTGTGTTACTACAGGAGGCATGGCCTCAGAGAGGTTGGTCTAACTCCTGCCATACAGAGATCAAAGAGACTCATGAGAGGAAGGAAAGGGAGAGGCAGGTAAACAACAGCTACGCTATGGGAGGTGGGTTAGGGTTAGAGAGAGAGGGTTAGGGAGAGACAGCACAGAGGGTGGGTTAGGGTTAGAGAGAGAGGGTTGGGGAGAGAGGGTTAGGGAGAGACAGCACAGAGGGTGGGTTAGGGTTAGAGAGAGAGGGTTAGGGTTAGAGAGAGAGGGTTAGGGTTAGGGTTAGAGAGAGAGGGTTGGGGAGAGAGGGTTAGGGAGAGACAGCACAGAGGGTGGGTTAGGGTTAGAGAGAGAGGGTTAGGGTTAGGGTTAGAGAGAGAGGGTTGGGGAGAGAGGGTTAGGGAGAGACATCACAGAGGGTGGGTTAGGGTTAGAGAGAGAGGGTTGGGGAGAGACGTCACAGAGGGTGGGTTAGGGTTAGAGAGAGAGGGTTAGGGTTAGGGTTAGAGAGAGAGGGTTGGGGAGAGAGGGTTGGGGAGAGACATCACAGAGGGTGGGTTAGGGTTAGAGAGAGAGGGTTAGGGAGAGACAGCACAGAGGGTGGGTTAGGGTTAGAGAGAGAGGGTTGGGGAGAGAGGGTTAGGGAGAGACATCACAGAGGGTGGGTTAGGGTTAGAGAGAGAGGGTTGGGGAGAGAGGGTTAAGGAGAGACATCACAGAGGGTGGGTTAGGGTTAGAGAGAGAGGGTTGGGGAGAGACGTCACAGAGGGTGGGTTAGGGTTAGAGAGAGAGGGTTAGGGTTAGGGTTAGAGAGAGAGGGTTGGGGAGAGAGGGTTGGGGAGAGACATCACAGAGGGTGGGTTAGGGTTAGAGAGAGAGGGTTGGGGAGAGACGTCACAGAGGGTGGTCAATCAGAGGTCACAACAAAACCACACCATGCCTGGCTCTGTTTTCAGCTTTCCCATCAGTGTGTAAATTGTGTGCAACAACAAAAAAATGATCTAAATAAATGAATGAATATCATTGAAAATGTTATGTTACGGCTTTAAGACCCCATCTGAAGAAAAGCACAGACTAATACACTGTTCAAAAATCACAGAGATAAATGATAAACATCCATATAGATAATAAGACATATCTTTCACATCTAGGCTCACTAAATGGACATGGTTTGCTGACAGTGAAAGGTGTAAGACAGTGAAATAACCTCATCAAGCCCATGTGTACTCCACGGTGGGGGTGTGGTTTACCTGCAGCAGCATGTCTCCAGGCTCGATCCTGCCGTCGGCCGCCACGGCCCCTCCCTTCATGATGGAGCCGATGTAGATCCCCCCGTCCCCCCGGTCGTTACTCTGACCCACGATGCTGATGCCCAGGAAGTTGTACTTCTCTGTGATGGGGAGAGAGAGAGAGGGGAGGGGGGGGGGGGGGGGGAGGGTGTTGGGGGGTGGGGGAGAGAGGAGAGTCAGGTCACAGCCTTAGGGTATGGTAACCTAAAGGGTATGGAGGTTATGACACATAAGTATATGTAAAATGTTTATACTATATTTATACACGACTGCTTGTATAGGGACAGCTGTATATTGACCAGCTAGTGCAAGAAAGAGCGAGAGAGAGATGAATGAGAGAGAAGGATAGCAGGAAGGAGGGAGAGGGAGTGTCTTACCCATGTTGAGAGTGACGGTGATGATGTTGAGGCTCATGGTGGAGTCGGTGATGCTGCTGAAGGAGGAGGACTAGAAGAGAGGGGAGGAAAACACCGTCAGCAAATCAAAACAGGCCCACATACTCATGTGATTGTCGCACGCACGAACGCACGCACGCGCGCACGCACACGTGCACACGCCATATGCAGCAGGGACATGTTTCAGGGGCTCACCCGGTCTATTTTGGCCACTTTGTGCCTCCGTCTGCGGCGTTTGTGCCTGCGCATCAGCTGAGAGGAGGAACTCTGCTCTGTGGAGCTGCTGAGTCTGAGATACAGGGGGAGAGGGAGAGAGGAGGAGAGGAGGAGAGGGGGACAGGTTAGGGATATGGTGATTTGAGTTACTTGAAAAAAAAGAGAGAGAGAGAGAGATAGAGAAACAGAGAGGGCAGGAGAGAAAGAGAGAGAGAGAGAGAGAGAGAGAGAGACATAGAGAGAGAGAGAGAGCAAGAGAGAGGCCACCTACCTGCTGGCATCCTCATCTTCCTCACTGTCGATGAAGGAGCTAGACTCCAGCTCGCTGCTCATGACCGAGGCGCTGTCGTAGCCCATGGCCGAGTCCCTCGCCGTGCGCTCGGACTTAGAGTGGCCGTTTATCCGAGGGACTAGGGAGGGAATCACACGACAACAACAGAGGGTCACGTATCAACCGTCCTACACAGAGGGGTCATGGCATGACACAGAGCTGACATAGTGAACATGAAGCTCAGCGCTAAACCAACTGAACGGGAGATGAAAACAGACAGAGGAACTGTGCGGAGATGATGAGAGATTCCCCAAATCACAGGAGACCGGTGAGGGGAAGATTATGGCATTACATGAGGGCTGAGGACAGGAAATGTGAAGCCAAGACCGGGTTTACTGGAGCAGAGGTCAGAGTGGTACAGGAGGAAGAGTCAGAGAGCGGAGATTAACCACTGATGAAAAAGATACAAATATTTCATAGCAGAGTGAAAACAGACAGACTGGACCATGGAGGCCCGTTTACTAGTGATTCAGCATGACACAGAGGGAAAGCTTGTCACAGACATGTCCTGTACAGTATATTACTTGACTTTTTACACAGTTAATCATAAAATCAATACGATAAGACATCATTTTACTATATGATATACAGTATATATATAATGCACAGTATTCTTCATGACAGACAGTGATCCACAAAACAGATCAGATGAGTTTCCCAACACTTTCCCCCCCGCGCCCATACGTACAGTGCCAGGGGCGTGGCGCTGTCTCAGGGTGACAGCGGATTGGCTGGAAGAGCCTGGCAAGGCGACGAGGGCGTGGCTGAGCCTGTGTTCTCCGAGCGCGACCAAAACATTCCAACAATGTGGTGGCGCCCATTGCTACCTCAGCCCAATACGTGCATACACACACGCATGTACACGCACAAGCACACACACACACACACACACACACACACACACACACACACACACACACACACACACACAACACTGTCTCTGCTACCAAGATATTTGAGACAAAATGTTAATAAGGCCATTAATACCCATTTTTCAGCAGCACGGTAGCCTCCTCCAGAGACCTAGAGTGGCACATGAGCAGCAGGCTCTCACTCAAGGGAGCTACGCCGTACCCTCTCTTCCTGTCAGGACACACAGCCACTCACACTCACGTTTACGGTTCACACACACACAGCTACACAGAGGAGTTGCACCACCTCCCCCTGTGGGTTTCAGGTGTAAAACATCCCACAGTCTGCTCCTTTCTGGTTCTCTGCTGCGTCCTGTCCCAGCGCGTCCCTCCCTCCCTCCCTCCCTCCCTCCCTCCTTGCCTGCCTGCGTCCCAGCCCCTATCTCTCTGTTCTAAAACTCCATCTACTGACAGGCTGCTGATGGCCTCCAGCTCACCGTCTTATCTACAGTGAAGGCAGTGAGGGAAGACAGATAGAGGGAGAGAGAGAGAGAGAGAGAGATGAGAGAGAGAGAGAGAGAGAGATGAGAGAGGGGCTGTGAACAGAGGGAGGAAGATAATAACACCAATCACTCAGATTAAGCTTTTCTCCTTTTTGCTCATCCTACAAATCGTAGGATGGGCTCATTGTCATGCATGGAACGGTATTCCATGCATTACAATGAGCCCGTCCTCCGATTTCTACCTCCACTAGCCTCCCCTGCATCACAGCTTATCGCAAGTGAGTCACAGGAAGGACACTGGGTTTGTTTCAATTTGACAGTCGACTGACTATTAGAACACGGCCACTGTGGTAGCCTGTGGTTTGTTAAACATGTCCTCAGCTACACTACTCAGTGACTGTAACAATGAATCCATTGTGTGAGCAGTGCCAAGAGAAAGATAGAAGATTTGGTGGCAAACAATAAACCCATTACACAGATTGAGTTGGGAGTTTTCCTCAAGTTCATTATTGTTGTATGAATTATCCTGAGGATGCCATAAGCCATCAGCTAAAACCAAGGTATTATGATCTAATCAAGTGATTAAGAGCAAGTGGCAAGTAGGTAGTAAAGGAAAGTATCATTTTGGAATCGTAATCATAAAGACTACAGAATAGAGGCAACAAATGTATCTAAGCCTGTCTGATTTATTTGATCCAATTATCTAAAACTGTTTCACCTATTCCTAAAACAATGACACATTCCTATTAAAGAGTAAAATACAAAGTCATTGTTTTTCATGCACGCACTTAAATCACTTTTCTTTCAGAACTGTTTTGCTACAACTAAGCCCGTATAATAACAGATGGCAAGATAACAGGTCACGATTAAATTTACCATATATTCCCAAGTAACATTTACACTTCAAATAAAACGAATGATATCATTTAATGACATCGTCTTTATCTACCGTCAGTCATCTAATTCAAACTACACGATGTAGAGATATATTAATAAATTCAAATCTTACCACATACGCGGCCGTAGAGCGGCTCCTGACAACGCACGGTAAAACTGAGCAAATAGGAGCGCGCACAAAATACAACCCCCCTCCTCACTCCCGTGGCACGCGACCGAAGAATGTCGGCTCTAATCCGTGTCGGACCAATCAGAGGGCGGGATGTTACAGCGCGGCGAGAGACCACCATATGATGGGATTTGAGACGACGTGCGAGTTTATCTCCGCCACAGGTGATGGTGCCATCAAGTGATTAACGGGCCAAAAGCCTCTCAGCAGCCACACAGCTCTCCGTTTATGACTAAAAACTTGACATAACTGCGATTATTGCAACGAAAAAAATATATACAGCCTACATATACATAGACTTGATAATGTAAACATAAGATGGTCGCCTTCAAACAATTTAGCTGCACATAAACGCAATTTCCCTGAGACGACTATGTCCATTCAGTCAACATTTATTGTTGGTCTCAAAATGACGCTCGCCACTGGTAGCCTATGCAGACAGAGGTGTCAGTCCCCCCACCCCCCCTGTCCCAGTGCAGGTAAGAGATAAAACGCCTGTGGTGCCTGAAACAGATCCTCCTCCATAACTCCATCCTCTACCACACTGTCCTCCAGGCCCTAGCCTAGCTCCACCTGTCCACTCTCCTCCAACTGTCAAACTCTACATTATTCATCCCCCCATTCTCACACATACAGCAAAGAAAGGAGAGAACAAGGGATATGTTTACCCAAGTAAAACACTTAGATTTTCCCTCCTCTATTCACTGTGAAACAGCTCTTATTCAGACAGACATGGAGGCACTTGAGGAGTGTGTATGTGTGTGTGTGTGTGTGTGTGTGTGTGTGTGTGTGTGTGTGCGTGTGTGTGCGTGTGTGTGTGTGTGTGTGTGTGTGTGTGTGTGCGTGTGTGTGTGCGTGTGCGTGTGCGTGAGTGTGTGTGACAGGGGAATTCCTGCTACTGTTGCTGCAGGCTGACTAGTGTTCCAATGGGGGGCTGGGCACAGATCTTCACGACAAGGGCTTTGTGAGACATTACTATTGTGACATTGTAAAGAGGGACTAACCAAATACAACCACGTTTAATTGACTGATATCGGGCCGTGTAGGCTAGGCTTTACGAGGCATTAATTGCATGTTCACGAGGAGGGATGTGCGCGCTCCATCCCCTGACACTTTCATTTAATTAGAGCTAACAAACTAGCCAAACCCGTGCTGGCAGCGCGAGCAGATGGAGGGGGGGGAAGAGATAGTCTGTGAGTGATTATTACTCCTCTTCCAGCAGAGCAGAGCAGAGCAGAGCAGAGCAGAGCAGGGGAGCTAGACTAATACAGGCTGCTATTTCTAGAGAGAGAGAGAGGGAGAGAGAGAGAGAGAGAGAGAGAGAGAGAGAGAGAGAGAGAGGCATAGGGACTTGGCCTGACACAGTTCTCAGATTTCAGTTTCTTTTTTTTCCTTCAGATGAGCACATGATGAGTTTGTGAGGAAG
>NC_139662.1:18036742-18041742 GCF_951799395.1 Argentina silus
ACACGTTGCACGCACACTCTCACTCTCACTCACGCACACACACACACACACACACACACACACACACACACAGGCCTCAATAATTCTGTCCTCTCTCCTCCTGAATTACAATACACCTGTCAGTCTGTCATGATACCTGAATGCGGTGAGGGGCAACCTCAGGGGATATCCATCTGACAATATGGCACTGCCCCAAATGCACTCCCCCCTGGCCAGAATAGCTGTCTCATTGTTGTGTGGTACAGTATGTGATGTGTTCTTCACTAAGTGTCATTAATGACCAGATACCCTGAGAGAGACGCATACTGTGTCCAGAGCTGCCTGCCATTAATGAGTCCTTTTGAAAGCCCAGATGGTGCCTGTGGCAGGGTGGAGAGAGAGAGAGAGAGAGAGAGGGAGAGAGAGGGAGAAAGAGAGAGAGAGAGAGAGAGGGAGAGAGGGGGGGGGGAGACTGGTAGAGCAGGTGTGGGCTGAGCAGGGCCTTGAAGTGGGCTGGATGTGCTGAAGCCTTGAGGTGCTGCAGGTAGGGGGATGGGGGGGGATGGGGGGGTGGTCAGAGAGGGCTGTGGCCTCAGGCAGCAGAGGGAAGAGACACCCACCAGACACCAGGGAAACCTGAGGCTGGTGAGAACACAATCCAGCCTGCTCATCACTCCTCTCCCTACACATGTATTGTACACACACACAACACACACCTACCCTGCACTGAACACACACACACACACACACACACACACACACCCTCCTTTGGGTATAAAAACTGCCATCACAATAGCCTTACGGGCAATGAGTGGATGAGGGATGAGGAATGCAAATAAAAGAAACTGCTCTGTGTGTGCTGCTCTGTGTGTGCTGCTGTGTGTGTGTGTGTGTGTGTGTGTGTGTGTGTGTGTGTGTGTGTGTGCTGCTGTGTGTGTGCTGCTCTGTGTGTGTGTGCTGCTGTGTGTGTGCTGCTCTGTGTGTGTGTGCTGCTGTGTTCACTCAGCGAGAGGAAGAGTTCAACACCCATATCAACATGTTTTGTAACAATGAATCCGTCCCTCCCCAGTCCCTCCCCAGTCCCTCCCCAGTCCCTCCCCAGTCCCTCCCCAGTCCCACCACATGCAAATACCGTGATCACAACAGCAGTCTCTCACCAGTCTCTCACCAGTACAGGTCGTAAGAGGGAGCCATATTGTTGGGCTTGTCTGTACCTAATGGTTGTGGTAGTATTATTCAGGCAGTGATGGGCCAATATGGTGTCTGTCTGTCTGTCTGTCTGTCTGTCTGTCTGTCTGTCTGTCAATGGCTACAGTCCAGCCAAGCAAGGGGTAGGCTGATGCTGTATGAGATTACCTAGGGAGGGGGAAGGATGGGGGGGGCTGCAGCTGTGAACCCCCCCTATGCGCCTAACAGCAACCCCCCCCCCCCCGGGAAACAGAGATGGTCCTTTTAATGTCCGTTAATCCGGATTACTTCGCAGAAACACATCAATTCTGCCCACTATTGGGAATTCACTATGCTAATTCTCAGAAAGAAAAGACTGCCTGTCTGTCTGGCTTAGAGAGGGAGAGGGAGAGGGAGAGGGAGAGGGAGAGGGAGAGGGAGAGGGAGAGGGAGAGGGAGGGGAGAGACAGCCGTGCATGGTTGTGGCGGTTGGGGAGCCTACCAGTTCCATGTTCCACCACAAGGTGGCAGTAGACACGGCAGGAAGAAAGGGGCAGGGACAATAAAACCATCAGTCGGGCTGACAGCCAAGCAGTTGGGAGCAGCCCGCAGAGGGCATGTCAGACAGTGGATAAAGACATACACAGGGACATGACCCACTGCATGCTCTCAATATAGAGCCCTGCAGTGGTGCTCTATAGTGGCAGGGGAGGCTAGTGGAGGTCGAAACCCGAATTGCATTCCATGCATTACAATGAGCCCGTCCTCCGATTTCTACCTCCACTACTGCAATGGCTACAACCCCAACCTCTCCTACTCCCCCGCTAAATTTAGCTCTGGGCCTTTCTCTTAACAAGTGCTGTGAGAATCTGTAATGTGTGTGTGTGTGTGTGTGTGTGTGTGTGTGTGTGTTTGAAGTCAAAGTCTGGGCTTACATAAGGGTCACAGAGTAGCTGGAAAAATGTTAGCGCTCCTGAGCTTCTAACCAGCGATGCACAGTAACACCACACATTGGGCCACAATGTCCCTTTATTTAGATTAGATTAGATTCAACGTTATTGTCATTGCACCGAGTACAAGTACTGAGACAAAGAAATGTGGTTTGGCATCTAACCAGGTAGCGGCATAGTGCAGAAGACATGATATTGTAGACACTGCATGGTATTACAGTATAAGGTATTACAGTATAAGGTATTACAGTATAAGGTATTACAGTATAAGGTATTACAGTATGGTATTACAGTATAAGGTATTACAGTATAAGGTATTACAGTATAAGGTATTACAGTGAGTATCAGTAGATGAATATAATAAGTATATACAGATGAGAAGAATATCAATAGGACATGTACAGTTGAACAAGGACAATAGGTATGTTACTGACGGCTTAGCAACGGCTAACTGAGCATGGATGGATGTTTTTAGCGGTTGAATATAATGGGACGCACCCAGCAAATCGCTGAAGATGTTTACGCTGTCATGGCTGTTTCTGCAGCAGCACTGCCAGGGTATGCATCATGTGCATGCTTACATAGATGAGCGCGCTAACATGTTGCTGCACGGCTGGGTGGACAGGCGCTCCATCTACTAGCAGTACGCGAGAGTAAGCGTGAAACCTGGCACACTTACACACACACATGCACTCGGGCACACAGGCACACAGACACACACACACACACAAGCACCTCCCATGAGCACTTGGCTCCTGAGTGGGATGAGCTCCTCTCTGATGAGCTCTCCAGATTCTGATTAGCACATATGCCTGGCAGCGAATTAAAAAGGTCACGCGGTGCATGTGTGTGTGTGTTTTTGTGTGTAATACTGTGTGTGTGTGTGTGTAATTGTGTGTGTAATTGTGTATATAATGGTGTAACAGGACATATACAGGCAGTGTACTCACTGGAAAGAGGGGGGCCGTGAGTCTCCGATGCCCCCTGTCCTCTCCAGGGGCGGGGGGAGCTCTGGGTGGCTCTCTGTACACTGGGACCCCCCATCTGAGTGGGAGCTCTCTGCCAGGACCAGCTGGAGACACAGAGAGAGAGAGATCAGAGAGAGAGAGAGAGAGAGGGGGAGAGAGAGAGACAGAATCCCAGAGACAGACGTGAACATAGAAACTGGAGCAAATACAGATAAAGAGAAACACGCTTCACACATAAGAGACGGACAAACTGACTCGGCCACACAGACTGTTCCAGAAACAGGCACACAGATGGGAACATAAAGACAGATAGTCCCTTGCCAGAGGCTGAGAAAGACGCAGAAAGAAACAAATATAGAAAGTCAGAAAACAGACCCAGAGACATACAGTACATAAGACAAACATGTGCATAGACACAGACAGACACAGAGACAGAGATCCACACAGACAGACACAGAGACAGAGATCCACACAGACAGACACAGGAGAGGGACACAGACAGACACAGAGACAGAGATCCACACAGACAGACACAGAGACAGAGATCCACACAGACAGACACAGGAGACAGAGATCCACACAGACAGACACAGAGACAGAGATCCACACAGACAGACACAGGAGACAGAGATCCACACAGACAGACACAGAGACAGAGATCCACACAGACAGACACAGAGACAGAGATCCACACAGACAGACACAGAGACAGAGATCCACACAGACAGACACAGGAGAGGGACACAGACAGACACAGAGACAGAGATCCACACAGACAGACACAGAGACAGTGATCCACACAGACAGACACAGAGACAGAGATCCACACAGACAGACACAGGAGAGGGACACAGACAGACACAGAGACAGAGATCCACACAGACAGACACAGAGACAGAGATCCACACAGACAGACACAGAGACAGAGATCCACACAGACAGACACACAGACAGAGACACAGAATGAGAGGCAGTGACGGAGGAGCCGGAGGAGTAACTGGTGGCTATGCATAAATAAGTTGAGAAGCCGAGGGAACGTAGCAGAGCACATTGCTTTCACTCTGCTGAGTGTGAGGACAAAGGCTTATGTAAAACGGCCCATAGATACAGCTGCTTGGCTTTCATCTGAAGCATAATAATGCCTGCTGGATCCACTGTGGGACATGAGAGACACTGCTACTTGGGGAAAGCGCCAATGTGAGCTTCAGAATTTACAGAAATCACAATATCAGAAACAACAGTATCAGCGCTTGGAGCACATTTCATCTACCTGTACAGGTATTATCGTTCAACAGGACGAAACTGCTGACACGTGGCCAACGGATGTCTCTGTGATTCACCGCTTTTCCACGCTACGACTGTTAACTGTGCGTGTCAATACAGATATATATCACCTCCTTATAAACTGTACGGGTATTAAAATATCATCTGCATATGACTGAGGTACAACACACAGGAATGGTATGTGGCGTGGCCTGTCATGTTAATGAACTCAGAACTGCTCCCAGCCTTCTGGCACCATGTAAAACACTAAACTAACCTGCCCTGTGTCAGGTTGTATCCTGTATATGGATATATGAATATCGTAAATAGTGGCTTATGGGATAGAGAGCGTGTGTCTTGTCCCTTGTGATATTTTTTTTTTTGTGATGTACTGTCTATGTTTTTTTTTTACGTGGAACACCATAGCTAATTCCTGGCAACCGTTGTTTGCTTGGCAATAAAGTTCTCTTGATTTAGATTCATTCATGTCCTCATATGATGGTATGATATTGCTTGTAACACTGTAGGATTGTTCAGGGTGACTGCAGCATTGTGTTTAACCATGGTTAAGTTAAACATTTATAAGCTCACACCTGTATTTAGAAGAGCACTTTGCAGCTCGACAGTGAGATTACAGGCATATGCTGAAGTGCAAGTGGAGCACTGTGGAGGT